>NC_089881.1:22020000-22335000 GCF_040182565.1 Anser cygnoides
CTTCCTTCCTGTGTATACCTTGCCCTCTTGGCATTAAGACCCTAAGGCAAGTTTTGGTTCCTTCTGAGCAACTGGAGTGCGGGCACGAGGTTCCCCTGGCCCAGCAGCTGGCCCTGTGTGCATACTGGAGCAAGGAGATTTCACCGGAGGCTTTCCTGGGATGCCTGCAATAACAGCAGTTTTCTATGTCTGTTACATAAAGGCGGCAATGAACAACATCTGTGGCATCTGTTGGCTTGTGCTGTTGGTTTTTTTCCCGTCCGTACATCCCAGCCGTATGTCCAGCTCCAGATGGGAGGTGTTTTGCTGGCAGGGTGCGTTTGCTCCACAGGCAGCAATTGCTGCGCAAGCCCTCTGCTGTTAAACACTGCTCTGCTTGCACGGAGCCTGGGGCAGCTTCACAGCTGGTGCTGTGCCTCTGCAGGGGGAGCCTGTGGGAGGGATGGGGCTCGAGGTGTGTTTGCCTCACCATTAGGGCAGGTGGAAGGGGCAGCAGCGGCAGGGAAGGCCCCACATGGCACCCACCACCCCCAAACGTCCCCGCTCAGCCCTCCTCAGCCTGCCAGTCCCTACAAGTAGAAGCAGCCTTCCTAGAGGGCAAACGGCTCAAGCCATGGCTGTACAGGTAGTTTGGTGTGAGAATGGCTGGCCAAACATGTTTTGGTACACTTCTGCTGAGCTTTGTCCTGATGCCTGAGGAGCACCAGTCAGCGATGGGTTGGATTCAGAACTAATAACCCAGCGGTGTGGGCTCATTAACTGAGCAACGCTCTGAGCCGGGCAGGCTGCATTTTCCTGCGTATCACTAAATGAATGCCAGCAGAAAGCCTGATTTGCCTATTGTTATGTTGCACATACAGGCTTTCTCTCCTCATTTTAGCCTGCACTCTGAGCTTTTGGCTGAGGTACAGCCCAGACCGGGTAGCTTGCCACGGGAGCCTCAGCACTAGCAGGCACCACACGCCAGCAAGTTCCTCCCGCCCAGCTGCTTTTCCATGGCCCGCTGCCGGTGTGCTGGGCCTCCTGCAGGCTAACGGGACGCTCCCTCGCTCGGTCGTGCTGAGTTTCAGCCACGAGGAAGGGAAACGAGTCTTCTTCCAGGCTGGAACCCCCACGGGGCATCCTCTCTCACCTTCTCAGGCCACAACTGGACAACGTGCCTTGGTGCATTTTGCTGTTCTCATTCATTCACCTGTATAGCCCCCTAGAGACAACGCTTTGCTCGACCTGGGATGTTTCAAATTAATTCTGCTAATGGTTGTGTTGTCCGTGGGGCAGGCAGCAGCCTGGGAGAGGGTGCACAGAGCTGGGTGCTGCTAAATGCTTCGGCAATCCCTGTCCTCACCAGGGCTGCTGGGGACGGATGAAGCTGATACACCGGCCTGAGCTGTCACACTGTGCTTTTACCATGCATGGCAATGCAGGGAAGGGTCAGAGGAGTTTGTTCAGTTCTGCAGCCGTGTCTACGTCTGTCTTGTCCCATCAGGCTGTAATTAGCATTTTATCTACCCTTGCTTACATGCGAGTTCCAGCTGAAACTTGCTCTGATGACACAGCTTGTTCAATCATTATTTTTATCTCTGTTACAGTTTTATTAAGCTGCTAATCATTAAGGTTTAAAAGACCAAGTCATACTTATTAGCTAAATGGTCATTGCACTTTAGTTAACATGCAAAGTATGTTCCCATCCTGTAGTTAGCTAATAATGCAATATAATTAATAGCCCCTGAGAAAGCATCTTGTCAGCAAGAGCTTTGACAGTGTTTTCCTAATGTGCTAAGATGACAGCCATTAAGACTTTTCTGTTGTGTCAGATAAATGGCTAACAATATCTACTTTCCCACTCTCTAGGCGTAATTTAAAAATTAGTTTGACTTCCCTAATCCAATAAGCTCAGGACATTTGGCTCCATTAACACTTTCCACGCTAATTTATCACAGATTTTTCTGCCTCACTTCAGCTTGTTTTTCACCGCTGAGCAGAGGCACCCTCCCCCTGCTGAGCCGAACGGCTGAGGATGATGAAGCTGAACCAAGAGCTACATGTTCAGGGCACCGGGCTTTAGGGTCCGATGTATTTTCTGAGGTGCTCTGTGTCTTTCTCTTTTGCTGAGACCTATCGGTGCTGAGGAACCACGAGGCAGGACAGCAGGTCTGGCTCCAGCAGCACACGTAGAGATGAAATTTAATTTAAGTGCCGTGCTCGAGAGTTTCACTAAAGCACCGCTGGCAGGTTTTGCCCAGAGGCACCCGTGAGCAGCAGTGCTGGAAGAGAACTGTCCTCCCCCGCAGGATGGCAATAAATCCTGGCTGTAACTCAGCGGGTTTTAAATCTTACAGGCTGTAGGCATAACTACAGACCAGGCGTTTGTGCAGTGCCTTGCATTGCCCCCTTTACTCGCTCCGGGGACTACGCAATGCAGCAGGGCTCCCCGGTCATGGGTCGGCTATCCCGTGGCAGTGCTGCGTCAGCCGCAGGAGGAGGGAACAGCTGGACTTGCAGCGCCTTTTCCCCCTTCCTGGTGCAAGTTACAGCTGGTTCCAGCCAGCTCGGTGTCCCTGGCACTGTCACACCGCTCGGCTCTTATCTGCAGCGTGTGCCCGGGGTGATTCAGCCGGCGGCTGCACACACACACCTCGCCTGATCACACCGTGCAGCTGCGCTGGAGGCTGCACAAGTCAGGAGCGAGCACAGAGCGGGCAGAGGCACTGCTGCGGTAGTTTTTACGCATCCCACGGCCTGCAGCCCCTAATAGCTGTAGGAACCGTCTAGCATCCCAGAACCCTGTTCTCAAGGCCAATGCAAAGCGGGATGAGTCACTGGTTCGATCTTTGTAGGAAGCAGAAGGTGAACATGGGATTAAAGCCGTGCCTGGAGCAGAGCGGGATGCCTATGGCAAGGTCACTGCAGAGGCTCTTTCATCTGGTTCAGGCTGCACGGAGAGATTGTATTTAGGAACACAGAGGGGCTGCTGAGCCTGGCATCACCCTCTACAGGGTGCGGATCATCAGTGCGCCCCAGCCCCTTTTTTGTCCTCCTAGTGCCGGCTGCCCCCAGAAGCCAACATGAATCATCATCCCCAGCAGCCAGGACATGACTGTGCGATCCCAGGTAAGACAGCTCAGCAGTTAGAACCAGAGACGCTTGCTAAAGTTGCAGTAGGGTTGTGTTTACATTGCTTTGCTCGCGACCTGTTACTTCTCATCTTGCAGCATGACCTAAGTCTTGCTGAGCGAGCCTCTCGCTGCTTCACCATGAAGCTTACATAACTGAGAAAAGATACACCTCGCTCATTTTAACCTTTCCAAAAGCTCTTTGATAATTTCTGCTGTGCAATTTATATAAAGACGTGGACAGAGGAGACGAAGATTGGTAACATACAAAAGAAAAGATGTGGTCCAGCTGTGCAGTGTTCTAAGCACACATGCACAAAAGGAAAGGAAATACGTTTAAACATGAAAGGCATGATATTTACAAATATGCTTTGAAATCCAATTGCTATTGTTGCACGGAAAATGGGATAATCACATTAGTACAATCAAGAAACTCTTTATTTTCTAATAACTGTTGATCCGAACAAAGGAGAGATATCTGCAAGCAATGACTGGTGCATCTGATTTCCAGTTTTCTTTAACTGAATCTCTGATAAAGACTGCCTTGGAATATTTGTTTTGTGTCTCAAAAATATGTATCAACTACAGTTGCACCTCAGCAAAAAAAACTAGGCTTAGTACAGAAGATCTCTCAGATCACCTAAAATGAATCTGTTAATTGCAGAAAATCAACCAATTTTATGCCATGAACCATTGAGAAAATAAATTATTGTTAGTGCTTAGCCCCAGTCTGCTCCAAAACGGGCTCAAAAGAGTTGGGAGGTCTCTCATAAAGTATTTTATCACAAGATAAAATGCCCTCGAGCACGTGCAACTAGTCGTACACTTGTAGGTAAGCATACACACACCGTGAATGTAAAAACATCTTAACGCAACAGCTCAGACACTGCTTATCAACTGACACAGAAGAAAAATGGGCAGTTCCCCGGGGTAATGTGTATCATCTCCAGAGCTAGGCTGCATGAGACAGCATCCACTGCCCGCCCTGGTAACAGAAGAGAGCCCGCGCCCCAACGTGCTAGGAGGCCCGTGTAAATAAGAGTCACACCTATCTCCTTGGGTACACACTGTACAAATTGAAGTGGGATCTATTCACGGGTTGTCATCAATTAAATAAAAAACACTTCAGAAACTGCTGAGGAACTGATTAAAAACGTGGAGTTAAAACGCATCAGAGAGGATAAACTCGGGATCTTGTGGCAGAAAGAGCAGAGCAGCAAACTAGCTGACGGTGCCAGCTGCAGGGACCAGCTCTGACAATGCTGCCACCCACACATCACCATTTTTCTGGGTTTTTCACTGTTCTGTTTGTGTGGTGTTTAAAGTAAGGTATCCGTGTTGCCCCAGGCAGGACTGGGCCCCACACCGCTCTTCCAACAGCAACTCCACAGAAAGGTCTTTGGGTGAATTTAGTCAAATAGCTAAAAGTATTACAGAATATGACTTGGAGTTTGTGTGTGTGTGTGTTTAATTTTTTTAATAACCATTTGGCCTTGTTTTGCTCGGGATCCATCTGTCTCTGTGTGGCTGCGTTCGTCGCCGCACTTGGGAACGTCTCTCCCCTGACAGCAGAGCAGGATTGATGTCGGAGGCTAACGAGGGCTGTGCTATTAATGCTGTAGATGATGGGCAGGACACCTTGCACAGAGCCATCTGAGCCTTATGTTAATTAAAACAAGCTTTCATCATTGCTCTTAGACAGTTTCAAGTCCTTTTGACTGACTACGCAGTGCTTGCAAAATGCTTTTGTTTCTGATTATTTTCTGACAGTAAAGGAGAGACGTTAAACTGACAAATGACCTTTGCATCGGCTGTTAAACACATTTCTCGAGCAGACTTTGGGAACACCCGTTCCTTCCCTGGCTTGCTAAAGCCTCATTGTGTGCCCCAGGGGCTGCCCGAGAGCCCTGCAGCAGGAAGATGGTGGCAGAAAAGCCACGGCCTGAGCTGACTGGATCAGATACAGGGTGACAGGAATGAACACCCCCAGATGGCCCTGCTAGGCCTGGTACCACACCCTTGCACTTAAACCTGTTTTGTTTTGTTTTATTTTGAAAGCAGCCTTCATTACAGAGGGAATGGCCTCACGTTGCGCCAGGGGAGGTTCAGGTTGGAAACGAGGAGCCATTTCTTCTCAGGAAGAGCAGCCAGGCGTTGGGACGGGTTGCCCAGGGAGGTGGGGGTGTCACCGTCCCTGGGGGTGTTCAAGGAGAGGCTGGACGTGGTGCTTGGGGACACGGTTCAGTGGTTGATGGTGGTGGGAGGGGGGCGGTTGGAGCAGGGGGTCTTGGAGGGCTTTTCCAACCTTAATGGTTCTGGGATTCTGTGATTCTATGATATTCGGCCTTTATTACTAGTATATATTATATTCAGCCTGTATTATTAGTGTATAAATTATGTGTTACAATGCTAATTATTTAAATTATATAAATGTAATTATATGATACTATATTATATTACAACTTCCTATACTATTCCTGTGTAATAGTCCTAATGCAATTAACAATACACAGAGCAGCAGCAACCCCACACAACACACGACGGCCACACCACCCACGCAATACCAACACATTTCACACCAACATCACGTTCGGTACCAGCGGTACGTTTAATTAAGCCAGTATCACGTTCAATTACAGCGATATATTTAATTCAGCCAGTGTCACGTTCGGTTACAGCGATGTATTTAATTAAGCAGCGCCGCGTTTACGGCTAACACCACCGCCCGTAACCCGCCTCACGGCAGGACGCGGCGGCGCCTCAGCGCCCCGTCAGGCCGCCGGGGCGGCAAGGGGGGGGGGCGTGGCTTCGCCCTCAGGCCCCGCCCGTGTGGGCGGGGCCTGAGGGCGAAGCCACGCCCCCCTCCGTCGGGCGCGGGGCGGGCGGAAGCGGGGCGGAAGCGGGGCGGAAGCGGGCGGGGGGGGGGCGGGGCGAGGTGCGCGCGCTGCCCGCCGCCCTTCCCGCCGCAGTGCTCGGGCGCGTGTGCGCGGCGCCCTGCCCCCGCCCGGCCCCGGCCCCGACAGGTAACGGACGCCCCCTGTAACCCCCCCGCCCCCCTTATAACCCCCCCACATAACCCTCCCCTCTGCCCGTCCCCTTCCCCATCGCCCTCCCGGGGCTAACGGCTGCGGCCGGCGGGCGGTTGGGCCGTGGCGGGGGAGGACCGGGAGGGGATAACGGGGGGGTGCCGGGGGTTAGCGAGGGGGGTGCGGGGGGGGGGGGTACAGAGGGGTGCGGGGGGGGGTGCGGGCACGTGGCGCCGCCCCACCGGGGCACGTGGCGCCGCCATGGCGCTGCCCCCCCCCCCCCCCCAACCCGGTCCCGGTGTCCCCGTTCGGTGCCGACGCCCCCCGTTCCCCCCCCCCCCCCCCCCCCCCCTTCCCCGCAGCCCGCCGCCATGGCCGACGAGCTGGACTTCACCACGGGCGACGCCGGCGCCTCGTCCACCTACCCCATGCAGTGCTCGGCGCTGCGCAAGAACGGCTTCGTGGTGCTCAAGGGGCGCCCCTGCAAGATCGTCGAGATGTCCACCTCCAAGACGGGCAAGCACGGCCACGCCAAGGTGAGCGCTTCCCCGGCGCACACCCCCCCCCCCCCAAAAACCGCAGGGCTTTGGGGACGGGGCAGCACCGTTGGGCGTAATGGGCTTGGGCTCGTTCCCTCCGTGCCAGCGCCCTGAAATGAGTTAGCGGGCTGGTGAGACGTGGCGGGGTCGTGCTGCTCTGCCCCAGCCCCGGCAGAGCCCCGCGGTGCCGGAGGCAGGCCCGCCGAGCCGAGCAGCACGCCCGCGGGAGGTGCCCCCGCTCCCTTACATAACGCCAGGCACGCAGCCGCTGCCTCGCCGGGCCTCCACGGCCCTGTTTTGCCACCCTGCCGTGCCGCCGCTGCTTCCCTTTCCTCGGCGCGGAGCACGTCCCCCCTCCCGCGTCCCTCCCGGTGGGGACGTGAGGGCTGCGGGCCTGTGCAGCAGCGTGACTTCGTGGTGGGTGTGAGGCTTCGTGGCGGGGATCGAGAGTTCAAAAAGAACCAGGCTTGTTAAAAGTCAAAAGCTGGAGCTCTCACTACCAAGCGCTTACCATTTTTTTGCGCTTTCTCCCTCCCTTTGCCTTTTTTGGCTCGTTTTATTAGGCTCTCCTGTATTCTTAGATATTGAAACCGTTGCAAAAGTGAAAGGAGCTGGGGAGAGGAGCCGATAACCCAGTAATCCAAGTGCGAGCTGTAGCGGACTGCCAGGGGAGTGGGAGCTGCTTTAATCTCAGTGCATGGCCTCCTCTTCTGTTCTCCTTACCCCTCACGTTGTCTCTGTTCTGTTTCTCTGAACAGCTAGAGCCTGAAAGAAATATTCTTTTAACAGTCCTGTACCATGCTGCACTTTAGCTTGTATCGTAGGACTTGGGTAGGCCATGGCTGTGTGAGATAACTCACTGGGTGATCTTCTGTAATGGGCTGCGAAGGGATATCTGAGGCCTTCTCTCAGGGCCTGGGCTGCTCTCATACAGCAAGCAGCGGGTTTAGGCAGAATTTTGTCTGTTTCATGTGATCTCTTTAAAAAAATAAAAATTAAAAAAAGAAACGTGCGTGGGACAAGTGGTACTGATGGCAGTGCAATCTTGCTTCTCTAGGACAAAAGGTGACCGATCTCATTTCTGTTTTCTTGTAGGTCCATTTGGTTGGTATCGATATCTTCAATGGTAAGAAATACGAAGATATTTGCCCATCGACTCATAACATGGATGTTCCAAACATCAAGAGGAATGATTACCAAGTGAGTTAATAGTCACTGTGTCCTCCCACACGTTGAAAAGCGTAAAACTCCCAATACCACAAGTAAACTATCTTCACCCCCAAATTGTCTGTCAATTAGTAAGGTACTGTTGCCAGAAGATAGAGAACTAATGGTTTGGCACACTTGGCTGTCTCAGTGGGGCATTGCTGCGCCAGTAGCATTTACTGAACTGTTGGAGCTCACTGGATGGGAGAGCTGCTCCCTGTACCACCAGCCTCATGCAGCAGTCTTTAGAAATGATAGGTAACAGCTGTAATTTGGAACAGCATTTCTTCTAGTTGATATTGTAAGGTCACTTTTCTATTCTTTGAGATACTGGCGTCCTTTAGAGAGAGGTTCCCCTACTATTAGGTACTATTGCTATCTAAAGGATGACTAGTATTTCACATAAATGTGAATTTAAGCATATATTAGCATTCACAATTTCACCCTTACATAGGTGAATCAACAAAACACTCTTAAGCCATGTCTGATGCCAGTACTAACTTGCTGTGGTGCTATCTGCTTCTTGTGCAGGAGCTGGCTTTAGCTGAGCTCAAGTACTTTCGGTAATCTCTGAAATGCATATGTATGGAGGGAATTTGACAGGCTTCTGTAACACTTCCTGTGATACAGACAGTACGCTCTTAAAAGCGGCTTAATTCAGGTTGAGTTGTCATGTCTCAGCCATCTTCCCTTTGTCTTGGGAGTAGTGGGGTAGTTCTGGTTGGGAGCTGGTACATCCCGATCGGTGGGAAAGCTGCAGTTGCTCAACAAAGCCAAAGTTCAGAGTGTTAGCAGCTCTTCAGAACAGTTGATTCGGTTAAAACACGATGAGCCTGTCTTGGGGCTCAGAGCTTCCAAGGGGTTGTTTGTGTGATCTTGGTGGTCTTTCTCTCATGTTCTTGGGCCCTTAGTGCTACTGAAATTCTTGCTGGTTTTCAGACTTGTTAGGGCTGCCTTTTGGATTTACTGTAATGTGTTACAGGTACCCTAACCTGCTCTGTCAAAAGAGCTCTTCCTTTAGCTCAGGCTTTCAATCTGGTTGAATACAGCATTATAACAGTGGTCTAGAGTCTAGGGGATGTTCCCTTATTTATTCCTTGGCCTGTAAAATAAATGATAGTATCTCATTGTACAAATGAAGGTATTGGAGTTTACAGTTCAACAATTACGTACTTGCTACACCTTCTAAAAGCAATGCTGTTCAGAGAACACCGTTCCAGTTATTGCTTCTAATTTGCAAATGTAAAAAGCTGATCTGGTGACCTGGAAGCAGGCATCTTGTAAATCACAAGGAAGAGTTTTGCAGTGCCCTACATACTAGGAAATAACCAGCAGGGTTCTGGTGATTTAATCTGTTGTTTAAATTGACTTGAATTATTTTTTTTTAACTGTTACACTAATTCTTTAGTACTGAGGTTGTAACAGTTAGCTGTGCCTTCTGCTTATCTTCGGCTGTTGCTTGCTAGTGCGCACTAATGTTAAACTTCCTAAAAATGAACTTCTCTTCACAGCTGATAGGTATTCAGGACGGCTATCTCTCCCTGCTGACAGAAAGTGGTGAAGTTCGTGAGGATCTAAAGTTGCCAGAAGGTGATCTGGGCAAAGAAATTGAAGGAAAGTTCAATGCCAATGAAGATGTGCAGGTACAGAACAAAGCAGACGACAAGAGCTGTGGTTAATTGCACTTGACTGTACAATGAAGAACTCATATTCTAATATCAACTGTTTGTATCTGTTCATGAAGAGAGGGTTAGAAGTATGGGAATCGGTCCTTTGAGATGCAGAAGGACTTCTGTGTTGGAGCAGTCGATAAGGCACCGAAACCCGTCTGAGTTGACAGTGAAGTGATATGGGGGTTTTGAACGTCTAGATAAATCCTAACAGTGCTGTCCACGCAGTGTAAATTGGAGCTTCCACTCCTTGTATAAAGCTTTGATGTAATCTGGGCTATAGAAACAGCTTAAAGCTGAAAAACAAGCCTTGATGTGCTTAGGTCTTGCACTAGAAAGGTCTAGCTTGTTTGGAAGGAAATAGTTTAGTACCCTTCAGATGTCAAAAGCTTTAATGCTGGCTCTTTTGCTGAAAGCAACTTTGTTTTGATTATAAAACTACAATAGTCTCATCTGCTAATTTTGCCAGCTTCAGCATCCTTTCTTCTCAAATGAGAGATGGGATAGATGATAGTGTGAATGTCTGTAACTTTTAGGAGCAGCTCTTCTGTCAAGGGTTGGAACTCACCTGCTTGTCTTTTTCTTCCAGATATCCGTCATAAGTGCAATGAATGAAGAATGTGCTGTAGCCATAAAGCCTTGCAAATAAAGAGGATCGCCAGCCCCGGGCAACTGCTCAGGTCTGGACAAACCACAGATCTTTAAATTTGGTTCTGATTGTCACCAAAGCTCTGGCCTTCACAAGCAACCTCATTTCTTTTTTGAATTGTTAAAAAGCAGTGCTGGATTCTGGATTAGTGTTGCAGGCTAACTGGCAGTTTTCAAAATCACTGAGACTTTAATTTCCTAATTGTAACTATTTTAACATTCCTGTGGGTTTCGGCTATGGATCTAAGAAACCAATCAGGTGTTACTAGTGGATATATTTTTATTTGCTTGAGCAAAACAGTGTTTGTCTGTATGAACAGACAAAATTCAGTATTCAGGGGCTTTTAGATAAGCTAGTAGGTATCTAGGATTATAAAGTGACCTAGAGCACAAATAGTATTTTTCTTGACATGTTTAGATAGAACTGACAATAAAAGTAGCAATTTTTTTTTTAAGCTTAAGTATTTTGTGGATTGGGACTCTTGCAGAACTGTAGGTGCCAATCACAAATTTTAGACCAAGAAACTCAAGTGATCAAAAATGCCAGCTGGCTTGACCAAGCCCCAGTGGCCATGTGCAACTTAACTGTATTACCTCTGTATTCTTCTTTGCCAACTCGTTGGCTTATTGTAATGTTAAAATGGTGTCAAAGCCTACCTGTGGTTTAGGCAGGCAGTTGGAGTATAGGGTAGATAAGACATAGATAGGTCAAGGGGACACAAAGGTGAGAATGGATGCTAAAGCTATAGACTTTCACTCGAGGCCTTTGTCAGACTTGAAAAAAAAAAATAGAAAAATGCAGTTCAATTGCTTTCCTTTATTGTATTTATCTTAAACTATAAAAGGGTGACAAACTCCATGGGAATCTGTTGCAGTGCTTCCAGCTTTAGGTTTTAATCTTCAGGTTCAGACCATATTTTTGTAGCACAAGGACCACATGTTTTTCAAAAAGTGGGACAAATTGTAGCATCGAGCCTAAACTAAATGCATGTGATTCTTTTTTAAAAAAAAAGAGTAGAATTATTGTATTTTCAAAATATAGACTTGACAGACAATACTGAACAACCGTGGCTTAACTATAAAAGTAAATTGCTACATAGTTTAGAAAGCTCCTATCCATAGGAGCTGAGTCATTAAAACACATGCATGCCTCTAACTATTTAGTAGCTTAATAGGCAAACATAAAGCTTTTCAGAACTAGTCACGGAAGGATAACTAGCCTACTCCTGTTTATGGCATTCGACTTCAATTCTAAGACTTACTGACTCTTCAGGAGTGGGAAACTTCTTAGCCCATGGCTCAAACCTCCCCTCACAGTGGGTAAACTGTTTCGTGGACTTGCCTTAAGCTTCAGCAGCTATTAGCAGATGGAGGAGAACTTGTAAACACACTGCATGCTGCCCTGGGCAGCCTGCGCGATTCAAACTCTATTGGCGGTGAAAGTCAGACTTCACACTGCTGTTAACCGCTTAAAATGTTTTTGGTTTAATAGTATGTACTCTAATCCCCAAAGGGCTCACGGCAACTGTCCTGAACAGCCCTCGTATGTAGTGTGATAGGGCTTAGCAAGCCTCAGAAGCCTAACATAGGTGGCAAAAACATGTCAGGTCATAGACCTCTTACGACAGGGAGAGCAGTTCAATGAAGGTAAAGACAGCAATAAACAAACATACTCCGGTAATAAAGCACAGTTACCTGGGACACCTGGCAGAAGTAGGATACTGCTGCATGCTCTTGCCTAGCACAATGCACGTTGCAGGTGAACTCTACAAATAGCGCCTTGACTGAAGTGATAAGAGTTTTTTTAAAAAAAAGCTGTGGAAGCAAGAGATTGAAAGGAATTCATGGTGGTTTCTAAGGACATGCTTAAGAGTTGAAGGTAGTCTGCGCTATGTTCCTTTCTGCCTCTCCATCATACTGGTATCTGAGGGACAGGCTTTGTATGGTTTGGAGGAGACTAAACCATTGATTGTGGTCTTAATAGCAGGCTGATCTCTGTGATCAGCTGTCACACGGGAAGTCAGAGGTTGCTGTGTCATACTAAGGCAAGCTCTAATGCTGTTGCTGTGCTATAAATGCTTCTAAAAATGCTTGAAGTCTACGAGACTTGGATTTGCTCTCATTCTGGTGGGGCTTTAGTCCACTTTCAGGTGCCGGTCAGTCCCCGGAAACCTTCTTGGAAGACAGGTATTTGATACCACTGGCCCACAGTCTAGGTATTTAATTAGACTGTAAGTTTTCTGGGCTGTTTCTTAACCTGTTTCTACAAGTGGGCTTCTGGTCTGAATGGAGTTTTCAGGTACTGCAGCAATCTAAAGATCCAGGTTTTATGACCTCCAGCTTGCTGGAAGAGCCCTCCTTGGGACTTAAGGATGTCCTATTGCAACCTTCAGTTCTGCAAGACTTAAATGATTCAGTACTTCAGTATAGGTTTGTTCTTATATACTTAGTTGTCTTTTGTGAAGCACTTCAAACACTACGGAAGTGCGTAGCATTGGTTTGTCATGCATGAAGTTTCTCATAGGTAATAATACATAAGCATGAGTCTTAAGTATAATCTCCAAGTTTCAGTAAGGTTGAACGTTGCTTCTAAATTAGAACAAATCTTTGAGACTTTTTTTTTCCAAGGTGTCTGTCTGCTGTCAGAATAATTTGCAACAAAGTTTGCTTGTGATCAGTAGTCCATCTAGATGTGTATTTGTAAGATTCCTAACCAAATGCTTAGGGAAACTCCTCTTTCATAGCTTTACTTTAAAACAAACGTTATCCATCTACTTGTTTTGTAGTACTGTCTTTAACATCTTAAAACAAATTATGTCAAAACGGAAAGCTATAAGCTGCTGCAATTGCTTAAAATAAAGGTTGAGAAGACTAGGAAGCAAAGCAAAGTATTTCCACTCCAAATAATGATGCATTTTTTTATGGCTCCAATCCATTGAGTTTCTCATGCTACTTTACAGAATTGGAAAGACTGCAGTGTTTCCTGCCTCAAATGTTGGCACATAATATTTCAAGATTTCAATAGATCCTTCTACTTTTTTGCTTATAATGGTGGTTTTTCAACTAGGCTCTTGCTAGTTGAGCCATGTTCTCAGGGCTGTTTTTTTTTAAGGAGTTAGCTGAACTTCATTGTTTTAATGTAACTGCTTTCAAGCCTCTTGCAGGTTTTTCTAACCCATAACGTACCAAGAAACGGTGCACAGTCTGTAGCTTCACAATACAGGTAATTTTACAGAATCTGTAAAGAAGTCAAATTTGTTGACAGTTGAAACTCTTATGGTTACTGCAGGTCAGTCTCACAGAATTCAAAATTCAATAAAATCCCACTTTTTTTGGTTAATTAGAATGTAGTTTGTTACAGTAGAATAAACTTCAGGATAAAAAGACCTCGTAAAGGATATGTCGTGCATCTCACGCTGGGAAGCCACCGAAGGCGCGGGCTCCTGCGGGTGTCGTGGAGCGCGGAGGAGCGTGCAGCAGCTCGGCGCGCCGGGATCCTCGGAGCCTCTTCGCCGCCTGCGGGTCCGGCCCTATGGTGTCTGGCTCTGGGAGTAACTCGCCGTGTGAGCTTAGAGCCGCTGAGCTGATCTAAATGTTTGCTGTGTATCACTGAAACCCCTGTTCTCGGTCCTTGTGCTGTGTGTTGTAACTGTGCCCCGGCGCGAGCCTGGGGAGGCGTCCCCTGGTTGCAGGGGACCCAAGCCCTGTCAGAGCCGTCACCCGAGGGAACGTTGGTCCCTGTGGTGCCGGCTCCACGCGTGTTTGTTTTAGCAGATGCGTTGTTTTATACCGCACCAACGAGGTGAAAAATGTCGGTGTCTGTTTTGCTCCAGAAATAATAAAAGATCTCGGTGTTGTGGGGGAGCTGAGCCGTGCTTGCCCTTATGGGGCGGTGTGTGAGGTGGGGAGCTTATGGTTATGGGGTCTGTTGGGCAGGGTCTGTTGGTTTGGGTGAGGGTTGGGTGGTGGTTCCGTGGTGTTTGCAGCTTTTCTGTCAGGCGCCCATTCGGCGCCCTCCTTGTCGCTGCTGGCCGGCCCCTGTGCTTGCCGGGTGACGAACACTGTTTTTTTTAACGCTCGAGCAGCTCGGCCTAGAATTGTACGAGAGGAAGAAACGCTGTCGTTCCTGTTCCTACTGACAATTACTGACAATAAAGAGGTGACTCGCTGCGCTCAGCCTCTGACTCCTCTGTGAGGGGGGTATGGGGGGGGGGGGGGGGGGGGGTGCGGGGACACCACCTGAGGGGCCGCGCCCAGCCCCGCCCTCCCAGCATCCCCCGGCCGCGCAGACGCGCCGTGCCGAGCTGCGTGCTACGTCACGACGTCGGGCCGGCTATAAAAGGCGGGAGCGGAAGCGGCGCCGGCCTTTCGGCGGCAGGCCGCGGCGGCGGCAGCATGGGAGCGGTGAGCGGCGGGGGTGGGGGGGGAGCTGAGGGTCGCGGCGTGCTCGCTGACGTCGTTACTGAGTTTTTATTTTTTTATTGTTTTTTAGCAAAAGGACAGGAAGGCTAAGAAGGCGACGTGGAAATTCTGCCTCGACTTGACCCACCCTGTCGAAGATGGGATCTTCGATTCCGGGAACTTTGTAAGTGGCGAAGGCCTGGGCCTGCGGGGCGGCTGGGGGCTGGGGAGTCGCAAATCAACGTTTCTTTAATTAATCGGCGGGTTTCGAAAGGTTCCTGGGCTTAAGCTTAGTTTATAGACTTTTTTTTTTTTTTAACCTATCCATTGATTTTAAATTGAACCCTTTCTTCATGTGGGTGTTTTTACAGTGTGCAATTCAAAATAAATAAATAAATTTTACTGCGTTATGGACGTTTACTATGGTCATTTTTAACGTTGCTCCATGGCTAGGGTCCCTTCCCTAGTTCATACCTAGGGTGCCATTCCCTAGTGTTCTGTTTCTTCTCTGCTGTTGAAACAGGAACAGTTCCTAAAGGAGAAGGTTAAGGTCAATGGAAAAACGGGAAACTTGGGAAACACCGTTCACATTGAGCGTTTGAAGAACAAGATCACGGTGACATCTGAGAAGCAGTTTTCTAAAAGGTCTGTCTCAACTACTGTCTGTGGGTTTTGAACAGTGATCTGTTGGATCTGACGCATTTTTAATGTGTACAGAGAAGGTGTTAGCTTAGATCTTTGTAACACACGTTGGTATTAGTGAAAGACAGTTCCAACGGACTTACAAGATCAGGTATTAAAACACGTTTCTTAAAGTTTAGGGCTTCACTGCAAATCAGTGTTTCTCTAATACAGACTTACTGGTATGGAGAGGCTTTATATAGCTTGTTAACAGTGTAACGAGGAAAGATATGCTTTAAAAATCATAGCTGAATTCATGTGATGGGTGCCTGTTTATTAATTAATTAGTTGTATGGATGGTGAGACACTGGCCCAGGCTGCCCAGAGAAGCTGTGGATGCTCCATTCCTGAAGGTGTTCGGGTTGGATGGGCTTTGGGCAGCCCGGGCTGGTGGGAGGGGGCCCTGCCTGTGCCATAACGATTCTAAAAGGTATGTGTGCACAGTATGTGTTGTGGCAAGAGAACCCCTGAAGTCAAATGAGGCCTTGATCTGCTTAGTGTGCTAGGGCACGCAGTAGATCACTACATTGATTTAGGGGTACAGTTCCTTCCCCACACCCTCATTTCTTTTCTTCTGATACCGATGCCCCAGTATCTATTGCATTAAACATGGTTTAGAGCTATTTCTTAGTAGTCTGGAGTTACTGGCATTGAGCTATTCGGTCAAAATGCAACAAATAATAAGTTTTTATATTATCAGGAATGAAGATGTAGGTTTATTATCTATTACACGTGATAATTTTTGATTTCTTGATACAATTAGTGTGTTGAGTTACTCCCTGAAAAATTCAGCATGTAAAAGTGTCGTTGTTGCCCCGATAGACCATGTCTTGGGTGGAGTTCAAATTGCAGTCAGGATTGCGAAATGACAAAGTTCTAACGTATAATTAATGTTTCTAAGGTACCTGAAATACCTCACAAAGAAGTACCTCAAGAAGAACAACCTTCGTGACTGGCTTCGTGTGGTTGCATCTGACAAGGAGACGTATGAGCTACGCTACTTCCAAATCAGTCAAGATGAAGAAGGATCAGAATCTGAGGAATGATGTAGCTTACCTTTATACTTACTACAGTGTACAAAAAAGATAGAACATCTATTTATGAGAACACTTAACTTATTCGTGAATAAAGATTTTGTACTCTGTTGGACGGAGTGTGGATAGTTTTCAAGCCTTTTTCTTAAATTATAATTACGGGACAGCAGGGGGAATCATTTGATCTGCAGTTGTATTTCTATTGCTAGAAGTGAGGGCTATTCAGCATGGCATCAATGGAAGTCCAGGTGGAAAAGCAGAACTGAGCCCTTCACCCAGTCAAAATGTAGGACATCATTGTTTAATCATACTTGTACAAAACATGCTAGAGCTTTTTGAGTAAAAGTGCCAGCTGTTTGTTTAACTTAATGTGGAGTCGATGCAATATTTAATAAAAGTATATTTTTAATTATTAAAAAAAACTTGCATGTTTTAACAGAGCAAGACTTTATTTCCATGTGATTTATCTAAATCATTAATTGGTTGTCAAATTCCTATGTCTAACCACAAGTAAAATGGGAATATAACAAATAAATACAAATCTCACTAACAAATCTTGTAACTGACATGTAAGGAGATAAGAGACAAATCTCATTAACCAGCACCTACCTAAAACAAATATTAAAGGAAGAAATGAAATGTGCTTTAATGTCAGTGAGTGACACCATTAAATCCATATAGGTATTTCTACTTTGATGATCACGTGTTTTATGGTTCTTATATTTGAATTCTGGGACTATTTGTTTAATCCTAGTGTAAGTAGCTTCTGCATTGGAACTAAATCACTCCAGATTTTAGGAACCAGTTCATCAGTTCATGTTTATTATAAAGAGAAATTTGATTATTTTTCACTACCAAAAAAAGTGCTTGTGAGCCTGCAGTTGCACGTTCATTTCTATGAAGCTGGGAGTAGGCTTCTTGTGGTGGTAATTAGAATGATTAATTGGGTTCCAGTGCAACGTTGAATTTACTCACAGGCTGTTAGGAGGCAGCCAGTTCCTTTGGATCAGCCATGTAGAGTGGGCTTTCAAACACCTAAAGGCAGAAACGATGGGGTTAGGTAGAGTTCACTGTGGAATTAGTAACGCCACATTTGTTTAGTGTAAGATAGGGATGCATATGGGCTGTAATACCAAACTTTCTGCTTGAACAAGTTTGCTAGTTTAAGCTGAAGCCTGCCTACTGAATTGTTTAATTTCCTCATGAATTTTTGATTATTCCAGCATTCTTTTTGCAGGCAAACCTTTAAGACAGACTAGAGAGTTGCCAAAGCACAAAGCAATGTATTAACAGCCGCACGACACCCTCTGGTGCTACCTAAATGTAAATGAAAAGTACAGAAGGGGAGATAAATGTCGTCAAAGGCCTTGGGGTCTCGTTTGTCATTTTTCAATTTGCTTGAACAGCTGTTCCTGAAGCAGGGCCAAGGGAGATAAGAGAATGCAGCAGCTGAACCACAGCTACTTGGGTAATCGCTATTTTGTTGTTTCTTCTATTCATTTTTCTGTTTTAGAACCAGCAGAAATAAGGGAGCAGGGTATGCCGCTGGCTGCAGTGCTAATTATTTCATTGCTCGTGCATGCAGAGCTTTACTTCAGTGGAAACACCTGAAAAAAACACCTGAAGTCCTGCCCCTGATCTAGGGAACTGGATCATACCAGAGTGCTGCTTTGGAATTTCTTTTCAGAGAAAATGGCACAAGCCAGCAGCAAGCGTGTCACCTGGGGTGTCTGCTGCTCCGAGGGAAGTGTTGCTGCTGATGCTTTGAGCACAAAGCTTACCTTTCCAGCACCGATGGCTGTTCCAGGTGCTGAGGCTGCAGACTGCCAGCTTCCAGGCACTCTTCTCTCGAGGCTTCTGTGTTGAATAAACGTAGACTTAAAACTGGAGGAGTCTAGAATACTGTTTATCACGGCCCTTTAAATACATACTGCTCCTTTGCTTCCTGCAAAGCAAATAGCCGTGAACCGCTTCACATTAGGCATGTAATCCTCTCTGTTGATTTTGAAGCACCTGAAGGTGGCCATGTGCTTTCTTTACTGGAAATCCCAAAGGCTGTTAATGCTTTTTAAAAGTGGTTATAGGATTGGAAGCTATGCTGAAGCAGCAGCATTGTTTTGTTTTTTTTTTATAGTCAAGCTGCAAATATTTGAGAAAAAAAAACAACACAACCACGGTTTGTTTTCTTTGCTGCACTAAGTTAGTTAAGCAACAAATACCGTGACTAACAGTTGTATTTCAAAATACATCTCCACCTGTTTTTTCAGAGTTGTGCTTTTATGTGACAGTACACCCTTTAAAGTGGGCTGACACAACAAAACTGTTCTGATTAAATGTAACAACCACAAACAAAATCAAAGCTAATAGGATCATGCTGCCTTGTTATCTTTCCGTCCTTTTAAAGCAGTGTGTAGTTACGCAGCCCAACAGACACACATTATCATTAGACAAAAGACAGGAAAACAACACCTGGGATTTGGAGCAAGGCAATTTATTTCATGGCTAGCTTTTGAGGAAAACCGCCAAAGTGCTTGTGAGAGTTGTATTAGTCACCGAGCTTACCTGCAGTGAGGATGGAGTCTGGGAACTCCTTTTCTTCCTTGGGGTTTCATGGGGGAAAAAAAACAAAACACAAAACAAACAAACAAAAAAAAAACCTGAATTGCACAGACAAGAAGACAACCTTAGAAAAACCTGGAAATTGATGATTTTTTTTCATAATTTCACCCGTTTCACAGCTGAAGAGGCCAGGTATGATGCAGGTGGCAGGCCAGGAAGCAGAGCCTGTTGTTGTTCACATAAGGAAGCTCATTAAAATAATCCAGATTAGAATCACATCTAGCTTTAAAAAAATAAAAAACACAATATAAAAAAAAAATCCACGTTTTAATGTCTGTCCCCTGGCAGCACACAAGTCTGAGCATGGCAGCTCTGCTGCACTGGCTCAGCGGCCGGGGAGCTGCCAGGTGTTGTTTCCAGCTGGACCCTGCTGCTAAATGGCCAATTCTGGTCTTTGTTGTGAAAGGGAGAGGAGCCCGAGCAGCTTGAAAAGCCCTCGGCCTGCAGCTTGGGAGTGCAATTGCACCGTAAGTCTTAAATGGCTTTAATTTAGATGAAATTATACGAATGTTACATATGTAATTTTCACCCCCCGTTCCTTCAAGATAAACATTTCCCCCTTTCATTTCTCAAAAAATGTTTCTGCTGGGCTCTTCCAAATAAAACCGGTTTAGGAGAGACCTCCCGCACGTGGAAAATTTCAGTGTTTGGCAAATAAAAAAGTGGAGTGGAGATTTCTAAGAGAAAGAGCTAAGCAGCTGTTGCCAGAGCAGCGGTAGCAGCTCCATGTAAGTTATTTATATGTGAGCATATAGAGATTTTTTATCTCTAGTGCAGCAAAACTCTCATTGACTTCCATTAAAAAAAAAAAAAGGAGAAAAAAAACAATCACCAAACCTAACTACTATTAGTAAAAGTTACTTCTAGATGTCCTTGCATTCCTGTATGCTTTCTGCCCACTTGCCCTTTTGGCCCATCAGAAATTATCTTTAATCATACATCCTAAAGTAGTAAGGTCAGAAATGGAGGTAACTAATAGCAGGAAATGTCTGGAAATGTGCTGGGGCACTACTGCGTATAGTACAGCCAGCATTTGGCAGGTACTAACGGTGGCACAGACTCAACATATTCACGTAACATCAGCGAAAAGTAATTAGAAACAGAGAGGCCCATGGAAAAACAAATAATAATAGCTTCAATGTACCCAGCGGCAGGAAATGAGCCTCGGTGGAGGGGGTGATCTGATTACGCCGAATATAGACAAAAACACGGATAAAATGTTTCTTTTTAAGGACCAAAACAAAAGGAAGATATCGCATCGCGGGGATCAGATGGGCCGAAAGCCTCCTCGCGCTGCCGCGTTGGGTTTCCTCTGGCAGCCCTGGGCTCTGCCCTCACAGCAGCACACAAATACGGGCTGGAGAAGTGCTCGCCCCAAGGAAGGGTTGGTTTTCCAGCGGGTGCCCAGGCACAGCGCCCTGCATCCCGTGGTGGAGGGAACTGGGGACCGCCAGGGAGGTGGTGGTGAGCATCTGCTGCGTTTGGAAACCGCTTCCACATCGCCTCTGTCCCTATCGATACGGCTTCCCAGCACACGCTTCCCCTGGGGCACGCACGTTTTGGGCAGGATGCTCGCACAAAACCACTTCTAGGTTTGTGCTGAAACCACAGCTGATACCTGAGCCCTAGCTCCTGCTAGAGCCGTTTCTTGAGAGAAATGCTGCTGCAGAGCACAAAGCAGAGGTGAGAGGAGTGATAAAGGGGGCAAAAGGGTCAGAAACATGCCCTGGAACAGCCCCAAGGCAGGTGACACCCCCAGGCAGAGGGCAGGGTGCTGCCTCCAGGCCCCCTCCAGCCTTAAATCTGCACCAGTGCCTCTTGGCACCCGAATCCCTGTGCTCCGGGGCCTCTTAAGCTCACAAAGCACCGAGGAGCCACCAGCTGGGAAGGATTTGTAGTTGCTGTCCATCCAAGCTGCATTTAAATAAGCAATTAACAGAGAAATGCTTTAATACTCTGTTAACAAATCTTTTTCAATTGAGTAGTTTAACTTGGCAAGACAGTTTAAACACTCCCTCCCCACAACAGCAAGTACCACGTGTGATACAAGTCTCGGTTGTGTTACAGTGCTCTTGTCTTTATGTTAGGGTTTTGGTGGTGATTTTAAACGGGATCATGTGGTTTTTTTTGTTTGTTTGTTTGTTTTTTCCTGGTCCTATGGTGCGCACATTGGAGCACTGAGAAGCTCCAGTGCCCTGCACACCAGCCGCCCCTCCTGGTGCCAAAGCCAACAACAGCATTACTTGGGACAGGATGAGGAAAGGCAGCACTGAATAATACATACAAGGTGTGCCAATTTTGGAATCGGGAGCAGGTGGCTGAAATCCTTCGTTTTGGTACAGAAGGGCAAGGCGCACTTCTCCAGCCTGCAGCCCCTGCCTGCTCCTCTCGGCCAGCAGAGATAAGGGGGTGCTCAGAAGTCCCTGTTCCCAGCTCTGTAACATTTTCCTGCAAAAATGTATTCATCAGCCCTCCTCCTTCCAGCTCGTTTAGAAAATATTTACACTGCTGGCAGATAACGAGCTCGAAGATAGCGATGGTTTTTGCTGATGCAGCGGGCCGGGAGCTGCAGAGCTTCCAGGCCTTTCCCCGTCACCCGTTCCCCGTCCCAGCCTGGGGTGCTGGGGCCCTGGGGAGGGCACGAGCCCCCCCATGGCACCTGGCTTTGGGCACGGTGTGGGGCTGGCAGAAACGATGTGCAGAGCTGTGGGTGGTCAGAAAGGGCTGGCCGAAAGGGGGTGGTCAGAGGGACGCCCAAAGCAGGAGGGAGCTGCCACCAGCACGCCGCAGGCCCCACCATTTCCTGCACCTCGAGGTGTGGGATTGGAGGCATTGATAGGGACAGGGATCAAGTCCTCTTTTCTCTGGGTAGTCTCAGGAATGGGGATGCTGCTGTAGAGCACAGCAGGGACCGCTGACCCTCCAGAGGCACAGCACGCTGTCCTCTGCGCCTCAGCCAGGCTCGCCGCAAGAAAGCTCTTCACGAGCTGCGCTGCTGAGGCACAGCGCTCGAGAGCCACGGAAGGGCACGAAAATTCATGATATTGGCTTAAAAACCATTGCATATTGAAATATTTTTCACTCCTCCACAATTTAAGGAGTAGTATTTCCTAACTCTTCTTGGCAGGAGAGATAGAAATGAATTCAGATTTTAAACCCAGGCAGCAGTTTCAGGAAACCATGTCATTCCAAGGGCTGAAGCTCTGAGCAAAACACATGGTAAAAAAACAGTGTTGGGCTCTGTGCGGGGTCTTGGACCCCAGGACCCCCTCAGCAGGGTCAGGAACAGCAGGAAGCACATCGGCCATACCCATGGGCTGGCAGCAGCCCCTGCTCAGGATTTCCCCAAGCCAGGGTTAGTACCTGTGTGTTTAACATGCTAAATTCCTTTCCTACCATACACATGTCCAATTATTTCTTCAAACACCAGTTATTGCCAGGCTTGCAGTTCTTAAAAAGCAGGCGTATATCTGCAAAGCCAGCAGAAGATGGAGCCAAATTAACCAGCTATGCCAGGGAAAGATCAGTGCTGCTCTGCTGCGGGTCGCATCTGCCTGAGGGTGGCCGGCCCCGGCTGCACCCCTGTGCTTCTTGAACCCCACTCATGGGGCAGCACAGCAAGCACTGGGTCGGGCCCTGACATCCTTGTTAGTGGGGGGAAAAATAACTATGTTTTTCTGAAATATTAGTGCCTTTAAGTAAAGCAGTCTGGAGCCTCGTTGTGGACTGAGGGGATGCACAGAAGCTAAAAGAAATCCTGTGGAAGTGATGGCAAAACACCATCAGCCGCTCTGAAAACCCACGCTGGAAAGCTCTAGGGGGATCTGTTTTTCCTCCCACAAACACAATAAAGAGGCACAGAGCGGCTGATGTTTTTGCAGGTGCAGAATTATCTGTTGAGGAAGCAAGCTGCAGAATTTGCGGTGTAAAGCTGCAGCTTCTGTGCTCACCTGGAGCAGGGAGCCTGCTTCTCCCGGTGACTGAAAAATCAATCAATCCCATGAAATCAGAAGCCAAGCAAAAACCAAACAAGCTAACAACAACAAAAACAGCTTTTGTTCCAGAAGAGCTCATAATGAGAGCCCTCCCAGTGCAAACGCTGGCCCTTGGGTAGCATCAGACTGACATGGGATGGGTGAGCAGCGCACAAAGGAGATGCAGTGGGAAATCCATGCAAGGCAGAGCACTGAGTTAAGTCATGGCTTTCCCTGATATTTGGGAGAGCTCTGTGGTTTATCTTTTAATTTGAAATTCATAGCATGAGGGTTTATCTGAGCTTGGAGGCAGGGGTTAAGCAGCGCTGCACTCATTTTTCACAAAACTTCCCCGGGGGTTTGACAACGTATCTGATGCACTCCTCGTGTTGGGCTGTGATAAAGGCAGAGCTTGCTTCCGACACGTAAAGCGAGCAGCAAGCTCTGTCCCTACTGCACTGGGAGGAGATCGGGTCTTCCCCGAGAGAGCTACGGCTGTGCCCTGCCCAGGACCCCCCGGCGCAGGCAGGACATGACCCAAATCCTCAGCTCCCCTGGGCAGGTGGTGCAGGCTCAGTCCCAGCAGCAGCTCAAACCCAGGACACCTCATCCTCATCCAGCTGTGCCAAAATGTTGTCCCAGCACACTCTGACGGAGAGGAGATGCTGATCAAGGCACTCAGGCCCGCCTGGGAGCCATTGTTCTCTCATTCTGCCAGCAGATCTGCCAAAAAAAAAAAGGTGGGCTTGAAACATACAGGTTCAATCAGAGATCAGCCCAGCCCAAGGTAAGCGAAACCACAAAAACCAGAGGTGTGCCCGGCGGTGAAATATCCCTCGTAATAACAGCATGGTTGTCACTGAGCTCCCTGCGCTGGTCCAGAGCAACTACAACTAAATTCATTGTTCTCAGGTAACCGGTGGATTTGATATCTCGGTAATACAGTAACAGGACCTGATGGACCTAAAATGTGCTCAGATCAACTTGACCAAGGGCCAGAAGGGGACCAGCTCCTCGCTGGGCAGCCACCGTGGCACGGTTGTGCCAGCTGCTCTGCTTATTGCAGGCGCAGCAGCTCGCTCAGCTTTTACACATCCCTTGTAACTGACTGCTCTGGACTGCTCACCGCCAGGTGAAAAGGCAGGGAAAGCATCCAGGTCTCCAGCAAAGAACAACATGATGAACACCTTGCAAGTGTCCCTGTGCAGTGTTGGGGGGAAACTCATTAAAAACGGTAAGGTGAATGCACAATTATGGAAAGCGTGACTTGCCCAGCTGGTGCACGTTGGTCCAGCTGTGCACAATGTACTTTCTCAGCTGAGTGCTTTTTCCATAACTGGTTTACATTTCCCTAGGTATTTTTCTTAACTGACTCTAAGAATGAAGGTGTCGGTATGTGCATGCACATCCACTTGTACGTTCACATTCCTCTTTTGCTATTATTTTTAGGGAAGGGCATTGATGTCACCCTGTAGATATTATTCACAATACCCTGAGGCCCAAATACTGAAGCTTAAATGCTTCAGGACCCACCTATTAAAGAGTCTGCACTTGGATTTTACTTCACTACAGAAGCGGAAGCCAGCAGGATGCTCCAGCTTGCTTGCTGAAGTAGCTGCCCCCAAATTCTGCCTTTATGGGAAAGAGTGCTAGCACAACCCAGCAGCAAATGATGGATCTCCAGGACCTCAAGCTGGGGAATTGGGCTGACAGGCAATTTCTTGACTCATTAACCAAAATGAAAACCTTCCTCTGAAACTCCAATTTTGATAAAGTGTTTACACAAACCATTGAAATTTCCTCCCAGATCTGTTTCTCTGGGCAGTTTGTCTCACTGGTTAGAGATTAATATTTTTCCTAAAATTTTAAGTGCCCAGCAGACCCAGGAGCAGCTTCTTCTGGACAAGGAGGAGAAAAGAGGAATCCGGTGATCTGGAGAGGCTGGTCCAAGTCTTTCTGCATCCCAGGAGTCCTCCAGCCTCAAGCACCACACCAGGATAACACACAGGAATTGTACATTGACTTTTACTTTGAGCTGGGAAAGAGGTAAACACCAGCTCTTGTTTACAACAGGGATATTTAAAATATTGTGCTGAACATAAGTTCATGCCACTCTCCTCTGATCCCGAATCCAAGGGACCAGGACGAATGAAAGACGGCTGATAACCCAGCAAATTAAATTTCCTAATGACCCTTGTGCCTTGTGCCTTCCCTCAAGGTCCCCAGCAGCACAACGTAGGTGGCAGCATTAACATGTACAAACAAATAGGCACAGTGAATTAAAAAGCATTGCCCTGATGAGGGAATATTTGCTCTAATTTCTTTTGCAGGCACTTAGCAAAAGCAGAACTGGAAGTAAAAGGGAGAGCACCCAGCCAAAGCAATACGAAAATGGAGTCTCTGGCAGCCCCTGAGATGCGCACTTTTAACGCAATTAGAGCACGGGGTGGATGACAAACCTGGGACCTGATGTGGCCAAACTCCAGCTCTGTTTTTTTTTACACTTTGAAAGACGTATTGGGATGTCTGCACTCCTTATCTCTCCTTCCAGCCAGGGTGTGCCATGAAAAACCACAGAGCAAAGACGCATGCCCTCACTGCCAGCGGCAAACGGTGCCTGGTCACAGTGGAGCTCACTGGTGGCCCCCAGGGGAACTTGGTGGTGGATCTGCAGCCAGCGGGGTCCCGACACCCTGCAAGGCATGGCCAGGCTGCCCCACCATTCCCAACCACCCCTACAGCCCTTCCCATCCCTATTGCACTGCAATATCCCAGGAAGAGAGGGTCCCAGAGCAGCCTCCTTGCCAGCCACATGCCGGAGATACCTCCAGCACCTCCACCACCACCCAACACTCATTGGAGTGAGATGAGCTACAAAAACATACTAAAAAGACAACATATGCAACAGTCTGGACACGCCAGACAGCGCCAGAGGACGGAGAGCATCTTTAGCCCAGGCTCACCACCTCTGTGCCCGTGCCAGCCGTGCCGGTGGTTCAGGCTGCAGCGCTGAGCACAATCTGTTCCACAAGCGGCTGGAAAATATATTGCAGCTGTGATGGGAATGGATTTTTCTTTTCTTCTTCACCTACTGTGAAATATGAATCGAGAATTCATTAGCTATGAACTGCTGCAAATAATGTTGTTCTTTAAATATTCAGTAGTCTCCTGGCTCCAAAGCACCTTGGTTAACTAGACGGAGCAGAGGGTTTTTTCATTTTTTAAAATGTCCCGGAAAGGATCATTAGAAACGACTTTTACAGTTTCTTTCAGAGGCTTTTTATTTCCATTTGCAGACTCTAAGTGGAGATGTGGAGAGCGAATCTGCTGTGGCGTTGGGTGCCGGACCCATGGAGACCCAAAGAGGCCTACAGGGACCCACAGGGACCTGGGGCGGGAGAGGTGACGGAGCAAGGCACACGACCCAGGGACCAGGTAGACCACAACTCTTCAACTTGCAGAACAATTTATTTTCAAGGGCTTTGAACAACAGCTTGGAGGGGTAACATGGTTGGAGGAGTGACATTTCACAGGTACTCAAAAGACAAGCTGCAATCCCCTTTCTCCTGGATTTCGATTGAAGTTTAGAGGCCAAAAAGCTCCAGGTGTTTAACATCCCTCAACAGGCAAGAAGCCATGAGCTGAAAATTAGGAAGAAACCTGTGAGTTTGTCTTCAAACCCATAAAGATCTTCAAAGCTGTTAAAGACGCGGTCGCCCTGGGCAAAAGAGGGACTTCCACCTCACTTGATCTTTTTGTCTGGCAAATCTTTGCCATGTGGAGAGCTGATAAAGTTTATGTGGCCATGTTTCATGTCTCATGAAAAATCCTTTGGGTAGAAAAATTTGTCTTTTGGTAGAAAAAAAGCACTTCTGCCTCCAAAAAATCTTTGAAGCCAACTAATTACAAAGAAGTTTCAAGTTAATCCAGAAACAATTTGCATTTTGGTTTTTAAGGTTTTTCAGCTCTTTTCAAAAGGAAGATACCAACATAAGATGAATATTCATATCATGATGGGTATTTATTTCTGCTGGCATGGTACCTTCATGCCAATCTTTTGAAAATGGTAAATAAATCCCTGCCTGGAGAGCTTACCATGAGGAAAGAGGGATCCTAAAGGAAAAGCTGACAGCAGAAAACAATAAAAATGACTTTTTTTTTCTTTTTTTTTTTTAACCTGACATTTTCCTGTGAAAAATCTCTTTAAGTGTGAAAGCAACTCAAGAAAGTCAGTTCCTGCTGAGAAGCTATCCCACCCGTGCTGGAGTAGGCCATGGGCATCACTGTGGTGCTCAGCTGCCTGCTCCAGCTCTGCTGCCTTCCCTCCCTTCTGAACTGCCCTTCAGAGAGGCTTTTTCTTTTTCTTTTTCTTTTTCTTTTTCTTTTTCTTTTTTTCTTTTTCTTTTTCTTTTTCTTTTTCTTTTTCTTTTTCTTTTTCTTTTTCTTTTTCTTTTTCTTTTTCTTTTTCTTTTTCTTTTTCTTTTTCTTTTTCTTTTTCTTTCTTTTTCTTTTTCTTTTTCTTTTTCTTTTTCTTTTTCTTTTTCTTTTTCTTTTTCTTTTTCTTTTTCTTTTTCTTTTTCTTTTTCTTTTTCTTTTTCTTTTTCTTTTTCTTTTTCTTTTTCTTTTTCTTTTTCTTTTTCTTTTTCTTTTTCTTTTTCTTTTCTTTTTCCTTTTTCCCCATCAAAGGGCACCAGAGACCACCAGCACCAGGGCTGAGCCTGGGATCCCACAACAACTCACCCTCGGGCATCCTGCCGGCGTGCACCATGCACCTCCAGTAGGGCAGGACCAGCATCTTTTAAACAAAACCCATCTCCCTCATACACATTCACAGCCAGCAGCCACAGCAGATGCTGCACCCCCATATAGGTAGCGAAGGGGAGGTCTGGGCAGCAGCTTTGTGCCTGCAGATGCCAGGCTGGTGGTGCCTCCTCCTTCTGGCTGGCCCCGCCGGAGGGGAATGATGGATTTTACAGCATCGCAGCCAGATCCGCAGTCACAGCTGACAGCGCGGGGGAAGGCCTTACTGCTGACTCTGTGTAAGCTTGGAAAGATTCATAGTAATTATCTTTCCTTAAGAAAATAGTTGAATTAATCCTTCTGCTAGGGTTGCAGTTAGTTTCCAGTCAACTGGGGCTTTCAGAAAGCAAATAAGGCTGTCTGGCATCATTTTTCAAAGCCATTCATAGCCAGGTTTTTCCAGCATCCCATCGGATTTTCAGAACAAAATAAATCAGATTTCAGAAGCACTCAGTGGGTGCTGCTGGGTGCTGCAGAAAATGAGGCCGTTGTCTCGGTGCCTCAGAGAAAAGCAGCAGCTGTGCTAGGTTAATGCTTGGACTCGACGATCTCAGAGGTCTTTTCCAACCTAAATGATCCCACGATGCTGTGATCCTCTGATTTTGCATGGACCTAGCGTGTTGGGGATGGATGGAATTGTGGAATGGATGCCAAACACGTGCTTTCCTGGGGTTTAAGTTGCATTTTCTTTTCTGAAATGATCCATTTATAGCTCCGAATGTGAAGTGATAAATCTGGGAAGAGAGCAAGAGAATCCAAAACTGGATGAAATTTCATGAGACGGTTCCTAAGCACCGCCGTGCTGCTGATGCCAACAGAACTCTGCTCTGAGCCTCAGGGAGAGATGTGCAGGCACTGCATTTTGCAGCACGCTGAAGGCAGACCTCAGGACACAGCAAAGGTTGGGTGACGGGGGCTGGTGATGGAGATAATAAGGAAAACCCTCAACTATTCACACGGAAATGCCGTCTGTGAAAGGCTGTAGAACTAGCTCTCACAAAAATCGCTCAATTTTCTGCACTACAGCTTAGTGTAAATCAATGCAATCAGTGAGGACGAAACAGAAATACTACCTGGAAGACCTCTTTAACCTCTGAATGCCAGGCTCACATGTCAGCCATGCAGAGGGTTCTTCTTTGCAGCGGTTACGCAGATAATTAAGTGGGTTAACTAATGGCTGGCTGTGGGTATACACACATAAACCCACATTTAGAAAGCAGTTTATGTATTTAAGCTTCTCTCTTTGCCACCATGTAATGGTGTTTCACCCACGGAGGGGAGAGAACCCGGGTGGGTGATCAGGATCCAGGTCGGGTCTTTGTGTATATTCAGCTCAAAGAGTAGAAGGCTGAGGAAAGATGTTCCTGCTGTTTATAAGTATATAAGGAATAACAGCAGGAAAATAAAATAATTAAGCCAAGAAGAACTAATGGGAATGAGCTGGCCATAAATAATTTAGGATGGAAATGAGAAGAAGGTTCATACCGTTAGAGAAAATTTCCATAAAAACATCAATTCTTGCCTCCAATTAGTCTAGTCTATTTTGGACAAAGCCGGAGTGCCTGGGAGAGGCTATTCCGGCCCGAGATAACACGGACACGGCGCCTCTGTTTTGCAGGGAAATCTGCTGGCGGGAGGAGGCTCGGGTTTGCGGGAGCTGCTGGTTGTGGCCCGTGTCCCTGACCCTTTGATACGATGCTGCGGGGGCCGGGCTTTCCTGCGGGGCTTATCGGGGCTGAGGCTCCAAGGACAGCACGGCGAGAGAGGAGCCAAGCATGGTGATATCATGGAGTGATTCCTGAGCATTTAGCTACAGGGCTGGTGTCTGTGCTCAGGGGCTGCGAATAGATGCCGCGGACAAATGCCAGGAGAAGGAGAGTTTCAATTTTCCTTGCACAGCTGCTGCTGCTGAACAGCTTTGCAGCTTGGCCTGTGCTGAGGGCTAGCTCTGGACACAAAATCCTTGCACGGTTTCTGAGCGGTCTCAGCTTCCAGCCACCTCACAGCAGGGCCACGGCCCAGGGGCTGCACCCGGTGGCTGGAGGCAGGCACACCGGGGAGACAGAGGAAAACCAGGCATTGCATCCTGTTAGGACCCAAGGAGTGCCAGAAATACTTGCTCGGTCTCACCTCCCCACCCGGCCCAAGGTGCTGGGTGTGCAGTGCATGCAGTGTCTGCAGCAGGACTTCCACCTCGGGGAAAGCTCTGCAGTACAGACCACCACATGGGCTCCTGTATTCCTCCATGCTACAGCAGGCATTAATTCATTAATTAATGTGCTCATGCAAAATATGCTGGAGAACCGTGTGAGGAGAGACTGTCAGCCAAAACAGAAGAAAAGTGGGAGATGTCTCTAATTACATGCATTTATTCAGCCAAAGTGTGCTCTGGTCGGGTCATTAACTGCACAGAGCCACTCAACCTGCAGTCTGGTGTTCAGAGGTCTCAAACGTCCCAGGTGTCCTCGTGCCAGAGGAACCTTGCAGCCCCTGCATCAATCTCTCTTCCATCTCCTCATCACCACCGCAATGACGAGCCTCTTCTCACGGCTTGCAGCCTCCTGCCAGACCCCTCAGGCTTCCCACGTCCCTGTCTGCGTAGCTGCAGAACATGTGCAGGGAGCCCAAAGCCTCCCCTACCTCACACACCGCTATGCAGGTGGGAACATGGTCCTGCGAGAGGGGGCTGAGCAGCGCCAGCCTCGGCTCCCTCCCGCGTGGGGAAGAGAAATCGGAGTTGAAGGGCCTGCCCCAGGCTGGCTGCCTCGGCACCACGTGGGAGCCCGTCTCAGGCTACACAAAACCCGATTCTTTAGTGTAGCAGTGGCGCGTGGCTGATAAAATAACAGCCGGGAGCCCCCACGGAGCCCAGCACTGTGTGTCCTGCAGGACTGCAATCACAGATTTCCCTTTAGTGGCACTAAAATCAGTACCCCCAGTCACCTCCCATCAATACTGAGGTGCGGTTGGCATCCAGAGAGAAGAAAACAGAGGAAAATCACTGAAATAAAGCCACCACCCCCTTATTCTTTAAATAACATCTTTCTTTTTTTTTTTTCTTTTTAATTACTATTTTTCATGCAGAATATTAAAAAAAAACCAACTGTGGAGCATCACAGTCTTAAGCAGTGACCCGACTGCTGAGAGCCACAGGGCAGCCTGCTTCTGTTCCCCCCCCCCCAGAGACAGAGACCAAATTGTGGGCAGAAAGCTGCCGGCATTTGGTGAGCAAATGTACTCTGTGGTTATTTCGGCCAACAAAATTATAATCCTCTTAACGACTGATCCAAAAATAGGCTACCACCTTTGGGGAGAGGCAAAAAAAAATTCATCCTGCTGCTGGGGTTGCTCCCAGCCCCCTCCTCAGCTTCGCTCTGCTTTCCAAAATGTTGAGATGTGTTGGCAATGCCCGGCTGCGAGGGTTCAGCCCGGAGGTAACGGGGGCAGGAGATATAAATACGTGTGGTGGCCGTCGGTCCCCCGCCAGCCAGGGCACCTCGGGACAGCGCTTCTCTCGTTGGGTTTAAGGCCACAGGATTGCCTGGGGCTCTAAGGCAAGAAAAACTGTCTTAGACAGACTGAAAATATTAGAACTGAGTTGTCTGAATATGTTAAATGCGTTAGCTAATTATATCATACAGCGCAGCATTAAAATACTTTAAATGCAGCCTATAAGGCCGCGTACTAGTCTGGATTCCCAAAGCAACACATCTTTTCCAGTCTCAGAACAAAACCTATCTACAACAGACGTTGGCACTAGCACAGAGCCTAAGACTACTCAAACCACTGCTGAGACCTCCTGTATCTTCCCCACAACCACTCTCCGGTGTCTGCAATTTAACGGGGCCCATCACGGCGCGGGACTGATGGGTTTCACTTCTGCCTCCAGCCGGCTGCCTTCGCAGAATTACAAATATGTTCCTCCTCGTGCTCTGCATTTCCATTTTGAGCTCAAACCAACTTGCGTGTACCAAAAAGGAAAGGCGTTTTAGATCCTCACCGTGCAAACGGAGCTCGCTTTGCCAAAGGGGAATTGTTAATATGGGCTGCAGGGAGATTGTCACCACAGACTCAGCTTTGCAGAGCCCCGCAGGAGCTTCAAAGCAGTCACGCACGGGTCAGGCACGAAATGAGAAAGGAAACCTGAAAGCTGTCAATATTCCGAGAGGGAATGAAAGGAGAAAAGATCACTGGAGAGGATGGAGAGATACATCCCTTGTAAAAAAGAGCAGACACTCACTGGCAGTGAGTACAGAGCAGGGACACACAAACCACATTTGGAGCCAGTTCGGTGCACCAAATTAAAGAAGGGGAAAAAAAAAAAAAAAAGCACGTCTGACTGCAAACAGCTCACTCAGCTACAGACACCTGGATGAGGTCAGCATCAGCTCTGCCCCCCCTGCTGTCCTTTTTCTCTAATAAACCTGTTTTCTGAGCGCTGCGGTGCTGGTGCTCTGCTGGCAGCCCGCACGCCCGAGCTCCAAGGGGCTACTTGCTGGCTGGTTCTTCACAGTCCCTTTGCGAGTTTAATTAAAGCTTTCCATTTTTTGATGCGAGTAACGGAGTTGCTAATTAACTGCCAAAAATTATAGCGAGGAGCCAACATCTGCTGTGCAGCTACCTCGGTGCTCATCAGCTTCACAGGGTGATTTTGGCAGGGGGGAGCCACAGCGGGGTATGGGGAGGGTGGAAAAAAAAATCCAGCCACTGTTGGAAACACTAGCAGCCTGGGGGGCAAACTTGGTTCTCTAGGCTGGATTTCACAGGAGGGAATGCAATCTAAGTACATATATTGGATAATTGGGTAATCCACATATATAATAATTGGATATCCCAAATGGAGGGCCACCCAAAGCACCAAGCGCTATCTGCTCTTTGCAGCCTCTCCAAATGCAGGGGAGGCACTTCCACTTTTTCTGGTTCCTCCGTAACTCTGTTTCTTAGAGACAAATAACTAAAAAAAACCAGTATCTGATGCTCTCATTTTTTGTAGGGGGTTTATTTCTGACGTAAGGGACAGCAACAAGACTGAAGGATGCTCCAAAACCCTGTGGGGTACAGGGAGATGTGCAGTTGGCAAAAGGCCCCTCGAAATGTGCCATCTTTGTAAGACTGGTGCTAATTTGCTGTTTTTTTCTTCTTAACTGGACGTGGTCCTCAGGACAGGGGAGGAAGGGCGCTAATGGTTACCGAAGTGCTGGTGCTTGCGGAGCGTTTCAGGGGTGAGCTGCAGCCAGGCTGGGGGAGGCTTTTAATTAAGCCATGTCCCTAAATGGCCAACCTTGATGAAATACCAGAAGGTGGAGCACGAGATGATGAAGCAAGTGATTCAGGAGAGGTGTGCGCAGTGTAACCAGTGGCATTACTCCACCGACTGTCCTTAACTCACCGACAGAGCTACTGAGATACCTTCAAGCAGAGAAGAAGGGTGCTCAAAATCTCTCATTTCTCTTTTCCCCTGGGCTCTGACCACCTCCTGTGGCCTCCTCCAGGGAGCCAGGGCTTCAGGACAAACTTCTGGAGCAAAAGCAAGCCTTGTCCTACAAGAGGCTCAACTGAGCACCGTAGATGTGCTGCTCAGCTCTCTTCAGCTGTCGTTGCAGGGCTGCGACGTGTTGTTTGTGCTTTGCCCACTAAGTGGAGCTGGGGACTCTGCCATGCTTCCCCTCCCGTGCACGACATGGATTTTCCTCCCAGGACGAAGTGGCAGAGCCATCGGGAGGCTCCCAGCCTTGGGGACACGGCGGTGGAGACCTGGTTATGGGTGCTGAGGCCAGGCAACATGGGAAGACAAGGATGATGGTATGTTGCTTGCTTTCCATCACCACGTGAAGGGCATCGGTTTGGGTTATTCCCCCCTTTTTCTGAACGGAGGATGTGTTTCTGAACACGATCCATTTAGCCCTGTGCCTGTGAACATCCTCACTTTCAGAGGGTGAGGAGTGCCAGAGTTTCCTGCTTTAACACTTTCCTGCTTTAGCTTTAATTAAAAAATTCCATTTAAAAAATAACAACAACAACAACAACAATAATAATAATAATAAATCTAGAGGTACTGAAATAAATGTCTATGAACACAGGCACTTTTCAGGCACAGTCACAGAACCTCCTCATAACTTGATCCTTTGTTTTTTGTTTTATCTTTTTAATACAAACCACCCAAAACCATGTATGCTACGATACAGCAGGTCAGTTACCAAAACATTCTTATTATCTGCCACAAAGATCAACTCAACCGTTAAGAGAGACTATTTGCTTCACTAGAGGACATCAAACACCCGTACAGGCTCACAGATTCCCGGTGAGACTTCCCCGTGAGGGGGGAAGAGCAGCTTCCTCAATTCCTGCGCTCACCACCACCCTTCCTGCTGCCAACGACCACGTCACAGAAAACCTCAGAGGAGAGCAGAGCACGTCCCTGGAGAAAACAGAGGACATGGAGATCAACCAGGATAAAATTACAGCTTTACAAAATTCATTGCATTATCCTGCAATGGAAAGATAATTAGGAAATTGTTTTTTAGACTAATGATTCATATCTAGCTGGGCAGAAGCTGTGTCAGGAACAGGACTTTAATTTAACCTAATAGTGCAGTACCCAGAAGTGGTTTGCAAAATTTCTGTGCCCAGGAATCAGATACTCCCCGTGTGCTGGCACTCCCCTGCCACCCCTCTCCCTAAATCACTGTCTCAGACAAGGGCATTTGGGAATTACCTGCACAGCGTGGACGGCGTTTAATTATCCCTAACGCTGTTTGCAGTGAGGCAGGTTCAAACTGAGGTAGCTGGGACAGTGAGATTATTTTCCACGAACTGGATTAAGATTCTTTAAGACTCGTTTTGTTACAGTATGATCATCTAATGGATGAGGCTGGATGAAATCTGTAAGACCACTGAAATGTTATATTGGGATAAGGGCTGGTCCACATGGTGCCCCCACAGGGAACTCCATATTGTCTCCAAAAAAACTTCCAATGTTGCTTTGGATGTTGGAGTTTCTTGCTGAATGTCCCCTTCCTGGCAGTCAAGCTTGTCGGACAACATCAAGCATTTCTATTTGATTATAACAGGCCTTGCCCTATATTAAAGGGAATTATTACAGTCAAGTTATGTCAGCACATTGACGGTGTTGGCTGAAATAATTTGTAAAACAAATGTATTTATGCAGCACATATGTCTTATGGTTATCCCTGCAGGGATTTTCTTTGCACACAAAATATTTTGTTGGCAAAAATTTACAATTCCTCATGGAAATATTGTTCATGGAAATCATACTTTTGCCATGTGATATGACAGAGATATGTTACCTATTGCTGCTTGTCAACATGTGGATGAAGAGCACACGGAGTAAATAGCTGTTTCTCAGCTATGAATCAAAATGCGCTTGTTTTTCAGTGATCACTGTGCAGGTTTTTTTTGGCAAACGATGGACTCTGTTTAACATGCAATGAATTTAACGAATGTAATGAATTTAGAAGCATTTAATGAACTCAAGATTTCATCTTTTTCCCTTCCTTTGCTTCCCAGACTTCAGAGCTGCTCAGGATCATGTTGAGACTTATAACGGGAGCTCCTTCCTTGATAGTGGTCTGGACCAATGCACAGGGCACGAGTGGTGCCTCCAAGGATAGCCAGACCCTTGCAAAACAAGTCCATCCTAAAACACAACAGACATCTGCCAAACGTTATGTGCTTAAGTAAACTAAAATGAGAAATATCCTTATAGCCTTTTAATCTACAGGACGGAAAAGGGGAGAAGGTTTATATAATGGAAAATTTGCTGATATATTGAAACATATTGTCGTTATTGCTTTATTGCCAGTTATCACATGGCTCTTATCAGCACTTCCCCTTGGTAAATGAATCAACCCTTCCTCGACACAGCCCTGGGATGGGAGCGCAGAGCCGCGGGCAGGCCAGGGGAAGCCCGTCCTGCCGGGGACCCGCCAGCGGGGATGCAGCACTGCCCTTAGTAAAAACCTTAAAAATCAACGCTGCCCTTAATAAATACCTTAATAAATACCTTAATAAATACTGGTGAGAGAGTCAGGGCATATAAACATGCTGCTTCTGCTGGCGGGCTGCACTTGGGTGAGTACAGGGAAGAAATATTTACGTGCACTTGAAGGGGATGCTTGTGGTTAAATCTCCTCGTACAACACACACAGAGCAACACAACGCTGGGCTAAACTTCCACTGGGAGCCCAGGCCTGTACCAGGTGGCTGAAAAGTCCCTTCGCTGCCCCCCTTCCCTGGCTGCTTGCAGGCAGGCTGGCGGTACCTCTCCTGTAGACACAGTTTCTATAGCAACGTCACTTTTACCACATAAGAGGACCCACCAGATTAAAACAGCCGCCTTCAGGTAATTAAAATACATGAAATTTCTCTGTTATTTACATTTCTGCCGGCGAGGAGCCACAATACGCGATTCAAACCAGGACGCTGAGGGTCTCTGAGAGCGAGCAAACAAGGAATAAAGCTGTCAGTGTTTGTCTCGCACAAAGTGGGGGCTTGTCCGCGGCCGCAGGCCTCGCGCACACAACGCCTCCCAGTTCGGCGCACGCAGCGCAGAGAAGGGCAAGCTGGGCAAGCTGGGATTTGCATCCAGAGCCGGTGCCAGAGGGCTGGCATGAATGGCCCGGTTTGTTTTCTAGAGAGGCAGCTTTCAAGAGAAGACATAATGCACTGGGTAAGAGCCTTACCCCCGGCGTCCCCCTCAGCACGGCACCGAGGGGAGGGTTCCCAGGTGACCGCAGCCGGACACCGGCGGTCACCTCGGCCTTGCAGGCAGCACTGCTCCGGTGTGCTGGGCAAAAACCATTCCTCATGACAAGGCGAGAGGGCTGGATTAAACACCCTTCCCCTTCGTGATGGTAAAAGCAAAGACGGGGTGATTCAGACAGCTGAATTTCAGGCCGCCCCGCGGTGAGGCTCGCTGCAGCACCGCAGCATTTTTGTGTGGCTTCCAACGCACTGGAGTGGGAAAGCCCTTCTCCAATTAAATACTTCCTTGGTGCGTTTTAGAATCTTTCTTTCTAATTAGTGCACAACTTGAGTGGCTGCTGGGGAAGCGTTCTTGTTTGGAAATATCGGGAATATTAAATCCAATGTTGTTGTGAACCGTGTGCCTGATCGCTCCACTTCTTGTCAGCTCCACAGTTAGCGACTGGAGGAGCGAGGACTTCAGTCTTACTGCATACGAGGCAACTTCTTCATCCCTGTTTTGAGACGCAGCGTTCCAGCAGCAGTTTTAGCATTTATTCTCCAACATTTGGCGAGCTACCACCACATAGACCCCTGGTAGATAAAGCAAAAGAGCATTTAGATGCAGATATGGCTGTGCTCAGCCTTTCTCTGAGCTTTGTAGCAGTTTCCCTTGGAGCAGCCAAGCAGAGCAGCCCACCCCCTCAGAGGTGAGATTCGATCCATGCAGACCCACCACATGGAGCCACATTGCAAGCTTCTTTGCCAGACTTTATAACTGCGAACATTTTTCTAAAGTTAGCAGCGAGCTAACCTCCGTTATTTGGTATTAAACGCGGTGGCCAACTAGGTGTGAGGTGGCACAGCAATTAAAACCTGGGCACACAGGAGACAGATAGGGCTGGTGAGGTGCCACCAAAAGCGTGCCAGCCCCTGGAAGCCCAGCTCGGCCCCTGGACTGTGCTGTCCCAGGGTCCCAGTGTAAATAACCAGTGGAGTCCATGTCTGACATCGCCGTGGCCTTGCAGTGATCTTTTCATTTTCTTGGCATATCTTTAAAGAGATGCATTTGTTTTTAGGAAGATGAAATGGAAATACATTTTAATGAAAAAGGAGTAGAGAAGTGATTACACAGAAGGAAAGCAAACCAACCGTGCTATGTCTGGCAGGTTTCCTCAGCCTTTGAATTAGCTGGTTATCTCTTGATTAAAAAAAAAAAAAAAAGAAACACCAACAAAGAACTGGGAGACAAGACAACATCCATAAAACAAAGCTATAACTGCAGCCAACACCCTTTTCTCATCTGACAAACATGCTGATTTGGAGCAGGTGTAGGTGCTACTGTGAGCTGTGATGAGGGGCGACCGCACGCCAGGCTCTGGGCTGCTCACTGCCCCCTGCCAGGGCAGGGGCTTTGCTCCTGGCGGTCAGGGTGTCTGTCCCTCACTGCAGCCTGAGCTGCAGGCTAAACCTCAAAGCAAATGACTCACATGAAAAGGTGGCAGCCTACGGGATCAAATGTCCACCTGAATATAAAACATTTCTACATGACCAGAAAGAAATACGATAAGCTATGTGTTTGGAGGAGGAGGAGGATGCCAGGAACTGCGTGTTCCGTTCCTCACTGCCCTAAGACCTTTGGCTCATCCGTAAATCCTCTGAGTGGGCTCTGACGACTTTTCATGCTGCTACAGAAGTCATTACCCAAGCCTGATGCCTGGTAGCTCCGACCTGCAGCGACCACAAAACAAGCGAACACCCTCCTACAGCCCGTGGGCACAGGGCAGGCCCACTCAGACTCACAAGAAGCATCTGATCGCTGTTCTGGTGGGGAAATTAACCAGCAGCAAGGACCTGCATGTGCCCACAAGGCTGTGGTGACCTGGCTGTGGAGGCAGCCACCCCCACCAAGGGACCCCGATCAGGCTCTGAGCTGTACCTCGTGAGCCTCTTCCAGTTGTTCCTAAAGCATTACCTACCTCAGGGCTCAGCCTTACCGGCATTTACAATGCAAACCTTACCTGCTCGGAGATACTTGGATTAAAACTGCAAACCGTTCATTTTCCAGACATTAAATTTCAGTATAAAACTGCAAACCCCATTATGAAAACTACCCGTTCCCTACAACAGCCGAGCAGCGCGCTCTAATGCTGCTGGCACACGTTCCTCCCAGGCTACACCTCCTCGTCCCACGCCGAGCCGTGACACCGCCACAAAAGCAGGAATTAACAGAGCTGCTGCAGGCGAGAAACATGCTCAGCTGGGAACTTGCTGAGGAGGGTGGACATAAAACGTGCCATTCTCTGAGTATTTGGAAGAGGACGTCCCTGTGGTCCTGCAGCAGCACCTCGGTCAGCAGGGTGGGTGTCAGTACACCTTGTCCCTGTTGTTGCTCCCAGCCCTGTCCCTTCGTGTGGGGGGCGAGGGGTGGATGTAGGGTGGCTTCATGTCATAGCACAGCGGGATGGGGCTGCCTGTGGCCGCAGGCAGGTTCCTGGGGCTGGCAGGGGACAGCAGCACATCCCAAAGGCACGGCCTCTCAGCTGCCCCAGCCAAATGCCCTGCGCTGGCGTGAGCTGCAGGTATTCCCGCAGAAACACCCCGGATTAGACATGACTCAGGGGATGATTCAGGCACCCGAGCACAAGTGTGTAGTGACTCAGCTCTCGATTCATTATTCTGGCCGTACCCTATCTGGTGAAAGTTAATGTGAAGGTCGTTTTGAATGAAATCAGGCATCTTTCTCCTGATGGTTACTGGCTTTGACACTTTCCTACAAATTTGGTGTGTGTTTGTTTTCTGATAATGCAATGACATCGCACAGCTTCTCTGAAGCAAAGCCCGGCTTATTTATCCATACAAGTACCTCGGTCAGAAGCAGGGAGTTAAAACCGAGGAGGTTCCTGCTCTGCCTTAGCATTTCCCTCGAGGTTAGGCATGACCGCTTTATTCCCATTATCCCACGTCTCGTGCCCAGGGTTTGTGTGCCTTCGTGCTCTCCTCCTGGAGTGCCTGCGCATCAGCTGCCTTATTCAAACCAGCTTTGAATTCCTGTATTTTTCACCTCTCTCAACAAGGGACACCAGTCCCTAACTAAAAAAGTTAGGTAGCCTTTCATGCCTCTGTTACACATTAAGTAGCAGTGGAAAAGAAACTCTATCTTGTAGCAAGCAACACAAACAAAGCACCATGTAAAGGTTCTGAACATATCATTAATATCTTCTATTTATTTTATTTTATTTTTTATTAAAGCTGGACTCAATCCATCAACGTCACAGCTCTGAAAGAAGCCCCTGTAAACAACAGTTCAGCTGGGCCTTTGCTGAGACACAGCTAATTTTATACCTCATCAGAAGGACTGCATTTCACTCCCCAAAATAATTTTAATCCTGTTCCTAATTCGCCTACAGTAACACTCAAAAGTGATTATAGTTGCACAACACGAAGTAATCAAGTTTAAGCATTGTACATAACGCTCAGCAGTTTCTGCCCAAGGCAGAACATACCATCAACAAATTCGTTAGCAGGGTTGCCCTTTGGAGACTATCCGTGGATTTTCTGTTGACAGAAGTATTTCCTTTATTCCCATGGTATTTGCCCAATGTATCTCCTGGAACACCAAAAGAAAAGGACGATAAAGAGGCTGCCTTCATAGCCCTTCATACACAACTCAGGGTTTGTATGAGGCCCTCTGGGCCTTTTTGCTTTGCTTTTCAACTCATCTCAACTAACTTACTTTGGGTCAGATCCAGAAGTCCTCACTGAGGCAAAAATTCACCGCCTCCAAAAGACCAGATCTTGACAGAAGTCTCAGCTCCCAGTAAGCAGACGGCCAAGTCAATCAGGCTACCTCTCTGCTAATCAATTAAAAGTGCCTGGGACTCTTTCCTTGGGTGGTGGCCAGCTGGCAGGGGATGAGCCGTGCCCATAGCCATTAACTCCCTCCACCTGCAGAACGAAGGGGCAGGGTCTCTGACCCACGCTGATGCCTGCAAGACCAGGGACTGCTGCTGGCATGGCCCAAAAGCATGGGGAGATGGCTCCTGGAGCCGAGCAGCACCAGGACTGGCCTCCTGCGTGTGGGTAGGGATGAGTAATGCCCCGCTCAATTTCCTTAATGCGGCTCGGTGTCCTTTATGCAGTGGCAGAGGTTCGTGTTTCAGTCTGTACAGGGAGACCTGTATGGGAGAGAGGACGGCCAAGGCCGGGGGGTTCAAACCACTGTTATTCGGCTTCTTGCTGATGCCAGTTTAGGGACTCGTGTGGTGTATGGGCTTCCCCAGGACCTGCACGTTGCTGTCTTCTGGCCGCGTTGCATTTGCTCTTCGCGCAGCCGCACGCTGCGGTCTGCCCAACGCAGCCTTTGGCAAAGCTCACACCCACGGGTTGCAGCCAGCAGCCAGGGGCTGTGGCAGATAAAACTGAAGGAACTGAAGTGCTTTATTTATCAATCATGTTCTGCCGTGGCACAGCCCTTCAGGGGTTCATCAAGCACAGAACGGAGCAGGGACAGGAGGTCGAGCAGTGTCACTAGACAAGGAAGGCAGGAACAATTTCTGTGTTGGAGCTCTCAACAGAAGAGTAACTGCAAGGAGGGGAGGAGAGGTGGGCTAACAGCTCAGCAGTGTCTCCAGAAGTTCTGTATCATTTTCCTTCACTCTGGGGAGCTGTGGTGGACGAGCCCACCGTTCATGTCCACCCCCTGTTAAAGCTCTAGAGTCACTGCCGGAGATGCCGCTCTGGCATGGAAGCGGAAGGATGGTGACCCCTTTCTGATACACGAAGGCTGGGCTGAAAAACCCTGCTGGCAAAAATCACAGAAAAAGGCGAGTGTTAAGGATCCAGGCAAGGAGAAGCCACATGAAATTGGTACTTCGTAACATAAAACCTGAAAATGGAACAAAACACATCCCAGTGCTCTGCTGTTATGCAGTGCAAATAAATTGTTTCTGCAAGAGAAGTGTTGTTGGTTTTATTTTGTGTGTGTGTGATTTTGTTTTCCAAGCCAAAAGAAAAGCAGAGCAGGGACGAACCAAAATTCAGTTTTCTTCAGCAATATAAGGCTCCAGCATCGTGCTCCAACATCATTTCAACCATTTATAAACAAAAGCGAAACCTTTAACACTCATTTTGCTTTTCTCGTAGGTGTTTTAAAGACCAGAGGGTCCCGATGCATCAGTCTCTCCACAAGCATCATTGAGTTTAACCCCAAAAGCCCCCCTTGGGAGCACCAGAGCCGGAGATTAGTTACAAGGGTGGGGAGTTACAGGGATGGTGAAATAGGTGCCGAAGTCCAGGCTGAAGAGTGGTGTATCCCCAGGTGCTGGCCATCAGTTCCTCGCTGACATTGATGCAATGTGCCCGTTGATTTTGCTGCTGGAGCAAACATGAGTCAAGACTTTGTCTAGCCACAAGCTTTGGGAGGTTTCATACAAGGAGAGCAGTTTTAGGGGCAATTCCTAGTGCATGCTGTGGACCTACCTTTCCCTTAGCTCCTCCAGTGGGTGCTGGGGTGGGAGCACAAGGATGGCACCCATTACAAATTAAGAAAAAAAAATGAAGCTGTGGGAGCTGCTGGAAATGCTGCAGCTGGGAGGGGAACAAGAACTGGATCGGAGTTGTTCCCCTGCCCAGAAGCAATTTAGCACTGACTGGTCACAATTTATTAATTTAATTTTATAAATTTGCTCCTTGCCATTAGATGTTACTTCTTCTGCCAAAAAATGACTTCTCTTTGCCAACTCCTCCTTGTAGTCTGTGACCTCGTTTCTCCCAGGGAAAGGAAGCCGTGGTGGATAAAAGCACTGCAGATTTACTAGATAATTGAAATCATCACAGAAAATAGTGTTATGTGATCTAGATTTTGCCTTGAAAGCATCAAAGACATGCATATTTACAGCATTAAAAAAAAAAAAGTGAGCTTTTTTTTAAAAAATAAAAAAAAATCTTGGACTAGGCTTTTAATTTCAAAATGTGAGTCAGCCCTCGCTCGTGGTGGGTGCTAGGCTGGCGCTGAGGGGCTCTGACCTGAGAGCAGCGATGCAGTTTTTCTCCCACAGTTACAAATGGGTCACAGCTCTGTTCTGGGAAGATCCCTGCAATATGGAGAAGGATGGAGGGAGCTGTTGAACCTCTGTCAAGCCTCTGGATGCCAACAGAAGTGCAAGTGTGAGCCATTTCTTCAGGTGGATTTGGTGATGGCAATGTGTACCCCCAGAGAACGCAGCCGAGCCGTATCGCTTCCCCGAGCACATTTCATGCGGACCACAAAAGGGAACATTCGCTTACAAAGCACTTGCTTTAAAGCCAACTCCTGAGTTTTTAATTTATTGAGTATCCGTTCCGCTCGACTGAAACTTCAGCGGTCTTCCTCTGCCAGAGCTAATATTTTAAACTGCATACTTTAACATCATTTGCATAACTTTTCCAAAACATGTTATTACTGTCCACGTCCTCCTGTTTTACATCCTGTTTAATCCCAAGGTCAAGGAACTCAGTAGGAGCCCCTGGATTTTTCTGGGCTTTGGACAAGAATTTACGGACCCAGCAAGAGAAAGCTGCCAGCGACACGCTGCATCCACCACGGCTCTCGCCTCTGTCCTGCGCACACCGCACACCTGACAGCAGGACTGCTTGTGGTTTGTTTTTATTCACTCTCTGCCATGTATTTTAAACTTTTACCCTTGCTCAAAATGCCAGTGATTACGCTTGCAACATTCCTTTGTACTGTCTGTAATGGCTACAGCAAAGTCTTCAGTCAAAACCTGAGTAACATCTAAAATGTTTTTTCTAAAACTATCTTTTCCATAGGAGTAAAGATGTTACGGGGAAGATATCTACAAGCACAACAGGCTTTCTGCTCAAGAAGCTGCAGGAAATGAAGGCTGTACAAACAGGAACCACTTACCTGTGAGCTACAAGAACAGAGACACGAAGAGGGGCCCTAGTCAAAGCCTGGCGGAGTTCATGGAAATGCTCCCTTGGGCTCCTCTGAGCCGAAGCCCACCTCAGCTCAGAGTGAGGGGGTCTCATCCCGATCCTGCTTGGGAAAAACCCACCAGGTTCATTTACATCCACCTGTACAACCTGGGCTTCCTCCCCCTGCCCGCAGCCAGGGCTTCGGGGCAGGAGCCCACGTGCGTTTCTCTCTCGGTCTTTGCTAGGGTTGGCCAAGGTGAAAAGCAGGAGAACGCCTCGGCCACCTCGCGGGCTCCCAGCCAGCATCGCTTCCACATAGGCACCTGTCTTTCAGCACTGTTGTCATGAAAAAGGAGGGTTTTCCTGCATGTCTTCTGCCTGCCCAACCCCATAGCAGATGTTTATCAGGGGACCAAAGTAACCTATTTTTTTTTATGGGCCTGTTAGGTGTACAACACCGGTATTCAGTAATTCTGCTCCATCCTGTGCTCCTCCACACCAGAGCCCCTTGGTGCTCAGTTCAGCATGGGCACAGGACTGACACCGTTCCCTATCAGCAGCCAAGCATCTGTTTGTAAATAAACCTAATACAAGTCTGATGACAACTCTGCTTCTCTATTAGTGTACAAAAATCGGTTTTCATCACTGATGGTTTACGGGCAGCTCATCCAGGGGTTGCCTTCTGAGTCACAGCCCATCTCCTGTACAGAAAGGTTCAACGAGCCAAGCACAAAGGAAAACAAAGCAATCCCCAGGTGTCTTTTGCTTGATAGGGCCTCTGTAGCAGCAATCTGTCCAGGAGAGGGTTATTGGCACTGAGTTGCACCATGTCTGGGATCCACCAACCTGATGTGGTGAAGAGGATGTGAAGGAGAGCACAGCACCCTGCTGAGCGAGCGAGGTGCGAGTAGACTCAGTACACTGCATGAACTGGGAACCGACGGTGATGCTGGGGAAAAAATAAATAAACAGTGTCTCCTACAAGCATTGATCAGGCCAAATCCCATTTCACCGGCTTCATTTGCGAAATGGCTGAGTGCTGGGACACAGGGGGCTTGCCTGTCCCCAGCGCTTTCTGCAAACACCCCCATGCCTTTGCAGCAGAAGGCTGACAAGGGCTGTGTTAACAGAGAACCATTTTCCCCAGTCCTTTTAATTAGGCAAGAAGATATTTTTTTTCTTATTATTCTCAACCGCAATCAACCTGACGATAATTTGGACCTCTCGGCTCAGCTGCCGCGTGCGGCATTTACCCAGCGCAGCCAACGCCGCGGGTGGGAGGGATTGCTGTAGGAGGCCGTGGACCTTCGGCACGGCTGAACCGTCCGGTGATTGCTGCCAGCTGAGCCTCTGCCTGCGCCTCCCGTGACTCATCCTCCTCCAGCCTGCAGCAAGAGCCCCGAAAATGCAGGGCTGAGTCACTTCTGCTGCGATGGTGGGAGGGGGGCGGCCCTCAGGACCCCCCTGCCCGCCTCGGGAGGGAATGCCGGGGCAGAGGCCATCCCTGCAGCTATGGACCTCGAGGTGGAGTGATAAAAATAATAGCAGGAGGATGGACAGGAGGAGCACGAGGTCCCCTCGCAGCTGCCTCGTGTGATGGCACGTCAGTGCGCTCTGCAGGGGCGAGGGGGTGTGAAGGTGGGCTGCACGGGATGGCCGAGGGGGCGAGGGCTGCAATTACACGGGATTGCAATGCACAGACCTGTAGTTACATTCAGATTGAAAATTACAACATCAGTGGGGAGCAATGTCAGAAAAGGGCAGCAATAAAGCAGAGCAAGCAGGGCAAACCCAGCCCTGATTTAAGCGCGTGCGGCTCCGCTGCCAGACTTGGCCACGTGGCACCCGCAGACAGATACATATGACCCGGCAGCCCTCCCTGCCGAGAAGACACAATTATGCATTTCCCTAGGGATGGTGCAGCTCTGGCTTTCTGTGCTAGCGTTGGGTACAAATTTCCTCCCTCCCCAGGGGTATCCACGCTTCTTCCCCTGCGCAGGGCCGCCGGTGAGGTCCCAGCCGTCGCTGCGCCTCCTGCCCGTCCCCTGCCGCCTGCCTTCAGATCATTAATTACCATAAGAGAACATCTCCTCTAACTGCACGAAGACAAATCACCCTTCAATTTAAGTGCTCGTTTGTTTTCATCCGTACAGACCCGAGCCACTGCACTGTGAGACCGACTGGCGTTACTCCGCTTGGGAAGGGTCACGGGCTTTTCCCAAATATCTTCCATGCAAACCTGCAGGCAACTCGCTGCCAGCAGGAAATAATACCTTATAAATCATATAAAGCCCCGAAAAAATTGAAGATTGACTTAGATAAGCACTATAAATGGGGCCTTTTTAGGGTGGGCAGGAGCCACATGCTGTTACCTTTAAGAAACCTGTTACAATGAAGGTCTGCGTCTCCAAGCAGGAATTAGCAATCCAGCAGAAAACTGGGTTTGTTCAGATGCTGCTTTAATGTTCAATTTATTCAGAGTAATTTAGCTTCATCTGGGGAGCTGCGAATGAACTGTTACTTGTTCTGCATCAACAAAACCGTGGCGCTTCTTGCTTAAAAAAAAAAATAATAGAAAGAAAACAAAAAGGGAAACACATGTCGTCAAGCCAATGCCAGTGACATGGGACGAGCCACCAACAGGCAGCCAGCCATGCTCCTCATGAGCTGTGTCAAAGCAGAATGCACCTCCAGACCAGTGCCTGTCAGGAAAGGGGCACTCCTCTGATAAACACAGCCATTTCCAGAGCAGAAAGTGCAAGGAGTGAAACAGTGCACAGCATCCTCCTGCGTCCCCTTCTCCAGGCTTGTCCTGGTTTTGCCTGGGACGGAGGACTGGGAGGTTAAATAATTTACACACCGTGATGTGTGCTATCCTACAGCAAATGTGCATGATGCACAACTCTCCCTGCTCCTATCTGTGTAATAAAAATACTCCAGGAAATCCAGTAATGCTAACATTAGCAGCCAAGTCTGCATTCAGATCTTGAACTCCAAATAATCCTGTATCAGCACGATAAACTCGTTAATGGACAACCAGTTTTAATTTCTCCTTAAACCACAGATCTGCTACCAAAATTAGGTTGCTTTTAACCCCTCCAGCTGCCATCAGTGCTACTTTCTCCCCTGCAAGATCTTCCTCCCCCGGGCACTGGGTAGCAGCAAAAGCTGGGCATGTCCCTGCTGTCCCTTGGGGTGACACCAGGAGCAGCTCACGGGTCAGCCACTAACTGTGCCATTTCCAGGAAGCACAAAGACACTTTCCCCAGCCCCTCAGGTTGATGCTTGCCACCAGGAAGGTTCCCAGGAGCGGGGACGTGGTGGCACAGCCCTGGTTATGCAGGCTGCGGAACAGCCCCGCTGCAGGGCAGCCCCCGCTGGCTCTGTGTCAGCCTGTGCAAAAGGACGGCAACAAGAGACTGGCATTAAACCCGTTTGTATTAGGCTGGTGTGAAAATAATGAAGAATTAGCATATTTTAATTGCTCGTGATGCTGCATATGGTGGAGATGCTGACGAAGACGAAGCAGAGGGATTTTCCTCCTTCTCTTTGTAGTATAACACAACTCCTCCGATGTTTAGGTCGGCTTGCTTGCTTGCTCATGCTCCTGTACGGTAAAACGTGCCCACTGTTAGCTTTGTGCCCTTCATCAATCCCCCAGCATGTGTTGTTTGCCCCAGAAGTGCCCTGAGCCTGGCTGGGGTGCCTGCTGTCCTTGTTGTCCCCACGGGAGACTCGGGGACCTCCAGCTGACCCTCCTCGCCCATCCCTCCAGTGGCTCTGCAGGTCGCTGAAATGCGGCTCAAATATTGTATGTTCTGCGTGCCACACCAAAGGCAACACCTGAACAAGAAGGCTGTAGATGAGGGCGACCAGATGAGGTGGATCCAGGCCACGAACGCCATCTCCAGCACGGGGTTTCTGCAGGCGTACAGCCCCACCGGTGAGGGGGGCTTTCCCTCTCCTCCCCTGCCTGGCCAGCAGTTGGGTAAGCCGGGAGGAAAAAGGTTGAATCGTCTGCTTCAGGGGCCTTTTTAATCTCTGTTCTTGTAAATCAAGAAGGTAAATACACACCGGATATTGCCTAGTTTTTATCAGGGTATGTTTGAACAGAAGTCGGGCTGACGATGCCTCGTGTCAGCAGTGAGGACACACCTGAGATTAATCCGGCTTGTCCAACTGAGGTGTTCATTTCTCTCTTGCTGTCTGGACACATTAAGAAATTACTCACTCACTCCTGGTTTTTAATCGAAATCTACTTTTGCTGTACCCAGAAGCAGAGTAAAACCCCTCATTTTCCCGTGTGCTTTGCAGGAAGGAGACGGCACCGGCCGCATCTTTAACACTCGCTTCCAGCTCTGCTCAGCGCTGGTTTCATGAGACTGAAAACATCAGCTCAGATTAGGTAAACCTTTTCATAAAAGCCATTAACTCCTCTGCAGAAAAGCCCGGTGGATTTTTCCAGGCAATGTGATTTCTAAAAGCCAGTCTTCATAACTGTGCAAAGTTAAGGGCCAGGAAAATAACAGTAAAAAGAAATACAAGATGAGTCAATGTAAAGAGCATTTCATTTGTGTACTGTCCACAAGAGTTCAAGATCTACATCATGTCTATACTTGGGTCACTTCAAAAACTGTTACCCCAAATGTGCAATTTTTAGCATTAAATCTAACTGAATTTGAGCAATACTTTTATCTGGTTTACACTCTGGATTAACTTTTTTTTCTGTCTATGCAGTAATGGAAGAAGTTATTTGTTCCTCAGTTTTCCAACCCTTTCCCTCTATTGTAAGAACAGGAGCTTTTCTGCATGCTAGCTGGCACATCAGGGATGAAAAACACCCCGTCCTAATATCCTCCCCCAGTGCTGCAGAAGCTTGCTTGAAACCTATTTACTCCACAATGCGCATATTAATGTCTTGTCTCATTTGCCTCTACACACCGAAAGGAGGCTATTTTAAGTCACTAGAAGATACACAAACTAACCTAAAACCCAATCCCAATTTTAAGCCATCTGGCCCACCTTGCGTGACTTTTAAAGCCTCTTTGGGCTACTCTCATCGAAAGATGCCCCCCTGAGATGCGGGTTCAGCTCAGACCCCAGCGTGCCACCCGCTAACCCAGGGCCAGCATCTCCTACGGGATGAACCTTCCTGCCCGTGGGATGGGATGGGGAGGTACTCAGCAGCACCAGGAAGATGCTCGGATTGGGCACAGCAACAACACATCTGGAAAATAGATGCATCGGGCTGGCAGGGGACTGAAAAGTGTTTCCAGTCGCCAGTTGGAGCTCCTGCCCCTGGCTCGGGGAGCTGCAGGGCTCCAGATCCCGGCAGCAGCTTGTAAGCGAGCCTGCACCCCGATCGCTGACAATGATGTGATGAATACCAAATTAAAACCTGATACTGTGCTACCATGGGCTACGATCTTATCAGGCTCTCCTGAAAGCTGAGCTGCAGCAGGCCCTGCCTGCTCCTGAGCAGGAGATTTGGAGTAATGTGTGCAGGTAATTCAATAGGTGCCTCGCTTCTCTTTGGGGCAGCGCTCAGCCAAGGCTGCATTACGACATTAAATCCGCGGGGATTTGAGAGGGGCAGGCTTTGGCCCATTGTCCTTCAGCCGAGCTACAAAATCAGAATATGAAGCTGGAACAGACCTGGAATGACCTATCCGAAATACCTTGGCTGAGCTTCATCTGCTGGAGAAATTGCACTTAGCCCAAAGAAAACCGTGGTTTCCTGCGGATAACGCGTTCACCCGCGGTGCTGGCCCTTCCCGAGCACTGCCCTTTGCCTTCAGCAGTACGAAATCATCGGGGAAAAGTGGATCAATGGGAACGTCGATGACAACAAACGATCAGATCAATACACTCCTCTCTTTCCTGCAGAGCCACCAGCTCCTGAGCACTCTCCTGCTGAACATTTAATGGTGCCGAGTGCCAGTCAGCGGGGTACCCACGGACCCGTCCCTCCCTGCCTGCCCCAGCAGCTGCTATGCTGGGCACGCAGCTTTTCTCTGCCTGCTCGAGGGTTTTACACTTCTCGTGCAAAACAAACAGCAGACAATGAACCCTCTCATCTGCATGCAAAGCAAAACATTGGTGCAAACATCAGCCTCTGCAAATCCTGGTGTGGGCAAAACCCCGTCTGCCGTTAATAACAAGATGGATAAATCAAGCAGCCGGTTTGTGAGGAAGCATGCACTTTTTTTTTTTTTTTTAAATTCAAGCAGAACTGGCTCAGTCTCTGGGTGAAACATGGCAGGTAAATGCTAAAATACCCCACTGCTTGTATCCTGGCACTCCCAGCAGTAGGGAGCAAGCTACTTGTGTGCAACCCCAAAACAAATACTGTGGACCGCAGCTGGAGCACAGGTGAGAGTGACAGGGGCTCTCGACAGCCCTCGACTGCCAGAAGTGCCAAAAAAAACCCAATAAACCCCAAGAAAGCAGTTTTCTAAAGTGTAGAACTGCTTGCCCAAGGCGCTGCCAGCCTGACCATCTATTTGTCTGCCTCTTGGCGTGGCTGCCCCCACAGAGAAGACCAGGCAGTGAATCCAGAGTGGATTGTGAGAGGCCTGTTTGGAGAGGGTCCAAATTAATGCTATCAAAAATGAATTATTGTCCTGGCTACATAATAAGATGCAAGATCCATAAACGGTGACAGCTCTGATTAGTCTAAAAATCTGAAAAATCGGAAAATTAGGACCAAGTCCTGCCATCACCTGCAGTTCTGAAATCCAGAAGAGCTAAACGTGCCTGAAGGCCAGTGGGAGCCGGTGCTCCGTGATGTCTCCAGCTCCTCACGGCGTGCCCCGGGGGGACACGGTGCTGCCATCAGCTACGCAACGCCCGGAGCATTAGCATCAAACCGCAGGCTGAAGGAAATTGGAGGGCAGCAGATGCTTCTGCCTGGTTTTGTTGTTCAAAGCCTTCTTCTCTGGATAGGAAAAAAAAAAAATAGCGTGTGGGCCTTTAAATAGCACAGCAGCCAGCAAACACTGAATCATTTAATCCCTCTCGCTGGCGGCTTTATCCAGCCTCCCCAGGGCACATCTGCAGCGGGAAGGGGAGCGCCACCAGGAGCCGCTTCCCTCCCGCTCCCCATCCCCGAGGTCCCCGCTGCTGTCCCCGTCCCCGTGCAGCCCCCGTCACGTCGGCCTTTGTCCCCCACGGCCGATATTAACGCAGATGTTTTGGTGCCGGTGGGAGACGCTGGGTGCCGGTGGGTCACCGCTGGGGACGTGGTGGCACAGCCGAAAACATCGCTCCTCCTGCACGCCCCGCCGGCACCCTGCGGTGACAGGAGGGGCCACGGATAACACCGGGGCCGGGCTGGGGCTGTACGATCACGTACGGCTCTGGCAGTGATTTCTTTCATGCTCAGCCACCCCAGCTCTACCCGAACCGGTATCGTGTCCGGTGGGTGCGTCGCCCATCTCCTCCACTCGGAGGGGATAAATCTCGGCGGGGTGAAACCAAGATCCATCCCCACGCCGTGGGGAAGCACCCTAGTGCGGGTGTAGGAGAAACGTCCCTGCTGTGGTTTTCTTTTAACCTGTCCAGGATGCCTCCTAGAAGGATGGATTGACTTTCCACGGCTCTAAGCAGAAATCTAGCCTCTGCCCAGCCCAGCTGCAGACGGGTAACTCGAACAGCACCCCGCGGGTGCTGAGCTCCCTCCCTGTCCACCTGCATCCCTGCGTGTCTGGGGGACACTTGATGGGGTTGGGGAGGAGGCAGGCTCAGCCTGCTCCCACAGGGCTCACCTACATTTGCCCAGCTGAAAGGGCCCAGTGAGGTCAGGATCTGACCAGCTTCAGCACCATCAAGCACCCAGGGACAGTCCCCGACCCAAAGAAATCACCGTCTGAGCACACAAGACACAAGCTGGGACCAGGCAGTATTTTCACCGTCATTTTCCAGCCTTGGGACTGCAAGGATCGAGGAAGTTCACCCAGGAAACCTGTGGCAGAGCCAGTAACCCCAGCGAGGTCTCCTAGTCTCAGGTCAGGGCTTTAGTACAGGACTGCCCTTCCTCACGCTGCTGCTCGCATACCCCCAGCCATCCGCAGGAGACGAGACAGCAGGATTAATCCCCTCTTCTTATCCTCCCACAGTAATGCCCGAATCACTTTGACCCCTGCAGGGGACTCGTTGAGTTTTCTAGTGATGCGAAAGCAAGGGAAAAAAGGGGCCAAGCGTCCTGGCCACGTTTCTAAAAATACCGGCGCTGCTGCAGGGCTCCATCTGGTCGCCGCTCAGAGGCACGCCAGCTGAGCCTTGCAGCGGGTGCCCGGGAGGTCCTGCTGCTCGGCGAGACGTCTCGTCACGCCACGGAGCAAACCAGAGCACGGGCAGGAGTTACTGGGGGTGCAGAGCGAGCGGGTGGAGGTCCCAGCACCTCCCAGCACCGCGTCCGTGGGCTGTCCCGGTGCGCAGCCTGCTGCTGGCAGGCAGACGCCGCTCTTTGCTGCAGACCATCAGCCTTCTCCGAGGGCCGGCTGAGGCTCGCCAGCTGCCTTTGTTAAATGATCAGCGTGTGATGGAGGCCGTGCCCTCAGCCTGCTCGTCGTCGAGCTGCCGGAGGGGCTGTGGCCAGAGCCCAGGGGCACGGGGACGTCGAGGGGAAGAAGCCGCAGCCTCACCCAGCCAGCGCCTGGAGATGCTCAGGAGTGAACGTTTGAAAATACATCGTAATTTTAAAGTCTCAGACTGATTTCAGATGCAATTTCTGATTGGTGTGTGATCTTATTTCAAAATAGTTCTACAAGTTCAGTTCAAAGAGCTTCTTCTTCGCAAGGATAACCCAAATCAGCCAGCCTTTGTGAGCCCACAAACAACAGTTCTGTGAAAACAGCCTTTTTCGGCAGAAACTGTTTTGAGGCAGATTTCCAGGAGCATCTCTGTAATTCCCATTTTACAGACAAGGGAAAGAAGGAGCAGGAGCTTCCAAAGGGCACCCCTGGGACGGGGTCTTCTACTTCAATGTTGAAGACAGACCAAAGAACCAAGGCAGCACTGAGCTGCTCGGCCCTATAAGGTCACCCAGGACCCGCACTCTTCCTACCCTAAGGCCGTCCTGCAGACCCCGGCCACGTGCAGGTGACCCCATGCCACCACCCGCAGTGGTTACAGCGTGTGCTGAGCATCGCGGAAGGCTCCAACGGGACCTGCATTCACTCCAGGGCAAACATTTCCTCCAGACATGGTGTAAGATTACTGTCAAAATGTGACGGGGTGACCAAGCGCACGGGTTGGGCGCACGCTGTAAACCCGAGGGGAACCCAAGCCATCTCTCCTGAGATCATCAGTCATTTGTGATGATGGCAAAATATTGTCAGAAACAACACCGCGGAAGACTGAGAAAAATAAAGGGATCAGAGATGAGCCTGTCCTCTCTGAGGAGGTTTCACGAAGGGAAAGCAGGTCTGTGAGGTCAGGATGCTGAGAGCCCAGGGGGGACTTGGAGGCCAGCAGGCCAAGAGTCTGTTGATTGTCCAAAAGTTAAAAAGATCCGTAAACAAAGAAACAGCCCAGAAAACTGCAGGAAATGCGGTATTTAAAAAACTTAATTAATTAGCCACGGGGGAGACAAGTACGAGGGGATTAGGAGAGAGGTAAATAAACATTTTAGTAAAAGGAAGAAAGAAAATCGATAGGGTGGCTTCCGCCTGTGTTTATTCAGAGTCACAGGAAAAGCAAGTTATGTCCCACAAAATTGGAAAGGCCGCTTTTTGTGCTGCTGAGATAATGAGCTAGCAGCTGGGGGGTCCTTGCTATAGGGCGTTACTGGGACCAAAGCCTGAGTCAAGATTAAAATAGGGTTAAGGTTTTAAATGACTGGTCAGACAGCCACTTGTTGTTTGGGGAAAATGAGCAGAATTTTTTTTTTTTTGGAATAGAAACTACTCGGTGCCTGCGGACAGAGGAAATTCTGCCACAGGGGTATTGCCACGTGCTTGGCTGTTGTGGGAAATTTCACCCAAATGGGAGGTTGCTCTCACTGGTGGGGCTTCTCCAGAGGGTACTGTGGCCTCCCCCAGTTGTTATCCAGTTGACAGACACATTTAATCAAATGGAAGAGCACCATTAGAGAGGCAGCTGTAGAAATTCATCTTCCTGCAAGACTGGAAGTTACAAAATTCATGAGAACAGGGCAAGGAATAATGAGAAAGAGCTTAAGTGAGCCTCAGACAAGACATTTAGTCCCTTTATTGCTCAAGGTGATGGCAGGTTGTTTCGGGTAGCTGACTGTAAGTACCACGGGATAAAAGAGAAGCAGACATATAAAAAATAGACCAAGGCTGGGCTGTAACGGGGACAGGAAGACTATACACAGCAAAGTCTGCCAGAGCACGAGGGAAGGTGGAAGGCAGGGATGCTCCTAAGGTCGGACACCCACGGCTGCATTTGGTGCCCACAAACTGAGCAAAAGCAGCTGGGGGAAGCAAGTGAATGAGAAGAGGGACAACAACCAAATGGGAAGCACGGGGAACAGAGGGGAGAGCAGCTGCAGCTCCGAGTGTTGCTTATGGGCAATCGAAGAAGAAGGAAAAGAACAAATCCGGGGTTTTCAAAGCTGCTGGTTGTGAGGATGGTAACGGGGGTGGCTGCACTGGGCTCCAGTGAGGCTTTTTCTGACCTGTGCTGGCTGGAGCAGCATGAGGGGAGCAGAGCATCGGTGGTTCTGTAGTGACAGCTCCTGCTGGCCGGGATAGCAAGGGAGCAGTTTGTTTCTGCTCTCCTCGGGGAAGAGAGTGGCTGCAAGAGGACTGCTTTGCAGGAAGGGAGGCAAAGCCAAGCTGCAGAGAGGAAGGAGCCTGGTAAGAAACTGGGAAAATGATGGCACTCATCTGGAAAGCCACAGAAAGTACCACGGAAATGGGAGGTGACACATGATCCAGCATCCTGCCCGAAGCCAGGATCGTGCACGTCCTGGCAAGGTTTATCTGTGCGGTGTTTCTCTGCAGGCCCCCACAAGGTCCCCACATTGATGCGGTTCCTGTCAGGGTCTCTCACGTTAGGCAGGCACTGGTCCAAGCTGGACAGAAGCTGAAGGATCACTCCGAATTTTTACCAGCAGATATTTATTTCAGTGCTAAAAGAGCGAATAGCTTCAAGGCACACTGTGCACCTGGGGATGGGTCACGCTAGGAGTTATAGCATGACGCTGTAATGGAGACTGAAATCTGATCCTCCACAGACAGCACCGGAGAGAAAAACATTTTGGATTTGATGTCGGAACAGTAAGAATATGGAGGCAGAGAGGGAGCACTTCGAGAGGGAAACAAATAGCAAGAGTCGAGAAATAAAAATGCAATGGGAAGATAGGAAATAATCGTGAACACGAAGCGCAGCTATCCTCCAAAGCAGCCAGGGATATAAAACATGCCCTGCACCTGCTAACTCCTCCCAGGCAGAGGGCTGGACGCGGCAGGCTGCAAGGCATGAGGCATTTTCTTTCAGCCCTAATTCTGCCCGTTCTGGGGTGACAGCATCAGCACCCAAATCTCGGCGTGCGGCTCCAGGGGAAAGCGAGGGGCAGCTTCCCCACGGGGTGCCGAAACCCGTCCTCCGGGGGGGTAAAAAAACAACAGCAGGGCCACTCGGGGAAGGCCAAGGGCAGCCTTCAGGACACCTGGGCAGGGGGGCAGCAAGGGGGGGGGGGAAGGTCTCTTCGACCCGCCTCGGTGGTATTGCCGGGGCGGGGAGAGAGCGGAGAGGGGGAAGCGCTGAATAATTGAGGAGCTGCAGCGCCCTCCTCCATCCATCCCTCCCTCCTCCTCCATCCCTCCCTCCTCCCTCCATCCCTCCTCCATCCCTCCCTCCTCCTCCATCCCTCCTCCATCCCTCCCTCCGCCCTGCGTGCGCGGCCGGGAGCCGGAGCCGCCGGTGCCCAGCGCCCCCCCCGCCGCCTGCAGCAGCGCAGCCGCCCCCGCCGGCCCCCGGAGCCTCCGGTGAGTGCCCGCAAGGCCGGGGGGAGACAGGGATAGGGGATGGAAAGTGCTGGGGGGGGAAAGAGGGAAGGGGCACAGCGCTGCCCCCCGCCGGGGGGGGCTCCTCTTGCGGTCCCGGCTCCTCCGCAGAGCCCCCGAGGTGCGGAGCGCGCCCCGGAGATGCTGGGGCATCCATGGGCCGGGGGGCTGATGGTATGGGGCTGGTGGGGAACGGTGGGAAAAGAAAGGGAGAGAGGGGGCTGAACAGCCCCGGGGCGGCCCGGGGGGATGCGGAGCCCCGGGGCCAGGCGTGGGGACCGGGCGCTGTCCCCGGTGCTGGAGCCCCGCCGGCAGAAGTGGCTCCGAGTCGGGGCCCGGTGCTGGACTTGGGCATCCTTCGTACCCCAACCCCCCCCGGGCGCTGCTCGTCCATGGCACAGGGGGGTTTGGAGGCGCCCAACAGCCCCCGTTGGGCGCGCTTGTGCATCGCCTCACGGAAAAGCCCGATCGCCCTTCTCAGAGTCGCTTCCCTGCTTGGGTTTCGTGGCCTATTAAATGCTAGTTTAGACAGACCGACTTAGTGCCTTCCCGCGACAGCCCGTGCATACGGAGCCCTAATATAGGGCTTCCGAAATCAGCACGGGCTCTGGGAAGGGCTGGGAAGCAGCGTTCCTCCTGTCAACCCCAGAGAAGACTCCCAGCTCAAAAGGGCCGCGTCTGATTTAATCTAGCATATTAACTAATTAATCCTCCCAGAGCCCCTAAGTAGTAGGTAAGTACATTTTAGCATGCCAAGGCGTTTGTTTAATTGCCCAAAAGCTGTCATGAGATTGAAAGTCTGATTGCTACAGATATTTACATACACTCGTTTTATCGGTACACACCAGGCATATGACTTACCATAGTTGAACAACACGTTGTAAACAAACAAAAAACCAAACAAGCCAAAAGCAATACTAGAGCGAGCAGTTACCTAGATTAAACCGACTAATTGGCTGTTCTTAAAACATTAAGCTCCGTGGGGAATCTGTGCTCTGTGACAGCAGGGAAGTAAGGGGTTCTTGCGGGGATGCGAGGCCCGAGCGCTGTTCCCCATTTTCATCTGTCGAAGGTGCTGAACTTTGCCAGCAAAACGGAGAGTGATGAGGGGTAAATGATGCAGATGAAGCAGCTTGGGTCCGCTCAAAGTAAAGTCAAATGTACAGTAAATATCTGAAAAGATAGGAAGGAGGCAATATGTACAATATAAATTGATTTAGTTAAAGTTAAAAAAAAAAAAAAAAAGTACGAGCAGTTGAGCAGAACTGAGGCCAAAAAGGCCTCGTACAACTGCTGTTCAGCAAGGAGAGATGTGGCAAGGAAATTTTACCTCTGCCTTTGGCAATTGAGACTGCTAGGATGCAGTACATGTTAACAAAAATGACATTAAAATTGGAGTTCAAAAAAAAGGAAGAAAAGCCAAAGCTTGAAAGGATTGAAACAAAGGCCTTATAACGGAAGAACTACAGCACCTGGTCAATTTGATTCATTAAAAAAGAGGGTGGGAGGTGACTTGATTCACAAATCTAAGAGCCTTTACAGAAAGAAATTACCAGGCACTGAGTTACTTCTCCATCTGTCAAAGAAAGGCACGGCATGAATTAGTGCTGAGACGCTAAAGCCAAAACATTCTGATTTAAGTGAGGGCTCACATTTTTGAACAGTGGAGGGCTGATGACCTGATGAAGGAGCTATCAGAAAACCTGCTGGACTCTCCATCTGTTTATGTCAAGACTTGACGTTCTCCCAAATGATGCAACTTAGCCAAAGCAAGTCATTTGGCTCCCTGCAGGATTAATTGCACGGAAGCTAATGGCTAATTCAGACAAAATGAACTCGGTGGACTTAATGGTGCCTTTGATCCCTCATTCCCGCAGTCAGGCACAGGGGCGTACAGCTCTGCTCCCAGGTGGCCCACCTCCCCTCTCGACAAGCACAACGTTCTCAGGGGGAGTTTTGGCCATGTACTGAGAGCAGAACAAATGAGTGACCAACTTGTATTTTGAACACTTCAATTTATTTATTTATTTTTTCAACTTGCTTCATTAATTAACTCTCCCTAAAGGGAATCCCTTCCTTTGTGCACTTTGCAGTAAAGTGAAGCAATTTAAAACATAAATCATTTTCCTTGGGGAGTCAGTCATGACTCCTAAGTGAAGACATAACTTAGTCTTCTCTAGATAATTTTTTTAGGATCATGTGAAAATGATGAAAATTCATTGCTTATGAAATTTCAGAGTCTCAGATGGGATCGTATCAACGAGGAGCCCAATCCAAAATATTTTAAAGGATATATGTAGAGGCTAACTTGACACTGCTTCCCTTTTGAAGCACAAGACGGTCGGTTTGCTCAGTTCTGAGATCATGTACATATAATATAAGATTTCATCCATCTTCCCTTGAAGGACTCAGGAGTTTTTCTAGAAAATTCAATGAGAATAGGACAACCTTTCACTGAGTAAATTAATATCTGTCCTGTGAAGACCTGTAGCTTTCAAACATGGGATGGCATGAGCTTATAGAGAAGTAAATACAGTCCTAGGCTCTTCATGGGAAAAAATGGTTATGATGGTAACAGAGTAGTCTGTACTAGGATATGCTTAGTCCCTCAGACTTCTTAGCTACCAAATAGTTAAAACTTTGCCTTCAGAGCACCTAAGCTATTAAGACCCTCATAATGTGTATGTTGAACCAGCACGTTGTTGTTTGGCTCTCTCTGTAAAGCATAATGATATGGTTGCGCCCAAACCTGTAATTTTTGTGAGAGATATTAGATCTAGGGTGCAAAAGGGTCCTGTCAAGAAATATAGGAAGCATTTCAAGCTGATTCCTACAGATGAAATCCTGGCCACAGTCCTGCCTCAACCTAGGGTAGCTGCTGAAGTCATTAAACCACCCACTATGTAATTGGAGCAGATTCCAGCTTAGATCCGTGAGCCACAGAAACTCATCACTTTTTTTTTTCTTTTTCATTTGAAAGCAATGAGATGTAGCAAAGTTATGGTTGTCTACTGGAAACTGCCTTCGAGTACTAAGCAATTTTTCTTCTTGTATATGTCTCCTGTGGCTCGTCAGATAGCAGCTCTAGATTCCACGGTCATCGTCACGGGGCTCAGCCAGGGCTGGGTGCTCCAGCTGGTGCTGAGGCTGCCACCGCAGCCGATTCCTTGCTGTCACCTCACTGGAACGTCCCTAGGAGAAAACTATTCTTTCCCTGCAATAAAACTGTCAGAGAGAAGCCCAGGCACTTAGGAAACAAAAACAGTGGGGTGGAGCCACACCACACGTGATTCTATTGTTTCTGTTCCTCTGCATGATGGCTGTATCAATTATTTACTGAAAGGCAGCATACAACAAATTGAACCTACCTGGCAGGTGAGCAAACAGAGAGCAGGTTTTTCAAATGCTGCATCGTAATTTTGGGAATACAGAGTTAGAGGGTCAAGCAGTTTGCTGCTTACAGGGAGAAGGATTATTGCTGGAAGAGATTCTGCTCTTATGCCACAAGTGTCTACAGGGGGATGTGTGTTGAAACTTTATGTAAACACATAAAAAAAAAAATGCTTGATCCACAAGTGAACAGGGTTTGGGTGCTGGCCCTCAGTAGCCACCAACTCTTGCTGCCCACGCTTGTCAGCTACTGTGATGTAAGTTGGTGCTTTTGTCAGCTCCTCCTGTGAGTCCCCAGCTCCCCGGGTGCTGGCTGGGTTTTTCTCAGCAAAGTCCTTTGGCACACACTTAAACCTGAGGCTGGAGCCACCCCCTTGTGTTTAGAGGCTGCTTGCACATCTGGGCACGTTCCACCAGCAGCAGCATGATTAAATCTTTGCTTTAAGCATGTGCCCAAGAGCATTATTGAACCAGGTCTTAATGACCACAGCAATAATATTTCAGCAACTCTATTCAATTCAGTTTTAAGGGAGGCTGAGACAAAGTACGTGGTTAGCTAACAGGGCTTCAATGGCAACCAAATTTTAAGCTATAGATAACCATGTTTGCTCATGTTGATTCCCTTGCTACTCAAGGACATCTCCAGGCAGTTAGTGTGCATTACACAGGAGTACTATAACACCCTAATTTTTGAGCTATTAGCATTTTTAAGAACACATCATTCTTCATTTAATCCTGCTCCATAAGTAACATCCTATATGCTGATGTAGTCTTAGTTGCACATTCATAACTCACTTGTTGGGAAATGTCAAAAAGCACTCATGCTACAGCACAAGGTATTACTCACACCACACACTGCTTAGGTGTTGCAGTGCGTTTGCCTGACTTATGATGATAAATGACTAAACACAGAAAATCTCTTATAAATCATCTTCTTTGATCAACTTGTGTTCACATTACTCATGTAATCAGCTCTGTTGAAATGCAGGAGGATTACTCATGTAAGGCTGGGATTTTTTGTCCTAGCAAATAATAATAATAAGCAGCCAAATGTGTAATAGAAGCAGCAGGAGCTGCTATTCACTTCCTTAGAAGTGCGTTGAATCTACCTCACACTTCTGTTGAGGAATTTAGTGACACGGGCTACAACCACCCAAATCGCCCTACAAGCTCTCGGCTGCCTTTTCCATATGGAAAAAGCCTGCTGATTTGCATATACTACAGCTGCTGCTGCTTCTGGAGGCTTCAGGAGGCTCTGGACTGAAGAATGCCTCTTTCCAGCTCCTTCTGAGGAATGTATTTCCCTGAGAACCTCTCCTGCATTAATTAGCTAATAGACAAAATCATGGAAACAGGGCAGTGAGGCATAATCAATTACACTTGTATAACTGCAGATGGAACACGATAACTAATTAATGAGACCCTGTGCACATACAAAAGAGAAATGCATCTGAAAGCCAGCAAGAGCTGCACCAAGCGTGTAAGCCTGATGTGTTTACAGCACAGAAGACCGGTTCAGAGTCCTGCTGATTTATTGCATGGAAGGGCTTTGCAGAAAGCCACGAAGACTGCTGGTGAGAGTCGGGAGGAAAAAACAGTTTCTTAGTAGGGAATAAAGGAATCTCTATAAAAACAGCAATCTTCAAAATAGAAGAGGAGACTTAAAAATAGTGGATTTTCAGATCCCGCATATGATATACAGGTCATTATTTTTCTCTGGTTTGGACAACAAACCTTAGTGTTACATCAGTACTTTAGTGAAAAATGTAATTTGTATTTTTGCCACTGAAATTCAAAACGATATCCTGAAATGAAATAAGTTGTCATGATGATGCATCAGCCAGCCTTTGCAACAGTAAAAATCCATTTTGTTTAGAGAGGCTCACACATTAATAAGTAACTCAGTCTGTGAATTATGTCAAATGAAGAAAGCTCTCATGGCCGGCCTGGAGCAAACTTTAATGACTTTCGTTCTATGGCACAAAAGTATGGATCTGCAGAGGAAGAAAAAGAAAGTGTAACCAAGTAATTACAGTGGCTTTCTCCTGCATGTTATTAAAGCAAAGACATTTTTAAATGAATGTTGTTCTAGAAAAGCCTGTCTGGTAACCCAGGTCTAAACATTTCGCTGATAGAAAGGCAGCCCTGGTCCTCTATGGCAGTGGGATGTGTTACAGAAAGCATGCATCTTGCCCAGGCAGTAATTACTGAAAGTATGACCCCAAAGCAGGAGAAAGCATGGAGCTGCAAACACGAGGCAATATCCCTGCGGCACCGAGACTGGGCTGCTCGCTGTGGTCCCCAGAAGGAGCCCCCACAGCCGTCAGGGGCAGCTGTGGCCAGAACGGGCTGCAAAGTACGTGCTGGTGTTAGAGATGGGTGCCTCTGGTCCTGGGCGCCCCCTTTGCAGAGTTTTAATTCTTAAATTTCGGAAGGCAGCATGTCGGTCCCTGTGGGACAGCCTCAGGCTGTGCCCCCCAGCCTGCAAGAACAGCTTCCTTCAGGGGTCTAATTTCTTTGACTGTCCCCTGGCTCTGATGGGGGAGGCTGTGTCTGAGAGCCTCGAGCTTTTGGGCTTTGAATGCAAAGTCAGGCAGCCGCAGCAAACGGGGCTTTAAATGTGCATGGCACCGCAGGCGTCCTTTTGCAGATCACCCTGTGCACATGCAACGCACAAACACAACATTGCTTTCAACAAGGTCTGGCTAGAGGAGGATTAGTCGGTTTCAGTGTGTCTTCTCTGCAGCTTCCTTAGAAAACCCAACTGAATTAACCACTCGTGCACTTCTGGAAGGGAGCTGCTTTCTGCGTTTTACTGAGGGAGAAACAAATTTAGTTATTTCATGTGGTCTCATCGTGCTCATAGAGGGAGCCTGCCAGCGTAGTTCCAAGAAGTTCCTGGTTCCCCATCTTCTGCTCAGCTCACCCATCTATTGATTTGTCATTTCCCTGCATTAGCAGCATCATTATGTTTTTTAAGGCTTTTACTTTGCCATCTCAAGACAACAATGACAAACCAGACCTTTTTAGAAACGTGCAAACTGATTATACCTCTTTCTCCATAATTCTCTCTCTCTCTTTTTTTTTTCCTCCTGTTGGTTAAATAGCTTTTTGCAAACACAAATGGAGCCCTTCATGCATATTGCATTACTTACAGCACTGCATCACAGATGGCTGTGTCTGCCATAAGCGTCCTGCTCTTGGTCCTACGCCGCTCTGCACCATGCAGAGTCACTTCTACCTGTACAAAAAGGGTGGAAAAGTGCAAAACCAGAATGCCGGCATAGGTGCCCAAATACCTAACTAGCTAATTAGCTTTGGAAGTGGGACCCGCTGGCTGCAAGCCATGAAGGAGGCTATTCTAATTTGACTCTTACTTGTACTGGAGAGAGGAATACAAAATTTAAGGACTCCTGGGTCTGCTTCTGGACGTGTGGCACCCTTGCGTTATGGCTTTGGCCAAGTTAAATAACTCCCCTTTTATTGCGCTTACTTCTCAAAAGAAGATAATGGGCTTTGGCCATCTTGCAGCAACATTAACTTTGGTAAAGCACCTAAAATAACACAGATGAAAGTAGCACAGAAAAATGTGGTTTGACCCCTCCAATTCCATTTCGCTCTGAAGACACACAGAAAATAAATAAATAAATAAATAAATAAATGAACCTCTTTTTTAGTAGGTACAACACAGTTTTGCTCTTAAACCTAAAATATATCGCTATTTTTATTTAGTGAGAATTTTAGTTTTAAATAACCACCGCTCCACTTGAGTTGCTCAAATAGAGGCAAAAAACGGAGAGAGTTAAACAACAAAACAAACCGCAAATTATCTGCAAAGGCAGAGGGGCAGATGCTGAAGCTGGACGATGTGAGCGGTGGCGGGGAGCAGCCCGAGTGCTTGGCTCCGTGCCGGGCTCTCCCCGGCCATGGCAGCGGGCTGCGAGCAGCGGCTGCACCAGTTGTGTCAGGGGCAGCCCGGTTGGGGCCCGAGGCTGTAAAAACAAGCTCACGAAACTCCAAATCCGACTGCGCTGGCGATGAAAACAGCAGCGTGACGAGCAGCCCGGCAGACGCATCCCTCCTGTCCGCGGCCGCCCGACACTGACGTCATTTCTCTCCCTGCTGTAGGGGCTGAAATGGGAACGAGCATCTCGTGTCTGCTCCCACCACTCCGCCTCACAGATACCAGCCTGGTAATTAGAAGAAAGAAAGAAGAAAGAGAAACAACGAAGGGGGCAGGGAAGCGAGGATAGCAAGGCTTTTTCTCTCTCACTTTCTCTTCTGCATCTCGTGTTGCAGCGGTTTGCTGCCAGCAGCAGCCTCCTGCACTGCCGTCCCTGCGGGTGATCCTGCAGCACGCAGCCCCTGCATGGGGTGGGCAGGGGGCCGAGGGCAGGAACGCTGTCATCGGAGGGGGCATCGGGGTGTTCCTGACTCTCTCCACATTTCTTTCCCCGGTCTGACCGAGCACCAAGGCACGTCCATGCCCAGGGTGAAGAGGTAACTTTGCTCTGGCTCTGACATTCATCTTAATGAGTGCCCCCGACTGGCTCCCCACCGATACGCCAACAGGAGCTCTGGTTTCTAATTCATCATCATCGACATTCTGCTCCTTGTATTCCTGACATTATTTAGCAGAGGACCTTGCTTAGGGACACCCTGGGGACCCCCTGGGCAGAGGGGATTAATTAACAGAAGGGTGAGATGAACCATCCTGAGGGATGAGCTGGGGGTAAGGAGGACGGCAGGTTTAGGTCAGGAAAACTTCGGCGCCGAACCAGACGCTGAGAAGGATGCACGCCTGTAAACTGCAAGGCCTCTCCTTCTGACTTGATTGCTGTTTTAGTTAATTTACCCTAATGAAGAAGAGTGTTGTGGTACAAACAGTGGTTGCTAACAAGCGCGCGGTGGCAGCAGTGCGAGTGGAGCCAGGCCGGCCCTCGCTGCTGCGCCAGCGCTGCCGCAGCCTCCCCTCAGCCTCCCCTCGGCCTCCCCTCAGCCTCCGTGCGCGTAACGAGGAGAGCAGACGGCAGCCACAAGGAAAAAGCGCTCTCTCCTCCTGGCTGTGGATTTAAACCAGTCTCTCAAGGCTTCACAATTTGCATAGCCGTGGAATGGATGACTGCAATCGCCGAGCAGCGCCTGCGCATCAGCCTCGCCAAAAAGCTCTCCCTGGCTGCTGGCTGCTTCGCTCTGTCTTTCGAGGTGTCAGTGGGGCAGGGCAGAAATGAGCTGTCCCTGCCCCAGGTAAATGTTGCCCGTCCATGAGATGTGTTTTATGGCTGCAGGTGGGGTGAGAGGATGTTCCCAAGCAGCAATACGCTGATCTCGCTTAAACACCTGCAATAGTTTCCAGTGATCGCTTTGATCAAATGTAGCTGCAATTACGAAGTGATTTCATTTCAGCTGGTGTTGAGGTCTTTCCCCCAGTGGCTCAAGAGGACCTGTATGTGCCAGGGTCTCAGCTGGGGCACGTCCAACAACCCCGGCCAGAAAAGGATGTTTTTTTTTTCCCATACAAACTACAAAGGAGGAAATTGCACAGAGATCAGGGCATCTGGATTGCAGCAGTTCAAAAAACAGAAACTTTTGCCTGATTCTCTGGCTAGTTCATGTCCATTTGGTGCAAACCTAAGCATAGCGACCCGAGTCCTTCTAATTCAACTAGGAGTATCCATAAAGACACACTAAGGAAAAGAAATAAACAAGGGTGGGAAGCGGTCAAGTGAAGTGCAAAAACACCTCTTTGCCAGCCCATACTTTACAGATGCTGTGTGACAGCTCTGGAGAAAAGAAGGACGGATTTGAGGTGGAGATAACTCTGGTTATAGGAGTTCATTCCCCCATGACTAAAATACAGCCCCAGAGGTGGGCACATGGCCCTGAAGCAGCTAAACCCACTTTTTATTCTCATCCCAGAGATGCACATTTGACCAAGAGTAGTATCTATTTTTCATTACTATTATTCTTAGCTAGAACATGGACCCGTTCAGCTTGCGGTAACTCGAAGTAGGAATCAGCACCATTTGAACCGTGATCAACCAAAACATGAAACGAATGCTGTGCTTTATTTAATAAACTCCAGCAAGACAAGGCTGCCTGGTAGACACAATGTAATTTGTTTTGGATGTAAAGATGGAAAAAATAATTGTTTTGTCTTTGAGGTAATAAGAATAAAAAAAGATTTCTGCATTAACAGGAAGGAAACTGCCAGGCTAGAATTCATCTTAAATAAACTATTTTTCCTTTTTCCTCGTTTTAGTATGCAGAGATGTCAATTCTGATTATTTTGCTCAAAGTCAAGAAGTCATCACATGTCACTGGGAAGTCATTTCTGCTTGCCTGAGAACTATGCAGTTTGTTAAAAAACAAGAGACAGAGAGGGCAGAGAAAGGGCAGTGTCTGAACAGTGCTTGAGAATATGACTGAAGATGAAAAAGCACAAGATAATTCATGATTTAGAAGACGATCTTATGATTTGGAAGGCATAATGGCCACTTAGAGCAGACGGGCTCAGGCAGCGTAATGCTGAAGTATTAAAAGATGACTGCAGCGGCTGCGGTGTTGCTGCTGAGCTTTTCTCTGGGTTTTCTTCAGCTGTGCAGAAGCAAGACCCCAAAGCTTCTTGCTGCTACTCCAAAAGTCCACCTCTTCTCTTCGCAAAGCTCCCCTGGGGCTGGAGCCCCGTCAGCAAGTGGCTCAGGGCCCCTTTTTTGTCCATCCCCACCTTGGCACAACCCCTCTTCCTTCGGTTCTTCAGCCAAAAACCACATTACGAGGGCCTTTTCTCTCTCTTGCAGCCGGGCCGCCAGAGCGGGAGGAACCAGGGCGCTGGGATGCGGCCGCAGCCCTGAGCACGGATCCATCCGGGAGCGCCTGCGCCGAGCCCAGGCCCAGCCGCAGCCATGAGCGGCCTGGTCTCGCGCCTGGACCCGCGGCGGGTGCCCTGGGGGGCCGCGGGCCATGCCCTGCGCGCCCGCGTCCTGCGCACCAAGCCCGTGGAGTCGATGCTGGAGGGCACAGGGACGGCTGCCGGTCAGGGAGCCCGTCTGGCCAAGGTCCTCACCACCCTCGACCTCATCTCCCTCGGCGTCGGCAGCTGCGTGGGCACCGGTATGTACGTGGTGTCTGGCCTGGTGGCCAAGGAGATGGCGGGGCCCGGGGTCATCGTTTCCTTCATCATCGCCGCCGTCGCCTCCATCTTGTCAGGTGAGTGGTGCGGGCGGGTTTTCTGCGTGGGGCACTGCCCTGAGCACCTGCTGGCTGCTCCAGGGGGACGGAGGCTCCTTCATGCGCTGCCATGGGCCGGCGGCTGATGCTGGGTCTCATCACCTGGGGGACACCCACGACCTGCAGAGGAGTAATGACCCACTGACGGCTCCCCGCAGGATGTATCCTGCGCTTAACGCGCTTAAAGCCACCAGAGAGAGCTTTGCTGTGTGTGGTCAGGGCAGAGCACGGCCACGGGACAGGGCTGGAGCTCGTGGGAGCTCTGCTTTAATGGGAAGGACGCCGGTGGTTTCTGCGGCACCGGGGCCGCCTTCTCTTGTTGTGGACATTACTGGCGTTTAAAGAACCCCTCAGCTAGTTTTGGAGCTGATTTTGTTGGCTCCTATTCACTCAGGATCACTCTTTGAATTTCCAAAAAGACAAACAAACAGAGCAATTTGCAGAGAGGGAGGAATTATATATTTTAGTGAAAAGTCAGTGAATTCCATCGCCTCCTGTGACCCCAGCTGAGCATATGGCCCGAGCTGCAGTTTCCACATGAAGCCAGTCCTGCTGGCGTTTGTCCTTTCCAGATCAGCGCTAACGTGATGATGTGATGTCCCCGCTCTCCCTGCTAGCAGGGCTCTGCCTGCTGTGTCAGTCTGGCGTCCTGCTTCTGCGTGCGGGCTGAGCAGGAAACCCTGAGTCAGTGGCAGAGGACTTGAACACCAGACGGGAATGACCCAGCTCTGCTTTTCAAGACTGTTGTGCCTTTATCATCCTCCGCCACCCATTTCGTGATGCAAACCAAGTGCAAGCAGAGCAACCCAGTGAGCCTGGGCAGGTATCCTCTGAGCAAACACACCGCCCTCCAAAATGGGGCTTTTTCCCCCAAGCCGTGGGTCCTGCCCCATGGCAGGGGGCTCCTGCTGCCCCCGCAGCCCATGGCTGCGCCTCTCCCGGCTCCGCTTTCATCTCCCCTTGCTTGTGTAGCCCTGGGAAAGTGTTTTCCCAAGGATGCGGTGTTTTCATAGTCTCCTTGGCCGCTTCCTCGCCTCATCATTGGCTCTGCTGTTGTTTGTAACAGCAGCGTGTTTTTGGCAAGTGAAACCCAGCAAGGGCTCGGAGCCGGAGTTCGGAGCTTCCCAGCGGTGTTGCGAGGCCTCATTTCCACGAAGATTTGGGGATCATTTTTGTGAACGGGAGTGCCACTGAATTTGATGGCGTTACTTAAGGCAGCATTTGCAGGCTCTTTGCACAATTGCTGCTTTCTTGGAGGCCAGTTTCCCACAGGGACCAAGCACAGCTCCTCACTCTGGAAGGGTTTGGTCTCTGCCCTTGCATGCCTTTGCTCTCTCAGGTAGAGGACAGGTTCATTACAGCCCTACTCATGGATTCACATTTAATGTTACAGTTTTATTATCACCATTACACTATAGATAGAGCAGGGATTACTGAGATAAAATCTGCTCCCTAATAAATTACTATATTATCTCCTTTTTTAAGCAGTACACAGAGAGGGAAATGCTGTGAACCCCTCTTCTGCTGGAGGACCTGTAGCATCACAAAGTGGTTTGATTAATGCCAGCTGGCATGGTCAGTGGCAGTGGGATGGAAGGCAGAGCTTGCATCTTGTGTCCCCTGGGCTGGTACCACATGCTGTGATAAAAATTAGTTTATTTTCTTAATGTATGCTGATACCTAATGCAGATATAGCCAACACGTTGCGGTACCCAATGCACAGAAAAAGATTACTCTTCTATTGTGGGATCCTTGTAGCGTAATTGAAGACTGAAACATTTTATACATGTTAATGTCTCTGCTTTGCCGCTATCATTCTGCATCAATAACAATCCTCTTTAGGCTTTATCTTGTCATTGGCTAGAAGTAGAGCTGCCACCAAGAAAGATTATATGATTTTAAGGCCATCAAAGAAAGAAACTAGATACTTGTCCCCATCAGAGCACCTGTTTCATAAATCATTTAGGCCTGCAGTTATCTGTGAATGTCTTACCTTTGCAGAGTGCATGCATTTTTAATCAGCTTTGAATAATGACTGTGTGGGGCGGGTTGATCAGTACATCTTGTTGCTCCTGCAGTTGGGCCAGCTTTACAGAAATCAGCTTTTGAAGAGTCCCATTGAAAAGCACAGCCAGCATCATGCATGCAAGCTAAACAGAGAATGGAATGTACAAAGCCACAATAACAGGATAAGAAACACACCCAAATTAAGCTTAGGGATCCAATAATTTTGTGTCTCTGCTGTGTAATAATTGCACTTACAGCAAGAGCAGCGAGCTCACAAACTTTTTATAAATTATTCATTCCTCTTTATCTACTGAACTGATTGCAAACTTGAAGCAATTATTATCTTCAGAACAGAGAACGGTGGTTGAGAGAGAACTCAGTAATTAGTACGTGTTTACACAATGATAATTACATCCCGAAGCCGTTAAGGCGTGTGACACTGCTGAGCAGGGAGGCAGGGGCAGCAAGGCTGAGCTGGGGTCGCAGGGATGGGGACAGGCGGTGTGCCCTCCCAGCACTTATCCTGACTAATATTCTGGGAATTTCTGACTAAGTCCATCCATGACTTCTAAATAAAATTTGCTGGTTGTTTTAAGACAGCAGTGTGTCAGGGTCAGGTTTTTACTGAAAAGTATCCTGACATAGTAAGTACACAAGGAGTTTGGTGAGTACTGAAGTCCACCGAAATCTTCTCCCAAACTGTTCCAGTTAAATACCCCGCACTACTCTGAAGATGCTCATAGTCCATCCTCCAGCAGGTCTCACTGCAGCTTCCATTATCCCGTGAGCCGCAGGGCTATGGTGGCTCCTGCAGCTTCAAGTGCTGGGATCTTGTTGGTATATTTGTACCACAAATAATACATCTGAAAGACCCATTGTCGGGAAAAAGTCTCAGGAAAAAAATGGCAAAAAAAATCATCGTACGGTGCCACTATGGGATGAGGAAGAAGAGAAGTCTGTCACCAGCGTAGCTAATGTATGAAAACAGGGCCACCAGGACAACACCACCAGCACTGCCCAGTTCTGCTCCCTGGGGATGAATTTCCCCCAACATCACGGTGTGCCTGCAAGGGGCTGCAGCTGCCTGTGCCGGGGGAACATGCAGCAGTGAGGTCTTGCTGCAGGCAGGGCTGTGGGTGAAAAGACAAAGCCCTCCCCAGAGCACTGCAGACACTGAGTCAATGCTGCGAAAATGAGGCACGGACCTGTGAGAGGGCTCTTCTGTAACAGGCTGTAAATGTTTGGGTGGTTTGAACTCTGTTCTCAAAAAATATCCACCGTAACTTACTTTTAATGGGAAATGGGATGCTCTGGAAGCCCAGAGACTGGGGAGGGGGAGTCACCATGGTGCACTGCAATGTCTCTGGTCTCTGACGCTGACTGCAGCCCTGGATACCTCCCGGCACCTCCAGGCACATCGGTCTCTTTCCTTTTACCCCATCACTTTTCCCTTATGTTACTTCATTTTATATCTTTTTTCTAAACAGGTGTTTGCTACGCTGAGTTCGGTGTGCGGGTCCCCAAGACCACGGGCTCTGCCTACACCTACAGCTACGTGACGGTGGGCGAATTCGTAGCGTTCTTCATCGGCTGGAACCTCATCCTGGAGTACCTGATCGGCACGGCCGCGGGCGCCAGTGCCCTCAGCAGCATGTTCGACTCGCTGGCCAACCACACCATCAGCCGATGGATGATCAACAGCGTCGGGACGTTGAACGGGCTGGGTGAGAACCAGGCCGGAGGCACGCGTGTCTTGCCGTGCTTCTTCCGTTAATTAGGGCCCGAAAAGTAATTGGAAGCACGTCAGAAGACAGACATAGATATTAGGTTTCATTCATTATTTACCATCTGTCTGCCTCTGGTACTTTGCCTTTGCATCTGGTTCACGGGCTGGGTTTTGGGGGCCAGAGATACGTGATCCCAGTGCTTTGAGCCTCTTTGAACCGAGCCAGCATTTAGCAGAATAAACACCCAGAAAAATCCTGTTAAAGCACACACAGAGCCTCTTAGAAAGTGCCAATCGAGTTGATCTGTAGAAGCTCGGTGCTGTGACAGTCCCATACAACCAGTAACAGTCCACAGCTCCTACCAGTAACAACAGCTAGCTCTCCCATAATCCTGTCATGAAAATTTAGTCTTTGATCGATTTTTAATTAGTACTTGGCAGATAGACGTTGTGCAAACTGGGACCTGATCATTTGTGTGCTGCACTCCCCAAACTCCTAACAGTGTGTTGAGGTATCAGGATTTATCAACTTAATAAAAGAGCTCTACTTCACAGAGGCAGGGGCACCTGGAGACCACCTTCACAGTGAGATCAAGGAGTTCTGCAAAACCTCAGGGTCTGAAAAGCATTACTAAAGACCCCCCCGATTTTCTGGAGTTGCTTTCTGCAGCTACAGATGAAGAGTTACGCACCTCTTTTCTCTTACCCAGGGAAAGGAGAGGAGTCTTACCCTGACCTTCTTGCTCTGGTCATCGCTGTCATTGTCACCATCATCGTGGCCATGGGAGTAAAGAACTCGGTGGGGCTGAACAATGTGCTCAACGTCATTAACCTGGCAGTCTGGATCTTCATCATGATAGCCGGACTCTTCTTCGTCAAAGCTGACAACTGGTCTGAAGGGCAATTTCTGCCATTTGGATGGCCAGGGGTAAGTCCTGTGCATGCAGACGGTGGGGCATGTGGCACCTGCGTGGTGCTACCCCCCCCCCACCACATGCTCAGCTTTGCTTGTGGTGCACGGACCCTGCTTCCACCTCACTCCCCAGGTCTTGGCCCCGCTAAACCCACCTGTGCTTTGGCCAGAGACCTCCAGCTGCCAGCCCTGCAGGCTTGGAGCCCTCCTCACTCCACCAGACCCAAGGGACACTGCGATGCTTTGCCCGTGTCTCCTAGAATCCCTTAGAATTAACCCTGCTCTTCCCCCAAATTGCATGTGACGGTGTAGCCCAGGAAATGCCACTAATCCTCAGGCTCACTACAGCACGATGCGGTGGCCGGTCAAGGAAGGGCACTCAGGAGGAGCTAGCTCAGCCTCTGCGGAGGGGGAGATACTTACGTTGGCTGGTTTTCAACAACAATGTTCTTGAGCATTTGTTTTGAGCACTTCATAATGCCACCTGCCAGTGCTTATTTTATGGATGTTCCCTCAGAGCTTACTGAGAATTTGGACATATTTGTCTTTTTTAGCTTGCTTGCACTGGTTTTTATCCAAGGATGAACAGAGACTGAAAATATCTCAGCTGGCCCAAGCCCAAGATAATTTCTCAGATTTACACTGCTCGACTCCATTGGGGCTTTGTGCAGAAAAATAAGCAAGAAAATAAAGTAAACCAAGAATCTCGATTAATGAAAGGGTCCCAGGCTGCCATGCAGTCCCTTCACTGCCCTTCGATAAGTCAGTATTTCTCTGCCAGAGCATGGCCGTGAGGAGAAGAGCACTGAGGCCCATCTGAGAGCAGAGGTTGAATTTACCTTTGGATTGTGATTGGCATTGTGTGCCATACAATAGGAATCAAAAAAAGAAAACAGACAATAGCTGTTTTGCTCTAATTCAACACACCAAATATCTCCTGGCAAAAATACATATTTTTAAAAGATACACTCATTTAAAAGATACATCCAAAACCCTATCAAAATCAATAGGGTCTTCCCATGATTTTCAGGTGGCTGTCTCTCTCCAAAATCGGTTGCAGAAGGTAATCCACCACAGTGCAAGCATGAGATTCCCCAGGAGTACAGGGATACTTTAAAAAGTTAATTAGAGGTAGTCCCCCGCAAGAGGTGAATTTTCCTGTGTGCTCCATCACTAAACAACTGAGATAGAGAGGTGATGGGCACACAGCATCCGGCTAGCCAGATGCATGTAGGGGTTTTGGAACTGTAAAGTAGCTCTCTCCTTACAGCTTCACAGTCCTTAGCCTGCTTCTTTTGTTTCCTATAAATGTCCTTTCTAATACTGTACATTAAAAAAAGATAATAAAATAAAATAACTAAACAGTACAAATAATTCCTTATCCAAGTGTTCCAACCTGTCTGCAGCTTCCAAGCAAAGCAGAGGTTGTTTGGAGAGCAGCGCGCATCTGACTGTTCGTGCTCTGTTCTGCTTCCTCTGCTAGCAGATCTTGCTACCCCATGAGGAGCCTTGCTAAGAAGGAGCATGTCAACATGGTACAAATCCCCACTAATATAAAAGGATTTGGGTAGAATATTGGGAATTGGTCAGTCTCCTTGCCTGTCACTGCCAGGATGTCCCAGCAGATTTGGGCACTGTGCAGGCACAGGTCTGTGGGGCACCATGAATGGGCTGCAGATGCTTCAAGTGACTCGGGATACACAATGAAATCCGTTTCCTAGAACAGACCACTGGGTTATGGCTGCTACCAGGGTCATTCCCCCAATGGAGACACCCGGCTGTAAGTATGCACCCCCCAAACCAAGCTTCTTTGTTAAAGCACCCAGTTTGAGAAGAGACACCATGGCTAATCCTAGTCCTGGTTTTCATAGAGGACCTCTGGGCTCCCAGAAAGTGGCAGGACCTGGTGGTCCACAGCAGGTTCAGTGCCCTCATACATCCCTAACTCCACTCCCCAGTTCTTGCCAGATCAGCACAGGCAGAATGTGTACAGAACGGTTTTGCCCAACCATTGGTTTTGCTCAATCCCCCGGGTCTTCCACGCAGGTGCTCAAAGGGGCCGCGACATGTTTCTATGCCTTCATCGGCTTCGACATCATCGCTACCACAGGAGAAGAAGCAAAGAGTCCCAACACCTCCATCCCGTATGCCATCACGGCCTCGCTCGTCGCATGCTTGACAGCATACGTGTCCGTAAGTACTAGCTATATGCGCATATATATGTATATATACACACATAGCATGTCCCTGCTGGACATGCTATGAGCACCTGCTCAGCTCCTCTCCCCTTGAGTCGGTGTGCCCATTCAACCCTCGAACAAGGGCCCTTTCTTTGGTGGGATCTGAGACATCTGCTCCTCTCGCCTTCCCCAGGTGAGCATCATCCTCACGCTGATGGTGCCGTACGATGCCATTGACACCGAGTCCCCGCTGATGGAAATGTTCGTGGCCCGTGGCTTCTATGCGGCCAAGTTCATCGTTGCCATCGGGTCCGTGGCTGGGCTGACCGTCAGCTTGTTGGGCTCCCTCTTCCCGATGCCGAGAGTCATTTACGCCATGGCCGGAGATGGGCTGCTCTTCAGGTCAGTCACACCCGCACTGGCATTTATTTGTGGGACCTGGAGGGGAAGTGTGCTGGGGGGACAGGGGCTGTCCTGTGCCCTGACAGCCTGGAGCTGTCACCACAGGGAGCACAGAAGCATGCACAGGCTCAGGGCTTGGGGAGCAGGGCATGCACCAAGCTAAAATCAGGAGAGGTCTATACAAAAGTTGCTCGTTTGTTGTTGGTGCCTAGAGATTGAGCTCATGTGAGGATGAGCATTTAATTCGAGTTGCTTGCAAAGGGGAGCAGCCTATTTTCACAAAAACTTGGCATTTATTTGCAGTTGCAAGTGCCAATTTCAGATTGTAAGGTCAGTTGAAGCTAGATCTAATTCCAGCCTCAGCCTCCACAGTATTCCCAGTCCTTGGCTGTCCAGAGTCCAAGCTCCAAAAAGAGCTGAAGTGATTGCAGCTCAGAGCGTGCCCCCGTGCCTTCCCAGCCAGGTACAGGTTATTGTGACAGGGAGCCACGACAGTAAGCAATTTTAACCTTCTGCAACGGTTTTTGTGCTCCAGGTTTTTGTCCCACGTCAGCTCCTACACAGAAACTCCGGTGGTGGCTTGTATCGTCTCTGGGTTCCTCGCGGCGCTGCTCTCCTTGCTGGTCAGCCTGCGGGACCTGATAGAAATGATGTCCATCGGCACGCTGCTCGCCTACACGCTGGTCTCCGTCTGCGTCCTGCTCCTCCGATACCAGCCCGAGAGCGACATCGACGGCTTCGTCAAATTCCTCTCGGAGGAGCACACCAAGAAGAAGGAGGGCATCCTGGCCGACTGCGAGAAGGAGGCCTGCTCCCCGGGGAGCGAAGGAGAAGAATTCGCAGGCCCACCGACCAACACGTGTGGGGCAAAAAACCTTCCGTCGCTGGGGGACAACGAGATGCTCATCGGGAAATCCGATAAATCCACCTACAGCGTGAATCACCCCAATTACGGCACGGTCGACATGACCTCGGGGATCGAGGCAGACGAGTCTGAGAACATCTACCTCATCAAGCTGAAGAAGCTGATCGGCCCTCGCTACTACACCATGCGGATCCACCTGGGGCTGCCGGGGAAGATGGATCGCCCCACGGCGGCCACCGGCCACACGGTCACCACCTGCGTGCTCCTGCTCTTCGTCCTGATGTTCATCTTCTGCTCCTTCATCATTTTCGGGGCTGACTACATCTACGAGCAGAGCTGGTGGGCTGTCCTCCTCGTCGTGCTGATGATCCTGCTCATCGTCGTGCTGGTGTTTGTGATCCTGCAGCAGCCAGAAAACCCCAAGAAGCTGCCCTACATGGCGCCTTGCCTCCCCTTTGTCCCCGCCTTCGCCATGCTGGTGAATATCTATCTCATGCTGAAGCTCTCCACAGTCACATGGATCCGATTTGCCGTCTGGTGTTTTGTGGGTGAGTCCCAGATTTGTTTATTTTATTTTGTTTATTTTTAACTGAGTCTGTTTTGAAAGGGTGTTAATAGCAACTTTGCCAATCAGTGCTTAGGCTGATGCCTTTCAGCTGGGTTACCCAGTCTTTTGCCTTTGCCCCATGTAACACCTGAAGATCTTAGAAACCTCAGTTAATCAAGCCCCCAGACTACAGCTAACTGGAAAATTACACCTCCAGAAAAATGTCAGTTTGATGGAATTAAACTGCTTCATGCAAAGGTGACTATTTTGATGAGCATTCTGATGCAAAGTAGGTGGGTTCTGGAAATTGCCTCCCAGGCAGGTTTCCTACAGAAATCTGCCTGCTTTCTTGTTATTTCACCCACTTGAGCTCTTTCAGCAGCCCACACTAAAATCTCAGCATTGTGTTTCCAAAACCCAGAGCCGCCCAACCCCAACAGCCCTGGGAATGGCAGGGCCACAAGATGGTGGGCTCCAGCTCCTGGGCTTGGTCTGAGCCCCTCACTTTGCGGCAGGGGGCTCTCAGGACATGCAAGGCTTTCTTGCGGACCTTTTTGGCCAAATGTAGGCTTCCTGGCAGGTAGCCAGCAGCCTGGCATGTCCATAGCTTCCTTTGCTTTACATTTCAATTCACATCCTCCAAAAACCCATGAGAAAAAGAGCGGCTCTCATAGCTTCTCCTGAAGGCTCTCACGTCTGGACTACAGAGAACTGAAGCAAGGAGGAAATATCAAAGTCGAAGGCTTTTTAGGGAGAAATAGTAGCCATATGAGCACCCACTGAGGTCGGAGGCAGCTGCTGTCTCCCATAAAGGCAGGGATCGCCAGGCAATAACATGAACAGGCCTTGGACCTCCCTGTGGCATCTCAGAGAGTTTAGAGCAGTCTCAGGGTTCCCATCCTTCGGGGGGAGGTTGCTACCCCCATTTTTTCCTCCACTTTGCCATTCCCCCTTTTGCTGCAGAAGGAGGACAGGGAAGGCAGGCGGCCTCCTTCCTGAGGTCCCACAGCGAAGCTCCATCTCTGAGCAACCCCTGGCCCCAACCGAGCCGCTGGCAGTAGCTGCCACAAGCAGCCTTTGGGCTGGACACACTCAGTGCTTTTTTGGCCCTCCCAGGCAATAGGTGAAGCTGCAGAGCAAGGGAAAGCCCTTCCACCTGTCCCTTTCACTTCAAAGCATCGAGTTAATCCACTGTGATTAATCCTTTCCCCTGTGGGCACATCCAACACCTCTCCAGCTGTCAGCAGTGGCAGCGAGTCAATTAAGCCACACGGCTGACGCGTGAAGGACCCCGCCAGCCTTCCTGTAGGAAGCAGGAAGGTGAGACGAGGCAGGGCCAGAGGGATAATGTGAAATGACTCTGGGAAGGGGAGGACAGGATTTTGGAGCTGTTTGAGTACCAGATGTTCTGAGCCCCACCACCCTGGGGCACGCGGTGCTGCAGGTACCACAAGGAGAGAGAGTGAGAGCATAGTAAAAATCCACAGGGAAAAGGACGGTCCAGAGGATGACAGGAGGGAAACGCTGGCTTTCAGCACGCAGGAGGCTGGGGCAAGCCTGCCGGGAGCTGCTTTCCCACCAAGGCTGCAGATGGCACGATCACATGGCGAAGCAGCCGTCCCAGCTGATGTTTAAAGCACACAGCTCTCCGGTCACAGCTGAGAGCAGGACAACACACGCTCCGTGGTTTCAAAGACCAGACATCCATGAAAACACACACAAGCTTAAGAATACAGGAGCATTTACTTAGGTTTAGCTCTTGTCGGCTGGAGCCAACCTGGTGCTAGGCTTGTGGTGAGTGGGGCTGGACGCTGGCATGGGCTTTGGGGTCAGGAGCAGCTTTGTGGGGCCTGGGCTGGGAGAGGAGCGAGGGCACGGCATGGGGCCAGCCTCCCCTCCAGCCTCTCGCTCTCGCCCACCCCAGGTCTGCTCATTTACTTCGGCTACGGGATGTGGAACAGCACGCTGGAGATCAGCGCCCGCGAGGAGGCCCTGCACCAGAGCACCTACCAGCGCTACGACGTGGACGTCGACCCCTTCTCCACGGACGACGGCTTCTCCTACGCCGCCGAGGGCGAGAGCTACCCGGGCTGGGGCCCCGCCGAGGACAAGGGCTTCTCGTACCAGCAAATGGCGGGAGCAAAGGAAAGCCATCGGACCAGTAGCAAATCGAAAAGCAAAGGCAGGCACAAACCGCCCTCGGAGGCCCTGATCGCTAACGACGAGCTGGACTACTCGCCCGAGTAGTGGGACGGGCAGGGGCACGCCGCGCCGCCCGGCCGGCCAGGAAGGGGCCCCGCGGCTCCCCTGCCCCATCCCGTCCCCCGCCGCTGCCCCGTCACCTCCGGTCCTCAGGACACGCTCTGCGACCGCCGCCGACCCCGAACCAAGCCCACCCAAGGGTGTCCCGGGCCGTGCTCCGGGGAACGCGGGAGCCCCGGTACCCACCGAGCCCCAGGAGGTGCTGAGGGGAGATGTGCCAAACTGGGAGGGCTCTGAGGGGTGGAAGGAGCCGCACGGGGGGACGAGATGGGGTTTTCCCCTGGGGAACACTCACCCTATGGCCGCAGCGGTGCGATGCCGCTCTTGCATATTTGGCACTTTCTTCGCACGTGTGGTTTTCCTTTTTTTCCTTGAACTGCCCAGCAGTGATAGCTTAGCTAGAGGGGCAGGCGGGTGGGAAGCAGAGACGGAAAAGCCTCTCCCAAGGGGTAGCTTGGAGTGAGATGTCGCCCCCACCACATGGCCCGTGCTGGAGCTAAGGCGCTCAGTGCATGCAGCAGGGCTGCCCCTGTGTCCATCCCCAGACCCCGAACCCAAAGGTCCCAAATACTGGGATTCAAAGTTAATCCGTATCTTGCTCCTCTCTAGACAGCCTCCAACAAATCTTGAAATCCCAGCAGGGCCCAACATCCCATGTCTGAGCTTGGTCCTATTTCTGGTCGCACCGCGGGCTGTGACCCGCTCCTGCCTTAGCCCACCTTGTGCAAGCGGTCATCGAGCCCCACAGGCCGTGTCACCGAGGCTGGACGCTGTGCCCACCACTTGGTGTCTTTCACAAAATGACCGACCCGTCGTTCCCTTCCCTATCAGTGCTGGGCACCACTCAACACTCATTCTGGCCCTGGGCTTCAGGGCACGTCCATGCCCCACGGCTGCTCCTGCCCCACAAAACAGAAGGAGGCGGTGGCCCGCGGGGCAGAGGCGCTCAGCAGACGGACATTTCTCACTATTAAACCCCCCGGTACAGCCACAGCATGGCCCCATCCTGCTCCTGCCCCCCTGCGGCGCTGCCAGGAGAGGCTCTGGCTGTGGATGTAAAAGTTTCCCACCTGCAGCTCCTGTCCCAGGTGGCTGCCAGCCATAGCCCCTTTCCCAGTGAGGAACAACCTCCACTTCTGAAGTCTGTAACCACGGGAGGGCTTCAGGATGGGAGCAAGGATTTGGTAAAGGACCTGTAAGCATTGCTCTGGCATCCCCTCCCGCTGCCCGCCCCTGCCAGGCTTCTACAAGCAGAAACCCCAAGCGGCTCCCACCCGAAAGCTGTCGTGATGCACGTAAGCTCTGCTAACCCTCTTGGGAAACTGCCCCGTGCTCAGTCCCTGTCGGTGCTGAGCCCTCACAAAGGTCGCTTGTGCTCCGCTGCTCTCCTCAAGGATGCCTTAGAGATGCCCAAGGGGGACAGCCCCTCACAGGTCTGGCTTTATCTCTGCTGGGAGAACGACTGATGCTAATTTCCTACCAGCTCTCCTACCAAACCCTGGGGTGGTTGTCCTCGCCCCGCTTCCCCACGGCATTTAGGCATCTGCCGGCCCACAAACACGTGCCCAAGTACCCTGTCGAGTCGAAGCCTCTTGTTCCTTTTGCAGCCTTAATCTCCTGCTACAGAGCAGTTTCCAGTACCAGTGTCTGTCGTCGTGTCTCCCCGGGTATCATTTGGCAAGGGCCTGATCCTTGCTCCTGGTGTCTGTAGGCACCTCTCCATTGGATCAACGCGTTGAGGGGGGCTGCTGGAGTCCTTCTGCAGCCCTTCACCCTTCCCCACCCCTTCCATGTCCCCATCGCTCCCTGGGAAGCTGGGCAGGACGGCTGCACCGCATCCCCAGGACCACCAGGAAAGGACGCGTGGTGCCCGAGGCGCGGGTGGGCACCCAGGGGGTGTATACGCAGTAGGAAAGCACGGGCAGAGCAGCGCCAGCACCGCCACGGCCCAGCTCAGCACCCGGCCGCCCTGCCTGGGGCCTGGGGCATGTGGAGCAGAAATACCTCACGCCTCCCACACCGGCTGGTCAGCCCCTCGGTCCCACCAGAGACCTTCTCACGCCGCGGCCCAGCACGCCAGCAGCCTCCGCGCCGCAGAGGAATCACGCCCCGAGCCCGCTCGGGCATCACGGATCCGGCTTGTAAATGGTCCTCACTCCTCTCGTTTTTGTTCGGTCTTTCTGGTGTAGATCTTGCTTTCTTGCAGATGGTACTTTCTGGTGTAACAGTTCTCCGCAGTTCTGGTATAAAATCGGTGTATTTGTTAAAGGAGTTTGTTATTTTTTATTTATTTATTTATTTTTGTGGTTTCCAGCAGCCCATTGGTGCACTGTACAATGGGGTCTTGTAATGTGTCATGAGAAAGAAAAAAAATATGCAGATATGTTATGGAGTGATTTTTATTTTCAGATGATTGTGTTGTTGACAAATATACATATTATATATATATATATATATATATTATCGAGATACTAAGAAAAAAATCTAAATTTACCAAGATCTGTATATTTTAATAAATGCATAAAGCTTTATTGTGTGCCTTTACATTAAAACAAACAAACAAAGATGAACTAATGGATTTTTAAAGGAAGTCAGAGACAAATGTATCTTAGTATCACCTTCCGTAGTAATGTAAATCTTTTAAATGAAAGACTAAATCAAAAAAAAAAAAAAGGAATTTTCCCTTATAAATTTTGTTAAGCTGATCAGTATCTGAGGGTCCAATATATTCTCAATGCTAAATTGAAATTATAGGTGAACAAATCTTGCCTTAAATGCTTCAAAATTTCCTTTGTAGAAAATCCACTTCAACGGGCTGACTTCGGTATTTACTTGCACTGTTGTGAAAGAAAATAATGGTTATTCGTTTACACAATAAAAAAAAAAAAAGAAAAAAAAAACACAAAAAAGAAAAAAACTGAGAGCCAATGACCACAGGTTGACTACAGCAGCGCGAAGCCCCACGGGGCTCCTTCGGCCCGGGAGCACCAGCATTATCCCAACTGCTCGCAGTGCCGCCGGCACTCGCCTTCACCCGGGGACCCCAGGACATCACGGCACCACTGCCACCCCTGCATGGCCCCAGGGGCACGGCCACCTCACCCCTGGGTGCACAGCGTCCCCCGTGGGCTCCGTCCTGATATTTGGGGACGGTGCTGCCCAGACGGTGACGGGGACTCGCCCCGGCCCTGGTGGAGGCTGTGGGTGCTGACCCAGGGAGGGCTCCACTGGGAGCTCGGGGAGCACCAGCCCCGAGCCAGGGTGACCACAGGGCATGGCACGGAGCAGGTCTCCGAATTCGGGTGATATCTGACTCGATTTGGGCTCTTGGGTGCAACGAGCACCCAAAGCCATAGGGAGACAGCCGTGCTGCAGCCAGCCCAGCCCAGTCCCACTTGTGATCTGGAGAGACCCTGGGGCAGCGGGGTATTTCAGAAGGGTGGAAGCAGGTATCCCAGCCGTGATCCTTTAAAAACCTGAGGAGTTTAGTGTTCTTTGTGCTTACTCCAAAATCTCCCCTCTGCCACGCCAGCACCGATCCAGTCCCACACTTGGCACCTCCTCTCTCCGCACACTGCGGGTTGCAATTTTACGTCTTCGCTGCGGCTGCTCTGGGATTGTTTTGCTTTGCTTTTTTTCCTCCCCTCCTTGAAATAAAGCATCTTCCTTCCTCTGAGCAGCTTGCCTGGAGCCCTTCAGGGATCGGATCTGGGGTCAGCAGCGGGTACCCAGTGACCCTGGGCAGAGCACGGGGAGGGCAGGGAGACGAGTGCCACTTCCAGCCCCACTGAGTCCCTTCTGCATGGCAGTGCATCCCCAGCCCTGCATGCCTAAAGGTGCCAAGCTGCAGCCCAAAACAGCAAAAAAAACAAACAAACAAGTGATGCCTGGAAGGGCTCACTCCCCTTAGAGTCCTGCACCAGCACAGCTTCATCGCAGCACCAACTCCCTGCTGGAAAACAAGCCCTCTGACACCACTCAGGCCATCCTCCCTCCTCCTGCTGCACTGACAGGGTTTTCTGAGCCTTCCCCTCCATTTGCAGGGCAGTGTCGCAGCGGGATCCTGCTCCGAGGGCTCCCTCGCCGCCAGCCCCGGGGTTAACGGGCGCACAATCCACAATCCCAGCCGCCTGCACAAGCTGGCACGTCCCCGCGCTGCCCCGGCCCGCGGCACCCGCACATCAATGGCAGCACTGACGGCGTCCCCGCGGCGCACACAACAACCGACTGTGCCCTGCCCCTGATGTAATGGCCACAAGTGTCCCACGGCTGGCACACACATTGTGTGTGCTGCAGGGCACGGCGGGCAGGAGAAGCCGTGCTCAAGGCTGCCCAGGCTCAAAGGCAGATGCTTCCATGGCTGTCCTCCTCCTCCTCTCCTTTTAAATGCTCCCGTCCTGGCACGGTGAGGCATGGAGCTACAGCATCCTTGGCAGTGGTGGGATTGTCCAACAGAAGCAGACCGAGACGAGCAGACAGACCCCAACCCACCACAACTTGACCTGCAGCCTTGTTTTCAAATTCTTCCCCACCACCCCAAAGCGCTAGGTCGGAGCTCTCCTCCTCTCCTGCTCCACGCAGCAGCCCCTGGCCATTGCTCTTTCCCTGGGCCTGAAGCCCAGCTCACACCAGTTATCTGAACTGCGATAACGTCCCTGGGAACAGATGGGATTCGGTATCAACGTAATTAAATTGCTACAGCCTCTAGTAAGGACAGAGCTAGATCTCCATCTTATAGTTTTAATCAAAGAGAGTGACGACCACAGATCGGACTCTTATTTTAGCTCAGAGCATGATGCCTTGTGGACTTCAGCACGTCCAGGCAGTGCTGGGGCTGTACTTCCACTGTCCCGGTGGGTTTCTAACTCTCCCAGATGTAGGGAGTACCATGAACCCCTACCCTGGTGCAAGCCACAATCAGGAACATTGAAAGAACCATACAGGAGGTTACTCGGGTTTTAAATGTTCCCCCAAAACAAGAGGCACACTGAACTCCACAGCAAAATCTCTTGTCCTGAATTGCTTAAAAAAAAAAAAAAAAAAAAAAAACACTTCAAAATCATTGGGAAATCTTTGTCATGGAAAAGCCAGCTATGGAAACACACAGGAAGGAAGGAAAAAGAGAAGGCAGCGTTTGCAGATACTCTGTTATTTATTGTACAGTATTTCACTTAAAGTACAAAGGCATCATCAGTACTCACCAGAATTGTGCTGTAACAGGTGCATTACGTTGAGTTAAAAACGTGCTACTTTAATGATGCAGGACAGAACATAAACTTGTGGGAGAAAAGCAAAGATTTTTTAAAAATGTAAAAATACCTTTTTAGTAAGTGATCTGTACAAAGGAAAGAAAAAAGAGAAGGAAAAAAAAAAAAAACCAAAACACCATGAGAATGCAGAGATTAGAGCCCTCAAAGTCATTTGAAACTATGTACAGAGGCACTGTTATTTACCGTGTGGTTAGGACTTTGGGTTCTGCTTCCTTCATACTGATGACCGGGGGAGCGCAGGAAATACTGTTACTAAAATGATCAAATCCGTACAAAAGTATTTACAGAGAAAGGCAGAAAAACTTCCCTACTCTTCCGAAAGAGAAACATTTGCCTGGTTGGAGGGTTGCAGCCTTCCTCCCTGCCCTCCCACCCGCACCTTGCCAAATTGCAGTGACCTTGAACAGGGGAAAGCAAAGAGCTGCTGGAGGCCTCTCAACAGCAGGGAAGCGTCTCTCTCGTGTCTGTTTTGTTGCTTTAAACTCTCCTATAACCAGGTGAGCTAGGCAGTAAAAGAAAACCCCTAAACCCCACCTGAAGGCCCCGGACCATCCGAGCCATCCCGGCTGCGGGAAGATGGGGCAGGTGGCGAGGACGAAACAGGCAGGAGGGAGGGGTTGGGCTGGCCGGGGCGTCCTTTCTAGAGAAGGGCTGGGACAACGCAGGTGGGGACGGGAACGCTTGGAACCGCCGGGCAGTGGGGCTGCTTTTCTAAGGTCTTCCCCCAGGGGCCTGGCAGCGGCGCCTGCCAGGAGAAGCGAGCGCAGTGCGTGCAGTGCCAGCAGCCAACGCGCCCGGCGGCGGCCGTGGAGGTGCCGGGGACCCTCACACGTGGGCGCTCTTAGCGTGGGTTGGGGAGCTGGAGCCCGAGGCGTAGTAGAAGCGGTTTTCGCCGAAGGTCTGGGCGTCCCCCGAGCAGCAGACGATGACGCAGCCACCGAAGAGGCAGAGGGCAGAGCCGATCCAGCCCGTGTACAGCGAGTAGCCGAAGCTCATGATGGTGGTCTCGCGGTGGGCGCAGACGGGGAACCAGATGGTGGCAACGACGCCGCACATGGCTGGGGAGACAGGAGGGGAGAGTCACCGCAGGCCCGGCCCCACGCTGACCGCGGGCACACCAGGGGCGCCCAGAAAGCATCCGTCGGCCCCTGGCATCCCGAGACAGACCCACAAGGTGCAGCTGTTGCTCTGATAACTCTGTGCAGCTTGGCTTTAACCTCCTGCAGCTCGTTTCGGCCCCAGAGCACAGAGAGGAAGCCTGTCCCCGGGCCTGCGCAGTCCCCACGGTGGGACTCAGCATCGCTCCTGGTTTGGGTGCTCCCAGAGCAGGAGGCGGCGTGGGGAGGCCTGAGCTGGGCAGAGGTCGAGAGGGAACAGCAGTCTCCCCCCGACACCAACAAACAAGAAAAACCACTGCTGCATGACACAACCTGGTACCTTACACGGGAAATGGATTTCTTCCCTAGAACAAGGGAACAGGGTGAGGAGTGAAAGTCAGCCCTGAAGGGGACGCTCTGGAGAGCTGCAGATTTAGGACCACAAAAAGCCAAACACACCGATAAGAGAGTAAAACGTGGGTCTCAGAGTTAACTCCTCTAAATCACTATTTCTGCATGAGCCCACGTGCTACAGCTTCAGCCCACATCAGTCAGCATCGCTGCAGTTGTTCTAACTGAATGGCCACAAACATTTACGAAATATCCCAGTGCTTAGCAAGACAGAGCAGGGTTCACAAAATACAGGCAGAAAATGGGCAGGAGTAAAAGGAGCATCAGTGCAGGGTGCTGGCTTTTTGTTTGCTTGTTTTATGGAGTAGGAAACATCTCCCAAATCTGGAAAGCAAATTCCTCTTCCCTATGGAGAATTTCTCTTGTCAAGTGGTCTGACAAACCCAGCAAGGCTTCCCAGAAACCTGTTGAAATGAATAGAAATGGGGCCTTATCCGGAGGGAACATGGTATTCAACCCACAGTCTACAAAGCAGGTCAAAAAATGACTGAGGACTTCAAGTTTTGCTCAGATTTTTCCGTGAGAAGCAGGAAGGCTGCTGGGCAGGTGGCGTGTGAGGTAGATGCCCTCCGGACAGTGAAGTGTTCGAATTCAGGACTTCGCAGGCAGCCAGGCTGGAGAGCACAGCGCTTTCCGTGCGTGGTGTGCTCAGAGCACAGAGAAAATACATGCCCTGCATCCTGCTCGTGTCACACCGCTCCTCGCCCTCAGCGAGGGTCCTTCCTCCATCCTGCAAAGCCCCCGCGTGCAACAGGAGCGGCTGTGTTAACCAGCTCACAGGAGCAGGTCTTAAAACAATACTCCTTTATGGCCGGTACATCTGACAAGAATTAATCCGTCAATATTTACTTGCCTCCGGGACAAGCTGTGCAGGACTCCATCCTTGTGGCTATCAGAGAATCAGAGCAAAACAATAACAGGACTGTGGCAGCGGTACAGATTTCCACCGACCGCGTTAAAAGATAGCTGGGGGCGGTGTCAAAAAGTTAAGGTTGCAAGAGGGGAAAAAAAAGGGGTGAGAGAAAAAATAAAATTGTTTAGTTAGAGCAGAGAACAAACCATAGCTCCTGGCCGGTATAGCAGAAAACCCATCCCCAATAGCTGCAGTTATTATGAGAAAAAATATTTTCTTATGGAAAAGAGGAGAACATTGGAGGATGCTAATAAAGCCAGCAATAATTTTGGGCCTTCTCAAAGCAAGGACCCTGTGGCTTTGGAAGGAATTTTTGGAGAAGGCAGGGAGGGGAGAAGAGCCGTTCTGCGTGGGGATCAGTCCTGCTCCCAGCTCGTGAGCCTCCAGTGCTTTAAAACAAAAATGTATCAGATGAGAATCTGCAAAGCATTCTGATGGGCTCCAGACAAAAAGCGCCTTTGTTGTCCAAAAGGACACAATCATCTTTTCTTTCTCTGTCAGCAGTAAATATATATATATATTTACGTCCATAGAATATAAGAGCCTTATCTTTTCCAGCCCTCCCCCCGAGACGGGACCGAAGAAAACACTTGCGCTGGGCTGAGAAGAGCTCTCAGGGATGCTCGGACAATAGCAGCTCTTGTGCATATGGATCAGCCACATGTGAAAGCACGTTATTTTAATGCTGACAATAGTAGGAAGCTGAAACACCAGCCAAGGGCTCTGCAGGGGTGGGTTTGGCCTCTCTGCCTCTGGAGGCTACCAGCTGCTGTCAGTTACCAGCAGTCCCAGTTGCCAGGAGGAGGATTGCCCCGAGACAGCGCTGGGTTTCATCGCTCCGCGTGGATTGGGCACGGTAAATCCTCCTCCGAGGTGTGCAAAGGATGGTCTGGAACTGCGATATTTCATTCAGGTGCTGGGCACAAATTTCGGACTAGCATCACAGAGAAAAACTGAAGAAAAGCTGTTTTGCCAAGGAACCCAAAAGAATTGCAAAAGGCATTGTAGGGCATGTTTCAGTGCACTTTATGATAGGCTCCCTACAAGGAGGAGCTGTTTGAGTAGGAGCTGTTGCTACTTCTCTTTTGTGCTAATGCTGAGAGCCTCTGCCTCTCCCTAAAAGAGAAGGAGTACAGATAGCACAGCTGTTGTTGTCAACACAGTCCAGCAGAAAATAAGAGAAGGCCTGCAAACAGAAGAAATGCTTCTTATTAGGCCAGCTAGGTTAGCTGGAAAAAGAGGCATGTGTTGGGGCACATGCATACTGGAAAGCTCGCCTGCTTTTTGGAGCTCGAGCCTCATGAAAGCCTCTACCTACTGGGGTCACCCATCGCCATCAGCCCACGGGGCCATCAGCAGGCCTGAGTCCTTTTTGGCAATGCTCTTGCTCAATCCATTGAGCTGAATCTCTTAATATCGGGCATTATAGGCATGGTTTAATTAGCCGGTGGAAGCACACATGGACAGAAGGTGGGGAGGATAGAGCACTACAGCCCCGGCTCAAGGGACTGTGAGTCCCTGCCAAATTCCCTGACAGTAAGTTACAAGTTATCTGCAGAAGAAAGAATGCTTCTCTTTCATGGCTGAATTTAATTATCCTGAGTTGCCAACTCGAAGTCAAGATTTCTTTTTCAAAGCAGTTGGTCTTGCAGAATGAAATAACGGATATGCGACTTTTTGTTTCTCTTTTAAAGGCAGGCTTTTTATCTTGATATCTATGGTTGTACAAATAAATCTCATGAAGTCATTCCAGCTAAATAACATCACAGAACAGCACGGTATCCACTGAGAGTGTTGGAGTTCATGGTCTGGCCTCCAAAAGTGCAAAGCCCTGTGCACAGCACAGCAGTTGTTCAGTGGACCACACGCAGGTCTATGTATTTGCTCTGATGCCGGCTTTCGCTTCTACCTGAGCCACCTGCCCACCTGGGAACGCAGTACGTTTTGAGGCTCAAGCCACAGTTTGAGTGTTGCAGTGTAAAGCGATTTATTGGTAGGACTTGATGATCTTGAAGGTCTTTTCCAGCCTAAGTGGTTCAATGATTCTGTGATTTCTTCTAGGGGGAACAGTGTGGTTTACAAAGGTCTTTTAAGCTTTCCAAAAGACAAAAAAAAAAAAAAAAAAAACACTTTCAAACCTTGGCTTTCCTGGGGTAGAGTTCTCTGAGAGAAAGAGAAAAAATTTCCAGAAAATTTCCATTTCCAGAAAAAAAAAAAAAAACCATCAATATCATTTATTTAGTACACAATAGTTAATATGGTCACTTTGTTGTGGTAATTCCCAATAACTCACATATTTTCCATCTGGTTTTCAGTCTCTCAGGTCCCTCACTTCCCCTAGGAAAATCACCGCTTGGGTACCAGCAAGGGGTCCCCTGAATTAGTATCAACAACACAGGATGGGCCCGGGTTTTTCCATCAACACTAGCGTACGAAATGTTTTCATACCAGCTCAGAGCAAACCACTGCTGATGGTTGTTTTCAGCAATAAATCAATTCTCTTGGTCAGATAGGATCAAGCAAAGACATAAATACATCAGCAGGCAGGATAGGAGGGTGTGCACACATGTTGCACTCTGCAGCCTGCTATTATCAGTGGACAGAAAAATCAATGGAATATCTGAGCCCATTGTTTTCCTGGCAAGTTTTCAACTATTTTTTTTTTTTTTTGGTTCCACGCTGTGTTTCAACCCCTTCTTTCCTTTTTAATGGTTACAGTGATAAACTGCCATCCCCTCCCTGAGCAACAAGCGGTGTTTTACCGTGGGGCCAACTTCCACGGTCACATCCCCGCTCTCAATATATCTGCTATGTTTGTGAGTGTTTTAGGATTTGATTTCTTTTAGCCAGACCTCTGGGATCTGGGTTTGACTTAGAGGAGAAGGATGGAGCCCTTCAGGTTGGATAGCAAACACTGAAAACCACAAGTGAGGGTTCAGTGGCCAGAGAATAAATAAGAACAGTCTAGGACTTAGTGACTTTTAAGTCAGTATTCTGCATTTTGAGGCCTGATACTCATACTTATTAAATGCTCTGGAATGGTAACACCTCATTTTTCAAACAACAGATCATTGATCAGCTTAAATAATGTCAAAGTCCCCCGAGCTCTGTACATTACTCTCCTTCCAAAGACACAGTCTCGCTAATCAGACTGGAAAAAAAATAAGTGTTTGTAAAAATAAATATGGGTTTGGGCTGGTTATATTTTCTGAAAAGTTTAAGAGCAAAAGGAACACATTAATTCTTTATCTGTAATCTGACAAAAAGAGCATTACTGTAACTGTGACTAAAACACCTTTGGGTGGTGCAGTTAGGGTGGTGTGGTGCCCAGCTCCCAGGACCTGGGGCTGCCCCTGCCCAGCTCACGCAGGACACCAGTGGTGTGAGCAAATCCCTTCTGCTGCAGATGCTCCACAACTCACAGGGGTGAAAACAGTGAGAAGACCAAATCTGACCCAAAGGGCATCTGTCTGCCAGGGTCTCTGTAAATACCCACTTGCCATTCTCACAGGATCTGCTTAGTGGGAAAGCCCGTTCTGAGGCGGAGAGGAGCCGTGCGGCTGAGCCTGGCGTGCTGGTGGCCTCACTTCTGCTCCTCCAGCTTGTGGGGCACTGCAGCTCCTCTCCTTCATGCTCTTACATCTGTTCTCCCCACCGGCATTACACCACAGCAGGAGCAGGTCAGGAGGTGTCACACCAGATCCCAAAACCCCTGGTCCACCACCAGTTGTTCCTGTATAACTCAATATTGGCACAGCAATTTGTTTGCCACATCAGCTGGTCCTGTAAACCTGTTGCCCTTCTGCTGTAACCCTGTTGCTGCCCTTCAGCAAAGCAGATTTTGGGGCAATGCTCTCAGCTCCACATCTGCAGCCGTGCTAAATGGGGCCGATCTACAGCACAGTTCTCCTTGACCGAAACCAAAAATTCACAGTTGTCTGCTACAAAATGCAGCTCTGCTGGCACTCCCCCACTTCCCAGGACTAAGATATCAGGCAGAGCAGACTCCTCCATCTCTAAAATTTCATCCACAACAAGAAAAAACACTTTATTTCTCTGCCAAGACCAAATCTGTGACTCAACGTTTCAGGCCAACGATCAGGGCCATGCTCCCACAGCTCTCCTGCGTGGCTGCTCCTGACCGGGATGTCCTGAACAGGCCCTGTCGAGCTGGTGGTAGGATTTCCAACTGTGGCAAGTGCAATGGCACATTGGTTTCACTCTCACTGTGCTTTCGCTTAGGTTTCAGACATACTGACTCGTCCTAAATGCTTCCCACCACTGCCTGCCTCATGGGCTCTTCCCCAGCCGGGTACATGCAGGCAGCAGCTCCCCAAGCTGCAGCACCGAATACCTCTTTCATGGCAGCTATATGCGGTGCCCACTTGAAAAAAATAAGGAGAAGAAGAAGAAAAGACGAGGATGATGTCAGCGCTGGCTGCCAGCGAGCAGCAGAGCCGCACAAAGAGGCCACTTTCCCTCTCCCCTCCTCCTCTGCCAAACAAACGGGTAAAAACAAGGCACCGCAGCCTGTTGCTGAGATGACGAGGCCTCAAGAACATGCAGGTGTTGCGTGGAGGACAATGAGCTCCACAGTCTGAGCTGCTCAAAACAATGTCCTCCGCGGGCCCCGAGGACGGGAAGAAATTCCCTGGGGAACTCGGAGGTCGGGGGCAAGGCTGGCAGGAGGCAGGGGGACACCTCCGTGTTCTCCCCCCTGATGTCCCCGCAGAAAAGCACCCCCTGACTCGTGAGCTTCTCCTCCCACAGGGCTCAGCCAACTTTGCCCGGTGCTCCCCTTGCTCATGCCTTTGGTCGGAGCACTTGAGGCCCAGCCCGGCCTAACCTGGCCCGCTTGGAGGCTTGGAGGCGGCACCACGCAGCACCACGCGCGCCTTACCCAGGAGGATGATGAGGATTCCTCCCAGCTGGGAGCGGCGGTACTTGGCGGCTCCGGGCTCGTGGCCCATGCGGATGCAGGGCAAGACCGTTATCAGCAGGAAGATGGCAGGAAGGCCCAGGACGGAGGCGGCGATCATCAGTGCTCGACACGCTTGGACGTACCCTGTTGGTGAGGCAAGGAAATGGGATTTTGATTATTCGGCTTAAGAGGAAGAAAACTTTGGGTGAAGGTTCCCGCCTGATGAGCTCAGAACACGTGCATGGAGCATTGGAGACAGGTTCAAGCCATTGTGTGAATAAATATTGACAGTGAGACCGCAGTACCGTGGTTAGTGCACGAACAGGGTGGTCATGCTCAAAATTTTCCATGGCGTAAGGAGCACTGCCCAGAAAACACAAAGCCTTCCCAGCAAGATGTGGAGACATCATGGAGCTGGGAAATAGGGGAAGGGACAGCAAAGGAAACAGGGAGGAAGGAGTTTTCCTGAATCTCTTCAGCCTTGATTAAATAACTAGAATTTAAAGACTCGGAGATCAGCTTCCTACCACCAGACGAGGTCCGCAGTCAGGCAGAGGAGGGCTGCAGAGCTGAAGACCCCGCACTGAAACACGCAGGTCTGTCAGATACTGCCACCAGGGGTTGCTGAGGACCGGGGAAAAGGAGGGGCAGCAACCAGGGTCACGCACCGGGAGTCCAGCTGACCACCGGCACAGACAGAGGAAGAGAAATAACTGCACTTTGCAGAGTTATTTGAGCTCTCACAGCCAAAGCCAAGCTATTCATCTGGGCCCCTCTGGACATCGCGGGTTCCCCTGGCCTTCCGTCAGTCACCACTGCGCCCTTCCTGTCCCCTGCAGCAGCAGCAGACGGCACAAGGCCGTGAGGGACAACAGGGGCTGTTCAGGGCAGGCTATTTCTACTGGTCTGTAAGGGACTGTGTCAGAACATACTGAGTTCTGAGTACATACAGCTCTCGGGACAGCCCCCACAGAGTGACAGTGCTGGCTCTCTTTCCCCTCCTGTTAACAAGAAGAAGCTGCCACACGCAGACACGGTGTTTTGTGATGCCTCAAAGAATAGCAGCAAAAGAAGGCCTCAAGCAAATCCCACCAACACATGGATAAGCGAGCGGCAATGAGGATTTCACTCTTCCTGAAAAGGCAGAGCCCAGGTATAACAAACATTTCATTGATTTTTCCGCAGGAAACTGAACAGAAAAGGTTCTCTGAGGGGCTAAGGGCAGAAAATGAGAAAACAAAGAAGATGGCAATGCCCAGTGTGGTTTCTGTGTAATCGATCTCTATCAAACATGCACACAAACACACCAGTTTAAGGACTTGGCTCAGTCAATGAAAGACTCTAAATACAATTCAGTGAGCAGGCAGAGCAAGGATGAATTCCTCTCGTGGACAGCTATGGGTCTCAGATGAGTTACAAGCAGAAGAATCTTGCTTTGTGATCTGTTTCTGCTGAAAAGAAACATTGCTTTCTGTTGATGAAAGACTTATTCACTTATTTATTAAATTTCATTCAATACTGTTTCTTCTGGGCAAGCTTTTTCTCTCTATTCTGTGCTGTATCATGCAGAACAGTAGTAGCTATAAGGAAAGTAAATCTACTAAAATATAAGTATGCATGCACGGAAAGGAAGAATAGGAGCTGGTCTGAGAGATTTAAAATTGCTGAACACTGTGTAATACTGACTAGGCATTGTATCAGAGAGTATTTCAGAAATAATCTTTCTAACAGCTGTGAAATTATTTCCACAACAGTTTAAACAAATAAATAAGGAAAAATGAATGCAAGCTACAAGGAATGGTTATTTCTGCCCTGTCAGATTTGGAAGGGGCACCTCTGAAATTCTTGATGAGGTGTAATCTAAAATGTAGCAGAACAAAGAAACACCACAGAGTTAACAGTAATTTAAATAGGTAAAATCATTAGGTAAAATAATTAACTGAACTTACAGGGACAGGATCACACAAAGACGGGTTTAGTTAGCTCAAAAGATGTAGTAACACTCATGAAACACCTTGCTTAATGCTTGCTTTGCAGTAAACTAGATGAAAATTACTATATGATTAGAAAGTATCATGACAAATTAAGTGTAGTTATATCTCTTTACTGTGTAAAAGCTCTGTCTTGTGTTAGAAGATACCCAAAGGACAAGACCGTCAAGACCAATGACAACCTTTCAGAAGATTAAAAGCCATAGCAGCATTAATAATAGATGTCAAAAGATTAATTATACTCAAAATCATTTCAAGGAATAGATCCTTAACATTTGTAACAGTTCATCATCATCTCAAAGCGAAACTCAAAATACTCTCTTAGATCTCAATATACTATACATGTTTTGTGATACAACTTGGAAATGAGACGTGAAAGGAACAGCGAGTGTTTATTAAGGGCAATGATTGATAGCATTAAGTGGATTTGAATAGCCAGAGATAACACATCATACCTAGGCACGATTAAAACCAGGTAGAACTTAATGGGTATCATGTTAAGGGCTATCACTCAAATTCCTTAGCATACTTAATGGACCGTCTCCCGGGCTGGTGAAGTAGAAGGAGCTTCGCCAGCATTTCACCCCACGGCAGGACCGCACGGAGCAGCGCCTCGGGGCAGGAGGGACGAGGGCACGGATGGGGACACGTACCTGGCAGGATGAGGATGTCCACGAGGGGCTTGCAGTGATAGAGGCCTGTCGCCATGACGCAGTCTGCCCACAGCCCCTTGGACCCCAGCTCGTCCATTTTCCTGCAGGTGGTAATGGTGTAGCCGCATGTCACCACCCAGTCGTTGGTGGCGGTCGCCACCACCACCCCGATCCACCCTATGAAACTGCAGACAAATCCAGCCAGGTGCAGGCAGGTGGCCACCATGTCGACGACGCCCTGGTCTCACGAGCTGGACCCGAGAGCAGAGGCAAAGCTTTGGCAGAGCCGGCTGCGGAGCTCTGCGGGGCAGGGCAGGATGCGTGCTGCTGGGACCTGCCGCCAGCTGGGAGCGGGAGGGACTGGACTTTGGTGGGAAGAGGTCCCCCAGCACACACATCTGCCTCTGCCCAGCTCCCTCCCTGGGAGGGGTCAGAGCTGCCTCCAGCCCCACGGCGCATGGGAGGAGCGAGGGGGGAGCCCCAACTTCTGCCAGCTCATCGCAGGGAGCTGGAGGAGGAGGAGGAGGATGCGGACAGGGGATGCAGAATCGCCTCCGACGGTGCTCAGGCGACAAAACAGGCGACTTTCTTCACGTGCAAGCAGCCTGGCTGCTGAAAATTCAGGCTCGAGATAAAAACCGAAGCAGTGCTTTTGAGCTGAAGACAAACGATCACACTTCTGTCTCTTCACGGAAAAATAAGGCAAGGAACGTGGTGGACAGAGCTACCCGAGAGATGGAACTGATCGTCTCCCCAAAGCCACCAGCGCTCCTGCAGTAAATGCACATAATCGGTCCTGTTTCTTTTCTGATCTTTTCAGTAACTGCAAAACATAAAAGACCCATCTCTGCGTTCTCTCGTGCCTGAGGTTTCAGAAGTCTTAATTAACACTCTCAGAGTCTTAAGTTTGCTTTCGGCAGCACCTTATTTCCATTTTTAAATGCTAACGTTTAGAATAAGTGGCTTTTTACTCAGACTCATTATGGGTGTAACTTTCAGCCTATTTCATGGAACAAAGAACAGCCCGTTTCCAAATGTCAAAAGGAAAAGTTCACAGGCAATTCTGTACCTGCAGAAACAGGCAGTCATGCTCTTTTCCCGTTTTTACTCGTATTTTTGCAAACACATTTATGATACTGGACGCCAACACATCCCTAATGAAATTTCATCAGTGTGCGTCCACCACAGCTTCTGATTTTGCAGAGGGCTTGGGTTTACACGGAAAAAAAACGTGCCTGGGGAGACCACTAGCGGAGTGCCTCCAGCACTGCATCGGGCAGGGGAAAAATCATGAAAAATACAGAACGGTGACTTTGATTCATTCCCGTGGCTGTTAATGAAACAGAAATATTGGAAGCCACACTCCAAGATTAGTAAGTCGTGAATTAAATATATCCTGCTCTTCATCCAACAGTATTTTTCCTGTTCTTTAGCAAACAAAATAAAAACCACGAACAAAACCATGCAGAGCCTTATTTTTCACATTCCTGAGCGTCACAACTCAGGGACACAAGGCCACAGCTTTTGTTTTATCACAGCCCCATCTGAACACTGCAGTTACTGCCTAAACAGTCCTACAGGGCTGAAAATCACCTCTGAAGAGGAGCTTTTATAATAAACACAAATTTAATGGTTGCTTTTGCATTATATCATTGCCTACGCTCCTCGTCATTTCATCTTCTATGCCTGGTTAACCGTATTTTTGTGAAGCCACGCTGCCTGCTGTCTTGCCGTTGACTTCCTTGATGCTCACTGCTGTTATTTATGTCCGAGTGCCATCTCCACATTGTCTAGGGGTTGGTTCTAGGTGGATTTAATCTTTCCCTCAAAATACATTTGCTCGTTTGTTATTCAGGAGATAAACGTCATCTCTCGAGTGAAACTAGTATTGTTCCACTTCTTGGAAGGCACGATTGTGTTCAGCAGATCACAGCATAATCTCCTGATTTGAAACCACATAATCCCGTGGGTTTTACAAAACCTGGGAACTCCTTAGAGTCACTGTAGGGCAGAGCTTCCATCAGCAGTAAATAAAAATATTTTTCAGCACATAAAGTATAATTACCATTTCTGATTTTAAATGGTTATACATCACAGCATTTTGTATGGTGATGTGTGTTATTTTCTTCATTACTAATCTAATAAGGAGAGGTGTGAACGACTGAAACATTGCTGGAGTAGTTAAGTAGCAACAAAAGCTGTGCACCGGAGATCATGCCAAATACACAAGTGGTTATATTTACACATACAAACACCAACTCTGTGTCGAAATACAGAGAAATCTTGCTGTCGATATCTTCATGGAGCCCTACAAGGCTTAGGAAATGGACTCACTGTGAGGGGGATCTTGTAGATTTTGCCAAAAACGCCCTTTATAAAAGTGGGGAGCTGCTGCAGGCTGTTGGAGTTCTGCTAACAAAGCTTCAGTGTAATCAGGTCTTAATTTATTGTAATCAAAGCAAGGCAGACTGTCTTCTCTAAACCAGCACCATTGTTAAACACATTCAGAAAGTCACATTTGTGTTTCCTTGTACAAAACACTACAAAGACAAGTGTTGTGACATTAGTTTTTTATTTGTTTTTGAGTCCACAATCTGTACATGTATTTACACGGCATGAAAATGGATAACAGCACAAAATACAATTGAGGTATAAGCTAAGAGCACAGTATGTCATGTTTCAATAAATATAATTCAAAATTTGTAAACTAAGTGACCAGATAGAAGCCTCTTGTTTACTAAAACCATATAAAATATCAGTTAATCTCACGTGAGGTAGAGGACAGTTTTGTGTGTCATGTAATGCAACCACAGCAACGCTAGCAGTAAGACTGTACATCATTGGCAAAGTATTAAAAATCCTTGAATGCACTGATTGTTTTCACAGGCTTTTACTATGGTTTTGGAATAGTCATCCAACCTGTTGCCTTGAGCTAAACAGACTGGTGTTTTGCAACTACTTTCTGGAATTTAAGATAATCGTATTGGCATGTCAACATCAATAAATACTTTTGAGAGCAAGTACGAAAACACAAAAACAGATTTTGTCCATCACAGAAAGCAACGTAACTGCAACAAAATATTTTAGACCAACTTTTTATTATTTCCTAGAATTATTTTAAATACAGTATAACTGTGCTTTCCTTTAAGTGAGGTATCTATATTCGAAGAAAAAAAAAATATCAATTGATATTGTTACATATATTCAATTTTCCAAAAACAAAATTTTAACCATTTGCTGTGCTTGATGAAGTGCTTAAAACTCATTTTTCAAGCATTTCCCAACTGAACCACCAACTCTGGAAAAAAAAAAGAAAGCTAAATAATGGAAAAATCTAAATAATAGAGACACACAGTGCACTTGTCATGCAATTTGTAAGCAATGAGTGCTTTCACAAAAGCTAAAAAAAAAAAAAGGATCTTTTTGAAATAGATTTGCAACACATAGAAAATTCTACAAGCTTTCTGTAATGAAAACACTGATGAACACTTCTCCCACTACAAATGAGCAAAAAGATCAAAAATTGCAGCTTCTTGCTGCTTGCTGCTGACAGCTTAAATAAAACTACTGATATAGTTCAAGCACAGATTAACAGGTAGGTGTAATTACGTCGTTTGTTGACTTCATCATATTATAGAAAACTCTGTTGTGTGGATCAATTACATGAATTAAGTGCAGAAAAAATACAAAGTTGTTATCTTTGCTGACAGTCAAAATATATACTCTACAAACAAGTGAATTCTAGGAAGCTGACCGTGACAGCATTTCAAGGCCAACTTCACAACTAATGCTAGGAAAGTTTTCCAAAAATTTCTTAACACATTATAGCTATCCAACCTCCAGTATAAATCAAGAATGTATGAATAAACAGTCGTGACTTCTAAAATATGGACCAAGCCGTATTTTTTCAGGCCACTGGTAGCTTTATGCTCCCACTCCACTTTTCCTACTTCACTAATTGCATTATGCCTTCACTATATACAAACGGTTTTACACCTAGGCTATTAATATATTAAATATAGAATAAAATTAGTTGAAGGATGTGAAACTTAACTACATTCACCTAAGTTCTCAAGCTAAACGATATGCTTTACAAAAACTAAACACAGACGGACTCAAGTTTGGAGATTTTGGATAAAATCTCTTTCGTCTAGGGACACATGGCTACTCTGTGAACGAGGGTTCTCTCAGACTTGCAAAATTTCTCTCAATCTTATATTCTCTTGCTCATTAGAGTACACAAAGCTTGTGAAAGTTCTTTTCAAAAAGTCTAGGAGCAATTTAGGTATTTCAGCCTGAATCCTACTTTGTTCCAAAAGGTGCACTAAGCAACTTTGATTTCAATCTAGGTGTTTAATAATCAAGACTTAAAATTGTGAACAATTCTAGGATTTTTTTTTTCCTAAAGACTTAATGTCACAACTATCTGAGGAAACAACTTCCTGCCTAAATTGTTGGCAACCAAAACCTGAAGGTAGAACAAACAACAATACATAAAATGAGCATGCCATGGCTAAAAGCAAGTACCTAGTGACAGAATTAGTTTCTACCGTTAGGTGTGCACTTAAGTGAAGGCCCTTAAGCTCTGATTCCAAGTTCCTACATTGGGTTGTAAAATAAACCACTCAATATTAACTAGCATAAGGTAGTGAAAAAAGGTCAACATATATTTGTTCTGGAACTTGCATCATATTATTTACAATTTACTAAAAAACTATCTTTCAAAGACTGAACACACAATCTATGGCACATTTATGTATACATTATTACTTAAAATCAGTATAAAATTAAGTCTACACATATGAAAATTATTTATGTTATGTAAAGAACCTGAAAGTAATATTTAAGAATTTTAAGAGGATTACAATAATTTAAAATGCATCCTAACTTCAGATTGACTAAATGGAATATTTACAAAGCTACTTTTTAAGTCATTTTAATAAATGCTCAATTAGCTTTTTCAGCCAGATGTTTTAGAAGTATTAGGAGGCCTTACCTGCAGCTGGAATTGCTAAAACTGCTATAAGCTGCTGGAGTTTTTGCAGCAGTGAAAATATTAGTACAAATTACGGCCACCAGCATTTTATTGGTCTGTAGCAGGAACCAGCAAGCCTGGTTGGCGCGCGGTGGAAGCGCTGCCCGAGGCACGGACCCCAGCTGTACTGGTCCCCCACTGCAACCAGTGGCAAAATGGGAAACTGGAGCGGAAGTCACGTAACGTAGACAAGACCTGAATGAAAAGTGAATATACAGTACTCTGGTATAATAATCCCGTGAGGATGCCATACATTCGCCAGCTAAGCTATAAACACTGCGGTAAATCCCGTACTCCAGCCCTACCGCGTGGCCTTCTCTACACTGACAAGTGAACAAGTTTGGTTCAAAACACTGATACTGAAAAGCAGCTCCAAACGGTCTCTTTTGATCCTCTGATAACACCCAGAAGAAACTTTGTGGTTCCCCAGGACGGTGTTTCCTTATTTATCAACTTAGCTAATCCAGCTTCAAGCTGCAGTGCCTAATAATAATCACACTTTTACCGACATTCTTGCCCACTCCCCCTACAGCCATGTTCTTGGTGGTTATTAAAATAAAACATTCAAGTGATCTTAAAGCAAGTGGTGAACATACAAGAAGAATAATTTATAATCATTTTGTTCCAAACCATCACTCTGCTGTAAAGACAGTCTCTTCTTTTTTTTCTTTAAGTAATAATTTGGACATGGAGCTGAGGAAGAAGGGAAAAATGTAATCTGGATCCTCTTTTCTGATTAACATCGTCAAAGAAAAGTGTTCCATATTTTTTCACCTAACCTGCCTTAATTATCAGTGTAAATGTGACATAGAGTCCATAGACAAAATTATATACAGCTATAAAAGAATCATTCTATGACTCCATGACATTTACCACCTAATTTTTCATTCAATTTAAAGATTTGTGCAATTTTATCTGTCTCTACGATATTCAATCCTATTATACCACTAACAGAGAGATAAGGAAGAACTAGAAGTTTTCAGTTTTACTAGTTCAGAATAAAAATCGATGCTAGTAGGCTTTCACTAGTGGTTTCACCAGTACTAACTGAATTATTAAGAGAGTTATAAACCTAAGTACCTTAAAAATGTAACAGGAGCTAAAGCACAGTTTAAAATTATGTAGTGAAGTAACAAAACTGCTAAGACATTTCTAGTCATCGACATAATCAGCTAACACCTGTCAGCTATATCAAACTTTTTGGAAAGAAGTGCAAAGAAGTACTTCATCTTAATCTGTAGTCATGCATTGAATCTACCAGGAATCAGACTTCTGAAGTACTCAAGTAAATGTTATATATACATAAAACAGAAATTCTGTACAATTACACATTTTTAAATGTTATAGCTCAACGAACATGCTGTATTTCTTAATTCATGGTAACATTACCATGCCATTCAAATGTAGAAACTATCAAAATGATTTTCAAAGTGCCATATCTTAAAATTTGATTTTTCTAAGCAATTATCATCATGTCAGTTAAGGCCTGTTTTATGTGATGAAAGAAAAATACACTAGCTAGCAAGAAGCTCAAAGTATGGAGGCTTGGGGTACCAAAAAAAACAATACTTTTTTTTTTTTTTAAATAAATATTATTTTTCTTGAAAGCACTAGTATCTGAAAACCAGGTAAGCCACTGAATCATGGAAGTTCAGGCTGGAAGGGACATTCAAAGATCATCTAGTCCAACTCCCCTGCCATGGACAGGGACATCTTCCACTAGCTGAGGTTGCCCAAAGCCCCGTCTAACCTAACTTTGAATGTTTCTAATGATGGGACACCCACAACTTCTCTGGGCAACGTGTTCCAGTGTCTCATCATTAAATTTTTTTTTTCTTATATCCTATCTAAATCTACTTTCTCTTGTTTTTAAACCATTGCCCTTTCTCTTGTCACTACAAGCCCTCGTAAACAGTCTGCTTTACCTGCAGTACAGAAGACAATAAAAGAAAATGTGATTTTTATATTTTAGAAGATTTCATTTTTGATTCTATTTTTTTAATTTACGAAAAAAAGCCTGTTGTTTTCTTCTTCTAGCATGGTAACCAAATGATTACTGTAAAATGCTTTAGAGTGAATGAATTGTTAAATAGCACATACTGAAAAGATCAGCTTGATTTCACGTAACAAAATTATGGGAAAAACTCATGCTGGCAAATCACTTCTGATAATCATCCATCTATTGTCACGGTGATTTTGGGTATTACCTTACAGATGAAAAGCTGCCTTTACTTTCTCCAATTAGAAAACACAAAATTCTCACTGAAACCCAAACTATTCTTGGCCTTGAAGAAATCAGAATTTTTAAATTTTTTATTTTTTATAACTGATGCTAAAATAAAGATCACCAAATATATTTTAACAGACAATGTTAGAAGGTATAGGGTCCTCAAGACTGCATTAGAAATAAACAGAAACTGGTCACTCTGAATCGTAAGTTTCTTTTTTTTCATAGTTTGAGAAACAGCAGTACAAATAAATGCAGATTTTCATTAGTTAGGAAAATCTAAAAATGTATACCTATCTATTTATTTATATATATGTATATCTTCATCTGGACTTGTCTGGCAAATAGAAATCTGTAGAGAATACTTTCTCTTATCACACAGAAACAGCTTACAATTCGATAAAAAACAAAACACCCTGTTTGAAAGACACAGTCATGCTTCCTCTTTGAATTTCTATTTTCCTTTTCCATTTTTTGAAGATTTCAAAATCTGTAGCTTCAATTCTTTTATCATCATCTCTAACTTTTCCCTTGCCTCTCGTTCTTGCCTCAGTTCATCTTGAAGCTCTTGTCTATCTGCCTCTGCATGATCCAATCTCTGTCTCAATTCTGCTAGCTGTAAAAGAGAAGACAGACATTTAATTTTAGCAAACGTATTTGTAAACATCAACTATTCAAGACCCCACCGATGACCACCCTGTGAATCAGATAAAAATATTTTTCACCATTATTTATCAGCTCATTTTCTACAGTTATCAAGAATTATGCTACACCTACTACACCAATAGCAAATGACACCAATAAGGAAAGTTCCACAAACATCATATTATAATCAAAAAAATGGAAGACGTTGATTTTTAAATACATATAAATTCTAGTTAGATGAACTGCCACATCAGCCCATATCAATAATGTTAGGAAGACTGTGATGATGTCTGCATCAGATGTTTCACAAATCCCAAAATAAATAGCACTTTTCCACTTTCCATGTTAACTTCTCTTACCTGATAAAATATTACTATTTTTTTCAAAGACTTAATGCATTTCTAGAACACACGAAAACTACCAACACTGCTTTTGATATTCTTTAGCATAAATGAAGGAGAAATGAGATGCAGAAAATCCTGAATATAACCGCATTTATGTGTGTTCAAATATAAACACGAGTCTATCCAGGATTTCTTGTGAAATATTTTGTGTTTCAATGCAGAAAATTAAATACGTTTTTAATCTTTGGAGTACCGTAAATGTGAAACTTGCCAGACTGTCAGAAAGGCTTAAGTAGACCAAATGATACCAGCCACTGATGAAAAGGGCATTTCTGTTATATATATATGAAACAGAGTAATTTTAAAAAATTAACCACATTTTGTTTATATACGAATAAATATTGCACCTAGATTTAAATAATTAAAAAACTATTTTGAATTTATTGGGGTCAGTTCTTTCCCATCAAAACTTCTTTACAGTGAGATCTGGAAAAGTCTGAGGAATTTTTCAACTGTGACAAAGTTCATGTCAAGTTGCTTACATGTATACTACCCTCAGTTAAAACAGGGAGACTAGAAACCAGTTATCTTCTCTTCCACTGATTTACGTGTTTCTTATGAAAAGACCTCACTGAATCTAAAAACTCCATCTGCATTAACGATGATGTGTATCTATCTAAATAATTGCTACATGTACATCTCACTGAAAAAAAAAAAACAGCTCATGAAAATGAAAAAAGGAGGAGCATACATGAACACTGGTGTTTGCCAATTACTGTACAACATCCTGGGCAAAGAAACTGCTGTGCTGATTTTAGAGGAACCTACTGCTCAACGGACATTAACCTTCACTTGTATAATCAGAACCATTTAAACGGTTCTTAATATGATCAGAAATATATAAGTAATTCTTAGACAGCACTAGCCTACTAACACAAGTCTTCTGACTCCACTGCTTTGATTATGTGGACTGGTGCAGCACGGTAAAGCCCACTGCCTGCATGTCACAGCACGTACTACATAAGCAGGTCCTCTGGCTGAGCTTTGGTTTCCAGCTGTAAGGAGAGGCTTCAGTACTGGTTATACTGCCCTGTTGTGATTGACAGGGTAAAGCAGCAATTAAACTAGACAAGTCAACAAAGGAGTAAAAAAAAGGAGGAGAAAACACTTAGCACATCTTCAGGCAGGGCTAGATAGAAGAGCAAACATTTACCCAAATTCCAACCCCCCTATTTTCATTAATTTCATTTAAAGTACAAAGAGGGTTCTTCTCAGTCCACAGTTCTGAGAGAGAGACAGCGCAACTGGCTTCAAGAAGACATCAGCTTAAAGCTGTTTTCAATGCTGTATAAGACAGCTCTGGGAAATTAACCATTGCCAGGACCTCTGTTTAACTCAGACGCTTCTGACAATTGCTTGGAACCTGGGGTCCAAAATATAGATGTGATAAATGGAAAAAAAGAGTCAAATGATATGTTCCAGATAGTTATACAACTAATAACCAAGTATACTTTCATGGACAGAACGTATTTAGTATTCTAACATCAAAAGAAACAATCGATGTATCTCCTCGGGGAACAATCTATGTTTTTTATCCTCTAAAGAACGTAAACTACACAAGCCATACAAAACACACTATGCACGATTATCTTCATAAATTAGAACATGTTGTTACTTGCAGTAATAGGGCTTGTACCAGATGTTTGGTAAATCAGACCTTAGTCAGAGAGGATTAGTTCTGGCAGCAAAGGCTAGGAATCTGTGGAGCGGGATGTCATGAAATTAAATTCATGAGAAGGATTTATGATGCTAGTCACTGCCCTACTCCCTAAAAATACCAAAACCAGTCACTCAAGTACAGCCTGTTTCTTATTTTGAGACAATAAGAACAGATAAAACTATGATCAAATGACCACAAAGTTTTACTGAGCTTAAGTTTTAGATTTTGTTTGTTTAAAAGACTATGTTTTCTGTGACAGTACAAAGAACTTCAATACACATTTAATCATAACAGCAATGAATTTTGAAAAGGGCCCTTCCAAGTCTGTCTTGGGCGTTTAATGGATTTTTCCTATTGGAATGACCTCCATCATAAAGAAGCAATAATAATAGTCAAAAAGAAGGTGAAAGAAAAAAATACCTCCGTAGGTTATGATATTTGAACCCAAGAGGCAGGAATAGGGAGAAACAAAAATCCCCAAAAAATGTCCAAAAGAGAATTCTTGATCAAATACTTTGATAGAGCACAGAAGGGGTTTCAGCAGATGGTGCAGAAGATGGTACCACCAAGGAACACACAGAGCAGCAAGGTATGCTACTAACCTGACACAAAGGCAGTCGAGAGGTTTGGTACTTCCCCCTCCCTCCCCCCCCAGTAAAAAGAAGAAAAAGATTAACAGCTTATTTCTATAACTAAAATGATAATGTTTAATCCTGTAACATGGACAAGCCTACATACATTAAAAACATGACTTGTTTTAAATGAGAGTATTACAGACCTCATGTTTAAGATTAATTATTTCATCAGCAATATCATACAAGTATCTGAAATGGGAACCATGCAGCACCTGACAGGTGAAGTGTTTCTGTAAGTTGCATTCTCCCTCAGTTTCAGTCCAGGGAAAGGGAAATAAACATGCTGTCATTGTCGCTTATTTTGGAGTTAGTCTATGGCATCAGAAGATATGGAGAAGATGAAATCTTAAAATGGACGAGCAATAACTTTGCAATTTACTGATACACTTCTCACCTGTGCAGCATATTCCGCTTCTTTGTCTTTTTCTAAATTGGTGTCACAGGTACACTTTTGCTTCATCACTTGGTCCAGTTTCTTCTCCAAGTCCCTCTGCTCAAAATAAAATTCTTCCATTCTTTGAGCATGCTCAGTTTGCAAAGATTCAAGTTCTTTTTGTAAATTCTGCTGTTCTTCAGTTAGCTCCTTCATAGCTTTAGAGTTGCTTAACATTTCCACTTCCTGTGGAGACAGATCAGGATTACATACACCTTGGTTCTAACACCAGGGAAGTAAAACACTAGCCTTGTAATTTAAATGTGTATCTAGAAACAACGAGGCCAAAAAGAGCATATTTATGTTAAGGTAACAATAGCCTGGTAATGGTAATTATCTACTTATCAGTGCTGGCATGGAATTTTGTAGCAAGCACTTAATTCAATATAACGACATCATTTATACTTTCAAGTACACGGAGCTTCCCGAAACAGATCCACAACATCCAGCAGTGAACCTCAGAAAGCAGTAGCACTAGTTTACTAAAACATACTCTAAAGAGGAAGAGGTGCATCATCAGAAAAAAGAAGTGTGTTTGGTTTCTTTTTCTGTTAACATTAAGACCTTTTGAAAAATATCAAAATATACATATATATATATATAAACTTCTCTCTAAGCTTTACCTCCAAAAGCAGAACACCTTAAAAGTAGCAGCCCTGAGACCCTATCTGAGCTGACCAATTCTGAGCTTAATGTTAAAAAAAAAAATAGGTCTGGGTTATGAATGTAAGCAGCCAAGACAGTATTTACCTAAGTTAGTACAGAAAATAGAAATGAGGCAAAATCACAAATGAACACCGATTTCTAATGCCATCCATTACTAAAAAGATCAATAAAACCTCCTAAAAACAAGGTTTATCAAATAGAAATAGGAAGGTGGTATTCTTGTTACACATGCCAATGATAACATTGTTCCCAGGATATTGATGTCTCCATCTTTAAAATCCTAAAAATTGAGAAATTTTTAGAGGACTTAAAACTGTATTTGCCAAAATACTTATATGTTCGGAAAATATTTTAAGGTAGTTTTCTTGTGGATAAAATAAAAGAAGTTCAAACACAGTAGTTACAAACTGAACACACATCAATTATTAGTAAACTCTAACCTAATAAACACATAGGACATTAAATATTTCGTGTCTGGATTCAAGCTGGTGGAAAACTATTTGTGTGTTCTGGTGTTTCTACATGAAAGTCACCTGTGAGATTGATTCTAGAACCAAAAATCTAGCATTAGTTTTCTGTAGACAAAAATTAAAGGTATTCAGACTGGCACTGTACCATTTGAAGCTGCTGTTTCCTCCGCAAAATAGTATTTAGTTTTTCTTGCTGTTTGATGTAGGTTTTCATTACTTCTTCCATGATCCTTCCCTTGTCATCTTCACAGCTGATGTCTTTCATGAGAGTGGGGGACAAGGTTCTCATGCTACCTACTTCAACACGTTTAGAGTCTCTAGTGCTTTTGGTAGAAATGCGCTCGGATTTTCCACCTCTTGCAGAATGAGTTGACACAGGTGGATCTATAGATAAAAGAAGAACACAGCATAAAAATCACACAAAACTAAGCTTAGAGTGAAAAAAATGCAAAGGGAACTGAAGATTAAGAAAAGGTCAAAAGAATTTTTGGAAAACTGAAGTGACATGGAAATGATCAGAAAATACTCGGTTGGTGTTGAACTTTCCAAAATTACATGCTATAAAAATTGAAGAGAATTCAACATAATTTTCTTTACAGTTTATCTACTCACCTAATCGTTTATGCTGTTCCATGCCAGCTTTCAAGTCAATTTTTTCCTGTTCTTCAAGAGAAAGCTCTGGATAGGAGGCAACTTTTTTGTGCTTTCCGCTACTGAGCTTTTTCTCTGACTGTCCAGGTGAAGATTTAATTACTTCTGAAGCTTTGACTGCTGTTTTCGCAACGTCCTTGTATTGTGATGCAAGGGATACATTTGGGGCAACCACTTTATCACACATATAAAGGTAGTAACTGCAACAGTAGAACAGTACAACCAAGCATGAAAATGTGTAATGAATGATGAATGAGAGCAGTAAGTTTAATTTAATCTGATTTCAAACAGTAAAAGTTCCAATGAAAAATAAGCATATCCTTTCAAAATTTTTCCTACGCAAAAGGAAATAATGACCTACTTCATCTTTACTGACTAGATTATCTAGATACAGTTTTACGGCCATCAAAAAACAGATTTTTCAAACATGACAGATTAAAAAAATCATATAAAAATCATTTGAAGTCTTCATTTAAATGCAAAGAGTGAAATTAGAATGGCACCAGATCCAGACTCTAGCATTTTCATAATCCTCGTATTAGCAACGGAGAATGGCGGAAGGGATCAGTGTAGTGGGAATGAGCAAACTGCTCTTTAAACAGCAAAGCTGTGTGCTGGCTGTGCTGGGGCGGACCCGAGACCAGCATCGGACGACCTTTTTTCCCCACGTGAGTTTACAAATCTGTCTGGATTTTCACAGCTCCTGACTTCTGGGAGAATTTGTCTCTATTTCCCTAACCTAGCCACTCAGCTTTCGTCTAGTACAGAAGGAAAAACTGCCAGATCTGTTAAGGGCAGTGCCAAGATAATTACTGTCACGACGTTGGAGTCAACACTGCTGCCTTCACCACTTTCCTTCCTCCTGGTTCTGAAGGGGGCACCGGCAGAAACAGAAAACAGGGACCATCTGAAATGTTCTGCCATTCCCGTGTCTGCATGGAACTAGTGTGTATTTGTGTTGCTTTGATGCATGCTGCTAGTCAAAAGAGCCTGATCTCACCCATACAAACTAAATGCATTGCCCCGCAGGGATGCAGGGTAAGAGGTACTTCAACAAAGACTGTTTCTGTGGTTGATGCAGAATACAAAGTGCGCACTATGTGAAGGACGTGCACTTGGTTTCTAAAACCAGGAAACTAATCAACCAACAATTCAGCTGCAGTCATTGTTTCAGGGTGGGATAAAGTCTTCAGACGTTTTTTGCAAGTTTTTTTTTTGAAAGAAAATTAAGTTGCACTCATGGTAAATAGGTCCTATGCGGTTTTTCACAGACATGAGTTACATTATAATAGGAAAGATTAAAAATTAGCTTCTGCCATTTCTACTCTGAGAAGGGAAACTGTAATTACATTTCAATTTTATTTCCTACTGAAGAACACTCATACATCACAACTTGAGTCCCGTACCAATAATTCACTCATAAGCAGTTCATTAATATTTACACTAAGAAATGAATAAAAAGTTAGGGTTCGATTATTCTTCCTAACAGTTCAGGTTGCAAGCACATATTTTTTTTCAGTTGAAACTATCTTTAAACAGTTAAAAGAATTTAACCCGTGCATACGATGCTCAGAGTTCTGCACAGGAAATTCAGTTACCTGGGATGGAAAAAGGAGGGTGGCTGAGGTTCAGTTTCTGCTTCTTGCTTTATAACGGGATACCACTGGGATAACTCTAGGCTCTGCTGTGAATCCACCTAAAGCGAAGAAAAAAGGAAAAAAAAAAAAAACACAATAAAAACCAGTAATTGTGCCTGTAACACACAGGCACATGTTATTCACATTTTAATCAATGCTTCTGAGTGGAATGGCACTTACTGCATTAATACGTATAGACAGAGGTGGGCAGAAGCAGACAAACTGGGGTACCGGAAAGCAGACAGCCTTTGGCAGAGGTACAGGGTGATGCAAGCACCAGAAGTTTCTTCCATCTCCAATTTCCCATTATGGGTAAAGGAGCAATGAAACCGAAAGAAAATCTCTTTACAAAGCTACATAAAAACTCTGCTGAGATCTCCGCCAGGGACATGCTACAAGCGCTTGAGAGAAGCGGAAGGAGGATTCCACACTTCCAAGGCTTGTATGAGCCTCTGCAATGAAGCATCCACATCAGAGTATGTGCTCGCCAGATGCTTTACTACAAAATGAATAAAGCGCAAATGACTGGTGTTAGAGAGAAGACCGCTAAAGGAAGTTAGGACCTTTTATTGGAGATCTGGGCAAGGCCACTGCAGGAACCTGACAACTCCATTCCCTTTGCAGTAACAAACAGGATTACTCCGGGCGCATCAGAAGACATCAACTTGCAAAAACCTTCTGTGCGTTCTGTATTTAGGCAGCAAGTCTCGTCATTTGTCTCAAGAGGCATTTCTGGAGTTAACCACGGCAGCCACCTCGCGGCCTGAGAACCGAGGTCAGTTTTAGTGCAGCGACCACCAGAACTGTGGCGACGCCAAAGGCTGTGCCGCAGCGCGGGAGCAACCCGGGCATACCGAAGGCACTTCCACGGTGAGCGGGCGGGTATGATGCCACGGAGCCCAGAACTCAGCAGAAAACAAGAAACTCGGTGGCTAATGCACAGCCTACAGGTTTCTTATTAGCACAAAACTGTGTGAGTACAGTAGGGGAGGGCCTACATTGCCTACTGCTAAAGTACCGAAAGCAAAAGCGTAAGTACACTGGGAGGTGAGTAAGCTCGGAGTGCAATGCTAAGGAGAGAGGCAAGGCACAGGATCGCATCTGGAATGTCCCAAAGACGAAGGGTTTAATTAGAAATTTATTATTACTACTTCAAAGCTTCTTGTTCTTCTTTGGGTCTTATTTTACAGACGAACTACTATTTTCCTTTATTAGTTTTCTCTCCAGAAGGCAGGGATGGACCAAGACCTAGCCAAGGGGGACTGTCCGTCCTGCTCCCTCCACGACGACCTCAAAGACACGGTGACAGCTCTGAGGAGCAACCGCTCAGCAAGTGGTGAGAAGGTGACAGAGCAGCAAACGCAATATCCTGTGCACAAATTTGCCCAGGAGCGTAAGAAAATGTAATGTCTGTGTGTCACATCTAACAGCTCTCGCACACACGAATGAGGGAAAGCCGAGACTTGCCAAAGCAGCGCCAGCTTACCTAGGACAAGGAAGCAGAGGCTGTGATCCAAACACTCCCCTATTAAACTCTTCTAACCTTTTGTACTTTCAAGATGAATACCCGTGAGACCAAACAAAAACCAACCCTCCCCACCATTTTATCTCTGCTAAAGTTTTCAGAGTTCTTCTCTCATTCTGATTTCATGTGCTGCTTTAGAAGAAAGAACTATACAGGTGTGCAAGGGAAGACTCCAGAAAGAGTTTTTTTTGTATTTCATTTGTAGCAGTCCACTCCAAATGACTGCTACTGTTAACTTGAGCTATTTTTTCATCTGTATACAGGAAACTGAAAGATCTCGTGGTCAGAAATCTGTTACCATAAAGCAGGAAGCAAGCAGTGTAATAGGTGTGACTCTGGAAGGTAATTTCCACAGATGCACGCACTCCGCGACAGTTTATTACCTGTACTGGCATTGCAAGGACAAAGATTGTCACGAGAGCCTTTATCAGACGACAAGCAGTCTCCTCGCTATGAGCTCACCTGCATCTCTAAGCACCATATTGCAGACTTTCGTGGAAATATTCTGATAAAATCCCTTACAGCAGACCGGCACAGCTGTAAAAATACTTGTTACTGTTGTAAGCCCTTCTGCAATGCTACGTTTTGAGGAGTTTACACTGAGAGGTGTCAAACACCCTGCACACCTTTTTGGGCCCATTGATCCAGCCTGCTCTTGCCACTGCTCCTCTGGAGTCCACAACCCAACACCCAACAGGCAGAATGGATCAATCAAACCAGCAGCCAGCAAGCAGACATTTAAATGACCAATAAACAAAATAGAAACACAGCGTGGGGCAGGAACCATTTCAGAACATCTAGGTTTAAATTATGCACAATAAACTTGTATATTCTGCGAAGGCAAACATCTCTGATGGCATTCCCTGCACATCTCACTTTCATCTACTTGTTACTCTCTGCTCCCTACCAAATATCCTCTTAAAAACTTATTCCTTGAGCATAACACGATTATTTCCCCAGCAACGTTCACCATTTATCTGGTGCTTGTCTTATTATTTAAACTGGGGAAAAAGCAGCTCTGTATTTTTGAACCACACTGCAGACTTGCAGCGGTATTTTAGGAAAAAATACTATGTCTATTATTAACCATTGTCAAGATACCGGCCTACTGCTCATTACTTGGACTGCTTAAAACCCCCTTCTTTTGGCATATTTCTCTGTACAACTGCTTTAAACAGAAAGCTGGTGCTGAACAAGCAGACGCTGGGCTTCTAAACAGCGACTTATCGATGCACCATTACCCTGCAGGCAAAGTCATGAGACGGGTGGCTGGCAGGCTAGGTGGCCATACACCACGAGCGTGTGTGCTGGTGTAAACCTAACAAATGAAAAAGTAATTCGTAATACTTCATTTTCAAGCTCCTTTCTGCTGTGCTCAGCTGCTGCAAGGCATACTGCATAAAACATACTCAAAGGTCAAAAGGGAGAATGAGTATTTCCGCAACAGTTCTGAACTTTCCAAAGACTGCCTATTTGAAAATGGAAAAAGGACCAACAAAACCAAACCGGCTTGAATGAAATTACTCAGAGCCCAAAGAGGAAAATTACAGCACCTGTTCATCAAAAATGTATTTCCATGGTGAAGCCCTGTCATAGATTTAACTTGGGCTTGATTTGACAAGCGTTCAACATTTACAAAAGGCAAGCAACGTGCTTCCAAACAGCATATTTACGTGTGAGCAGAGAAAGATTCAGGAGTTCTACAAGAGCAGGCCAACTTACTTTGGACCGAGTTCTTTTCTGGTTTTTCTCACTAAATTTCTCCTTCATTTCCTCCAAGAGATGCTTCAGCTCCTGCTCCTCTGACGTCCCTAAGTATTTTTGGTTAATGTGAAGGTAGCAGTGCCACTTGGCTGACTCAAACCCCCAGTGGCAGGTCCTCTTGTCAGGGGATCTATGTGAGTGCATCACGAATGTCTGGGGTGAAAACATCCCGTAGCACTCCAGACACTGGATACAGGGGTCGTCCGGCGCAAGGTAGAACTGAGGTGCAAACAAACCCTGGCACTTGCCCAGGCATTCATGCTCTACTTCAAAGGCACTGCCAGTCTCTCTCAGTTGGGCCAAGGTGTTCTTACCGGGGAGAAAACTGCCATTTTGGGGAAAAGTGCGAGGGCGTAGTAAAGCATTGCATAGTCTCTGGGCATCAGTCAGTGTAATTAGCCCACAGGAGGGAGCGTTGAACGGAAGAATTCCCAAAACCTTGAGAATATGAAGCTGGTCAGAAGTGCACCTTGAGCAGTATATATACAGTTCATCACACACGGTATTAATCTGTTGCAAAGAAAAGTCTCGGAGAACGGAATTCAACACTTGAGGCAGGCAAAGTCTTTTTTCCCCTCCGACTTTGAAGCAAGAGATGGATTCTCCCTCCAGTACAGTCTGAGTGAGCTCGGTGGAACTGTCTGGAGGAATGAGCAGCGGACCAGACAGGATTTGTGGCGACGGAAGAGGCAAGAAGACGGTGGGAGACATACTTTCCTGGGAATAGCGAGCTGAAAAAGCTGCCGGTCCACCCAGGGAGCTCTGGCTGCTCAAGTGGAACTGTGCCAACGTGTGTTTCAGACCTGGATTTAAATTCAAAGGCTCAGAGATTGAAGTACTGTTTGGCTTGGCATTTTCCCCATCAGCCTCCATAGGAGTTTCATCGTATTCGTCCAAGTTTTCCTTCTTTATTGTTGACAATTTATTTATTACGACTCGCACTTGGCTATTTACGTGCATTTCTGTCATTACTTTTTTGAACGGGGGACTCCCGTCCTCCTGCATCCCCGTCCTCTTCTGGTCTGAAACCAGACCTAGCGGGAAGTTTGTTTGCGGGCTTTCCATCGCTAAACGCCACAACTTTAATTAATTAAAGTCTCGAGCGTGCATTTTCCTGCTGGTTTATAGAAAAAAAAAAAAAAGCAAACACAATCTGAAGTGATCTCGATTACCTCCGGCACACCAGGTTTTGCATTCCTTTCGGTAAGAAGTTAATTCTTCAGTCTCCAACGCGAAAAACCATGACCCATTTTGCACGTAATACTACAAAATTAAGACTGGAGAGGTTAGACAATTTTTTTTTTAAGTTTTATAAATATTTGTTCGATTCTCTTCTATAAAAAACACTGTGTATAAGAAAGGTTACGCTTCACGCCCCACCGCTGCTTCACACAATAGTCTAGAAGAGCGATTTAGTAAAAAAGGAGTTGACGGAGGAGCGGCCATCCCCGATGGGTTCTCCTTCAGCAAACCGACAGCCTTCTGCGGTAAGTCTCTAGGTGCTGAGGTACAAAAGGCTCGCAGACCTCAGCCGGAGCACCGCCGATCCCCCCCGCACGCTGGGCTCCCGGGGCCTGCTCCGCCGCGCTGCCAACTCCGGGGGGCCGCCGGGCAGAGGCCGTGGGGCAGAGGGGGGGGGGGGGGGGGGGCAGGAGCCGGCCACCCCCGGGGTCCCCTCCCGCGGGGCTGTCTCCGCCGCACGTCCCGGCTGGCCGCCCTCACCTACCGGCGGCGCGGCTCCAGGCCAGCGGCTGCGCCCGGCGGTGCCGCTCCTCCACACACGGCCTGCGGGGAGACACACGGGGGGGGGGGGGGGGAATCAGCGGCGGCCGGGCCCCACCGGCACGGTCCCGTTGCCGGTCCCCGTCCCCTCCCCGCTCCCCTCACGCCGCACCGACCCTCCCCGGAAGGCCCCGGGGCCGCCGCCGCTCCCCCCCCCCCTCCCCGGTCTCGCCTCGCCTCAGGCCGGCCCCAGCCCCCTCAGCCGCTGCCCCCCCCCCCCCCCCCCCCTCCGCCGCCTCCCTCACCCGGCGCCGCGGCGGCCCCGGCAGCCCGGGAGCGGAGCAGGCGCCGCGCACGCGCCGCCGCCCCCCTCCTCGCTTCCCCCCCCCCCCCCGTGACCTCACTGCGGAGACGGCGGCGGCGGCGGCGGCGGAGACGCGCGGGCACGAACCCGCCGGGGGCGCGCCGCCTCCCTCCCTCCCTCACCCCCCCTCCCTCCGTCTCCTCCCCGCCCACCGTCTGGGGCACGGCGGGAGCCGCCGCCGGCGCCTCACGCAGAGGAAGGAGGCTGCCCTGCCCCCGCCCGGCACGGCGTTAAAAAAAAAAAAAAAAAAACACGCATAAAATGAAATAAAAGCAAATAAAAGGAAACGAAATGAAATTACAAAAATGGTATTTGGGTGTTTCTACTCGGTGTTCACCCAGCCCTTAGCGGCGGTGGCTCCCTGCGCGGGCGCTGAGGGCCCGGCCCGGCAGCGCGGGGCTGTGAGGGAGGGCAGAGCCCCGCTGAGGTGCCGGCGGCCGCTGGTGTCCCCGCGCACGGCCACCCCCGGCCTGGTGTCCCCGGGCACGGTCATCCCTGTCCTGGTCACCCCGGCCATGGTCCCCCGGGCACGGTCACTTCACCCCGGCCAGGCCCTGTCGCCGTGAGGCAGCCGGGCGGAGAGGGGCAGCGTTGTAGAGCAGGCGTCAAAGCGCAGCATGGAGCCCCCAGCATAAATCAAGCCATCGCTTCATTAAAAGAGGGGTTTACGTGAGGAGCTTCTCCCTGCTGCATGGCTGGAAGATGCTCCTCAAGGACTGCTTAGTCCTTGTGTGGCTTGTTTGTAAGTTACAAGTTCGCTGTGTGCGCAAGGAGCCCGAAGCTCTCTGGTTTACACCTTTGTGAGGGCAACGCTGCGGCTGACTGACCCACTTTGCCATTGCCTTTCGCCCTGTGCAGCACCCGACATGAGCACACTGAGAACAAAAGCATGCAGCACAGGGGAAGGGGTGGCTGCACATACACCAGGCACCCCCTATGCCCTCTGCTCCCCGCCGCGAGCGGCCTCGGTCCTCTCCTTTCCCAGCACCAGGCTGGAAGGATGATGACAGCAGGAAAAACAAAAGTTACCTTGCTGCTGAGCGGTTTACAAGCAGGGGATTTGGGTACTCTTTAATCTTTGACTTCGCACCTTTGATGCGCTCAGGTTTCCTCAGGGCAGGCCGGGCTGAGTGGTGCTCCAGCCTCACACAGAGCGGCTTCGCAAGGCACCTTTTAACTCTCTTTTAAAATACCACATCCGCTGCAGTATCTGTAACGCTTCCTTCTGATGAGGGCTGGGCAAGCAGAGATCCAGGATTACTCTAAAGTATATAATTGCCCCTTATATGTATAAAAAGAAGCATACACTCCTTTTCACATATTACAAACTACATATATTGCTTGCGCACTGACAGACAAAGTACTGACTTCTCTGTTATTATTCCCCGTGGTGTGAGACTATTTTGTTTGCAGGTTTTGCCCTTGAAGTTAACATCTGCAAATCTTACTGTATGCTTGCACATCACCTAATGCAATCCTGGAGACACATGGTGCTTTATATTGCAAAAACAATAAATTGCTGGCAGTTTAAACAGTAGAACAGGGTTTAGAGTAACTGTGTAAACAGCTGTGCCTGGGCTTTTAACAGTAACAGTGATCATAAAGACAATAATGGTTATATTTATTTTTTTAAAGCCTAGAGAAAACCACTTGACCTTTCTATTGTTAAAGAATTTGAATAGAGATGAAGGAATCATAAATCTGAAGCAGAACACGACTTCCATTTTTATGTTCAGTGAAAGGTGGTGTAACAGGAAGGATCATCGTTTTACTGTTGCCATATTGCAGAACCCTCAGGCAGAAGGCAAGGCTTTCCTACAAAATGAAGGGGTACCAAAAAAGAAACCTTAATTTTGCTGAGGGATATAAACCTCCAAATTACTTGAAATTAAGTGTGGTCTCACTTGGAGCTGCTTGAGGTAGGCATTTCGTAGAATGCCTGTACAAAAACATTACTTCCCTTTTCATGGGCTAGAGAAAACAGAAAATGAATGGAAAGCATAAATCCCTTCCATTCCACGTAGGCCAAAGTAAAGATAAAAGCTTCCCAAAAACTGAGGCCAAGATTTAATCATGGGGAAGAACACAATTAATGGATAAATTCATTTTTTTCCCTTTAATACTCTACTATTTGGCCTTTTCCAACATCATTTTGTTTCTCTATTTTTATTGTAAATCACTAAAGATTGACTCAGCCCTTCCTCCGGGAGCACTTATCATAATAGCTATTACCATTATGGGAAGGGCCTTTTTCCTTCCCTACGTTTACCCTACTACTTTCTAGCTCCTGTTGCCAGACTCAGTCCCCTGTAGCAGCAGAATCACAGCTGAAACGTCTACACCTGAAAACATCAGTCTCTACACATTATTTGAGTTTCATGAACTGGAAGCTGATCAGGACTGATAACTTTGTACTTTCCAGCCACTTGAGACTTATCGCAAATAAGATTTGTGTATTTAAGGAAGTTTCACAGATGTTGGTCCATAAAACTATTCTTGGCTCATCTTTGCATCTGTCTGCACTTGATCTAATTTAGCAACGCACAGTAATTAATAAATACCCGTCATTCCACCTCAACGTGCAGTTTGATATCTACATTTGTTGTTTGTACATTTCAAAGCACAGAAACATAAATACGTTTAAATTAATTCTGACACTGTGCAGTGTGTAGTAAGCACCCTGGTACTTCTCATAAATGCTGTTCTTTAGCCTGCAGCAACACAGAATTACATATGACTGTCCAAGCATTGGTTCTCTTTTTGGCTGCTACATCAAACACTGCTGCTACATCTGCAGCATTGCCAGAATGGAAATGACAGAAAAGAGTAAAATTAGCGATTCTGTGGAAGGATTTTATAAATATTGGTATTTTTCTCCATTTAAACAGTACAAGAGATTCCAGCCTTACATGAAAACATGAACTGTTTTTGCCCAGGGTAGGGAGGATGCATGTCACTGAGGGGGATACAAGCAAGCTGCATGTGGGTGGATATTACATCTTTTATTAGACCTACTGATGTAGGAAGCTTAGGAATTCAGCATCATCATTTCATTTGGGTTTTAAAAGTTCTGCACATTTTCCATTTCAAATTGCAAATTCTGGTAACCATTGTGCTGTAATAATGTTGCTATAGAGCTATAATAATTAGGCAACATAAGAAAGTTTGTAGGTAGAGGACTGTCTAAAACATGTTAACTCCACCTACAACTTTTACTGTGGACTGTGCAAAGCAGATCCAAAAGGAACTAAAACCTGAGTTACAGACCCTTGCAAGATATAATCAATTGCAATAGCAGAGCATAGGAGGGATCTGGCTTTTATTACTAACTGTTCTGAATGTTCAAATTCTTTGGAAACTTACAAAATTAACCTTTAAAGTTGTCTTAAAGCGTAATTCACAAATAGCACCTTCGCTGGTAGGTTTCAACACCTTTGGTTTAAAACCAAGGCAGCCTGCACAGAATTTTTGTCTTTAAAGTCAGCTCTAAGGAAGAAACGTTATTATTTTAAAAAGTGATTTTTCCTGTATAATTAAAAAGTGACTGTAGAAGTTTCATTTTCAGTTAGAGTAAAAAGTGAGGCATATATAACATATGGTAAACCACAAGGCTTCCCAGAAAGTATATAATTTATTTCATACATTTCTAAAATAATACCAAGCAGGACACATGCAAAAATACAGGCCTCCAAAATATCGTGAATCAAAAAAGTATGTTTCAAAAAAGAACAGGTCCTGTCCTCCTCGCACACATACCTCTTTTTGTTCCTTGAAGGTCCCCTTAGGCAGTCTCTTGGGTTGATCCCTTGCATCTCCTCCACTCACGCACTAAGAAGAAGAGCAAGTGAGACAAACTAATCTGCATTTCTAAGTGCAAATAAAAATAAATCCTCTAAACAACTGCGTATAAAATGAAGTGCCAAAGAACATATTACAGCAAAATGAAATAATCTTTCAGTTGAGCTGGTTAACACAGGCAAAAACTTGTTTGTCACACTGCTAAGCATGTAAAGAATTTTGTCGCAGTTTAATGGATAAGATTTAAGTCGCATATTTACAAACAAGTTTCTGTTCTGACAAAAGGAAAAGCAGTGTGTTTTTAAAAAGTGTTCCCATATAGTCTGAAGTTGCAAAAGAGGACAATTTAGCACTGACTGGGAGAGGGAAGTGTTCTCTGTAAAAATGTGCGTGCTGCTATCTTGAAAGAAAAAAAAATTAATTTTAGTGGTAATTTTTAATGGTAGTTTGTAGTACTGAAGAGCACTCAATATATTTGTGAAACCTACTACAAGAAATTAATATAGACGAGATGCTGTATTAGAGATACCCTATTACACCCCATGTTGCAGAATTCAAAAAGCTGATAGATTTTAGCACGATCCACATCTTACAGGACAAGTTACTTTGGAAACGGTTACAAACAAATGCTATATCTAACAAATATTGTGAACTATGACCTAATTTCTGCATCTAAAATCATGGTCAGAATGTAGGTGCTTAGCTCAACGCTCCAGCACCCAATGTAAGAGGGATATAAGCTCAGCCACTTGCTTCAAGCTTAGAAGTCAAATGCCTGCACGACAGATTTCCACTTCTATTTCTGTCTGAAAAAGCCCACAAAAGATGAACAGATCCAGGAGATGGATGCTTCCCTACCTTTAATCATTGGTGATTAAATACATAATGGTGAGATCACACATCAAGTGTGCCTCTCAGATTCCTTAACACAAGCAGAAAAAAAAATTTAAAAAAAGCACACTAACTGAACTCCTCAAGAAAATACAAGATATGGTAAGGTTTCCTTCTTTTGAAAGGGGCTCCAAGCCCCAACTCCCTCCTCTCAGGAAAACACCACGGATCATATACAATTTCAGATACCTTTCTTGCTTAAACTGCTTTGAGAACATCCATCGAGGAGTGAGAATGCACGGTTAGCAGTTATCAAGCACATACAGCTGATGCAAGCTAATAATTTCTTTCATACAGTGTCTTAACATAAACAATTGCTCAGACTGAGCAGAGAGCAGTTGGCCACCAAACTGAACAGAAACAAGAAGCATGCGTGGGGGAAGGTCAAGTATTTAAGATATGCAGCCATCTGTACGTCGCATTTGTTTAGGACTGCTGCTACATGCTTTTACTAAGAAGCCAGGCTGCAAGAGGAAGTCTCTTTTAAAATGCAGATACACAGGCATTAATACACAGATATAATAAAAATGCTGCATCTGTAACAGGGTACGAGGTAAGTGCCCTTGCCGCTGTGTCAGAAACCTGAGAATACGTGGGGAGCAGTGAAAGGAACAGAAGTCAGACGGAGATAAGTGCAGTGATGACAGCATTGCTCTGAACCGCAAATCTCCAGCAGTTGAAAAGTCTCAGAAGCTCCAGCTGGAAGAGGTCCTTGGTCAAATAAGCTAGAATTGCATTTTAAATTTTACTTGAAGGCTTTTTTTTTTTTGGTATCTGCACAGCTGACTGAAGCCTATGTTAGTTTTGTTTCATCACTGGTGCTGGAAGGAAAGACTGAAGTGACATGGATGCTTTTTCTTCACAGAGCGCGATGAATATAAGGCTGCTGAAGCACGTTAGGGAGGGACCTGCATACCAGTGTACAAGATGAGTTTGGAAATCATGGGCTGGCACAGGTATATCGGATAGTTAAGGGTCTTCCAAGGATCCCAAACAAATCACAGAGTTTCGCAGTATTTGTTTTTGAGGTTAACACACAGAGGCCTAATGTAAATGTTTTATTTAAAGTAAAAATTGTGCACAAATAAAGGGAATGATTACACAACAATGTTCAAGACCACATTCCACATGAAACAGGAAAATAGTGACAATATTAACTAGCAGAGCACCTATAAGAATCCAACTTGTGTACAAAAAGGTTAACTCCACATAAATATATCATGCTTCTGATGCAGACACTGTATTCAAAAAAACAAAGCCTACTGCCCTGAACTGTTTACACCCTATGTCCCTTCTGAATATTCATGACACTTGCTATATGCTAAACAGTGAAAAATAACTGTTAATATGATGGCACTTTGGAGAAAATTAAAGTTTAAAAATGGACTTACAGTCATGTAAGATCTTTGTGATTTATGTCATTGACAATGGTTAGATATATAAATAGAAAAAAGTATTCTTTTCTGTAACATCATCTTTTTTTTCTTTGAGCACAAAAGACAGTGTACTACTCCATTACACTTTTGTGATGAACAGCAGAAATGCCCTTCCCTACGTAAAGCCATTTTACTTAATACCCCATATGAAATTAAGCCACTGTACAACCTTTTTCTTGCTTGAAGTAACTTCAAAGTTTAATACCAATTAAGTCCTGATGTCTAAACTAGTCACCCAAGTGTAAGAGTCAAAGGCTAAACACTTGATCGCAATTTTAAAACTGCACGCAAGCAGTTCATTTCACATGAACTAACCACGTTGAAGTTATTAGTTGCTCTTTAGAAATAGGTTTACTCTGATAGTTTACATTTGAAAATACACAACTTGAGTTCAAGGGAACCCGACTTCTAACAGTGCAGAGGTTCGACGTTTCCCTGAAATTGAGGCCCCTCCAATCACTTCCTAGTTTTGAAAACTCAGTCCAATATTTTGTTTCCTACTCACGTTGCAAAGAAAAGTATGAACTAAACCCCATACTACCAACTACTGTGCATTTGTGCAATCTCTCCCCTTGAAGCTAACTTGTAAGTGAAAACATTCACTGCAAGATTGGTGCTATGAATCTACAGTTTCACCACACAAGAATTTTTCAAGGAGAGACATTGACTAAACAGAAATATTATTAAAAGCTTCAGATAAGGTTTGCTAACGTGTTTACAGACACTTAAATCTGCTTTCAGTAACACTCAGCTTGCCATACAGCTCTTATTTATATAATACAGATTCTTTTCTTCAATGTCTCTTAATCCCTTTTCCCCAAAATACAAAATAAAAATAAAAAAAAGTGATACATTTGGCATTTCTTCAGCCTAAGACGTTCAAAACTATTCCTCAAACATTAAAAATAAGCCGTGCTGTATATTACACTGTTTACCAACGTGAAATGTAAGAAACACACCTCCCAAAAGTCCTAGTTTGAACTGTTCTATTTATTCTGATTGCTTTACTATTAGATTTGAGTTTACTACCGACATGTAAGGTTTGATTGTGATTACAAATTACTGTCTATAAATGGAAAAGTTAAGGGAGTCATTGTGGACAGCACCTATTTTTTTTCTAGATGTGCTTTTTCCACTGGCAACAGTATGGCAGTGAGATTAAAAAAAAGGGAAACAATGCCCTTACCTAGGCCATAGCTGTAGTGTATGCAGTTCTAATACATTAAGACAGAAACTGTGAAAGCAATAAATAATAGCATGAGGTTCTGCATTCTTCAGTATTAGCTGCCCATTCCTGCTAAATTGCACTCTACAGATTTTAATTTTTAAAAGTATTAATTGAATTCCACTTATTTAAACTGACACTTAATACCACACAACCCTCACTGAAAGGGACAGGCTCAGAAAGGCACTCTGTGTATCAAACCGCGTACAAGTCCTTGTATATCATTTTGGAGTGAAGCCTATTGATTCTAATACTGAGTTAATCAACTCCTTTAGGACAGGATCAATATACTCTACGAGAACAGCCATTCTTGACCTATTCAGTTTAAAAATCTGCTTTCCTTACTGTCATTTAAATCTGAAGGGCAAATGTAGCTGTAAGATGGAGCTGCAACTTCGACATCTAAGGAGAAGAGGGCTATCACACATTTAGATTTAGAACTACAAAAGTCATGAGGTCTTACTTGTCTTGCTGGAAAAATGGAAGTCCTTTAATGATATTTTATTACTTCCCCTAATGCAATTTGTATTCTTAAAGCAGTAAGAAAACTTTCCTTTATCAGAACACTGTATTGGCAAATTATACAGCCAGATCCCATTGTCAGTCAGGAACCCCAGAGACCAACTTCTATATTAAAATTCAAGTTTGGCAAGACTGCTGGGAAGTTTACATTTTAAATCTTCTGGCAGCCCGAGGTTCAGCACAACAACTGTCCCAGATGACAATTAATACAAAAAGAAAAATTACTGAGTAATCCACGCTAGGTGGCAATGGTATGACGTTTTGTTATTCATTTTTATGCAAGTGCATTCAAATGAAGAGATGTTTATCCATGCAAAAATGAACAGAGTAACAATTGGCACAGTCCAGAAATGGAGAATTCAGACACATTCCTCAGCTGACATCAAAAGAGGATTTATGTATTCAAAGCCTTCAAATTCAGACTGGTCAATCTTCTTCACAATATCACTATTAAGATTAAAAACAGTTGTTAGCTCAACAAAATTAAAAGGCAGCAAGATTAGCTGGTAGTTTGTCCTCAAACATAGACGTCTACAATAGACTGCAATTGAGAACATTCCCCTTTCTTGCTTTTGACCCTCTCTTTCCTTGTAACTTTTTTCTAGCCCCTGCAACTGTGACAAAACACAAAACCACTCGGGATCAATATTCTAGAAATATAATGGCTTAGAGTAATGCAGAAATAAACCACACAAAACAGGTCTTCTCCTTCACGTGTTCGTTTCTTGCAAGTGATACCATTAAAACTTGTAAAATAGCACTTGTTCATCCTTTTTCAAACTAAAATTCTTTATAGTAGCTTTCCAACTGCTGATTTCTACATCGTGCCATAGCACAATATTGAATCCATCCTTTCTAAGTCTACCATGAGGACACACACAAGAATTTTCCAAACTAACACAAGAAATCATTATTTACTGTTTTACATACACTCTCTGTACTATAAATACAGCTATTCTATAATTTTATCTAACTCCTTCACTGACTCATCAAAATGTCTTAAATTCTGTATTACTTACTCATCATCTGGAGTGAGCTGCACAGGTTCATTGGTGAACTGGGAATCAAAGTTATCCAGACCAAATTCTCCAGATATATTTGGTTTAAACGGAGGCACCACTTGCTTTTGCTCCATCTAAGAATAAATGCATTTAGTGACACCAAAAATGAGTTACAACCTACTGAATTATTTTTAAACAAGGCTGAAAGTTAGTCTTTATTTTCTTTTGTATGCTTTCTTTGAGTATTCTATTAAACTACTGTACTTACAGTAAGTAAAAAGAATTAAAAAGTTCTGTGTTATGACTATGGTACACCCGTTAGGAGTTTACAGTTTTTGAAAGTTTTTTTTTTTTTTTTTGTGGCATCCCATACAACCAAAACAAGTTGTCAAGTCACCACTGTGTACAAAGAAAGTAAGTCACGCCAACAGGTATTCACGTACCAGGTCCCAATCAACGTTGCGAAAGAACGGATGTCCCTGGATATCTGCAAATCCTGTTTGAGGATGGCAGCCTAAACGCTCTTTTGGATCCTGTGCAAGAACAAAAATATTTCTAAATTGGTGCCATGGCCTACACATGAATAAAAAGACAAACATGAATTCTGTGAGAAATTATGAATTGTTATGAATTCTGTCACAGAGGGCAATGGAGAACTAAGTTAACATTATTTATTTTGGAAAACATTCCAATTTACTGTCTGAAACAGGCATGAATATATGGAAGCCTATAACTAAATTATATATAACAGCCACCCCATCTTTCCTCATTTTTATTTAGACCTGTTTAAATGTACTGTAATCTAACCAAGCTCTGAAACACACAAGTGAATTTGACTCTTCCCTCTCAACAAGCAGATTGCCTACGCCAGGCAATTGCACTGGGATAGCAACTCCAAGTTCCTGATGAATACAGCTGAAAGATTATTTTAACAAGTCTTTCCACTAGGAGGCTGTAACACTACAGCTCTCAATACAGGAGGAAGCTGCAACAGAAGCAGCGTGCTTTAACAGTATTACCCTCTGAGTAATTTTAACTAAATCTGATTTCTCCTGCTATTCTCCCCCCACTTTTGCAACTCACTAAATAAAACCCAGCATGTGCTCAGACTAATCCACTGCCACAGATGTAGGTTTTGACTATCAGGCTAGTTAGCTACCAGCAAACAGCAAGTGCATAGTGCCTCTGCATTTTCCTCAAGAAGGTCATCAGAAGTTGTCAGAGTGATTTGCTAAACTCCTGTTTAAGTACCCAGACAAATCTGGTAGTTGTCCAATTCCCCAAGTTAAAGAAATTATTTAGAGCATTTCTAAACCTTTAAATTTGAAATTTACTCTCAACCCCAGACTAAGAATCTAAAACTTCAGGTTCTAAGAGAAATATCTAAAACAGGTCTCCCAGCCCCATTAAAACTCTGCAATATGTTCACACCTTTTCTACCCTGTCTCTGTGTACAGCAGGTAAGATACATCTGCTACACAACAATTAGTCAACAGGTTTTAAAAAACAGCTTCTCTTGAGAAGTCTCAAATTGTCTGATTTAGCTCTTACCTTATTAAGGAAACTCTTTAGAACACCTGCTGCTTTAACAGAAAGGGATCGGGGAATTCGGATCTGTTTTTCCAAAATTACTGCAAGAAACCAACGTTCACATCAGCCTTTGCATCTTTAAGGTTAGATTAAAGGTAAGTGGAGACAAAGCACTGAAGTATATGAACATTCATTGTACTTACCTTGAAACAGATAGTCTTCTGTGTTCTGATCAGGGTTGTCAGAACTTCCAACAATATCAAATGGTGACCTGCCTGCCATCATTTCAAACATAAGTACACCAAGTGCCCACCAGTCTACGCTGAAGCCTAGAATTCACAAGAGAAAATACACAAGATTAAGGTTTTTTAGAGCAAAAATACAAACATTTTTAGGGCTAAATTAAGACTTCCTTTAAGAATTAGCTCAAAAATTTGACAGTCTTTCTGATTATGTAGTTCTCTATGAACTACTGAATAGAGGAGAGGTAACAGCTGTAACAGACATTATTTGGTTCATTGGGTGCAGGATAGGAAGGAATGCTGTACAAAGAAAAGGAAACGCAACAGGTTTAAAGGTTGGTGTTACAACCTTAAAGTCTTAGACTATATATAAGCTTAGTCATTGCTAACCAACAGTGCATTATCTGAGGCGGGGGAAGGACAAGAAGGAAGTACGTGGCTCTTAATAGCAGAGAGACAGTCATTTATGGAGCTGAACATATCTATTTTATGATGCACTGCTAAAGAAAAAAAAATCCAGCGGCTAGGCTTAGACTGATATAGTCTGTTTGGCCTATAAAGTTTGCGCAAGGAAGGATGGACAGAAGGATGTTATTAAGCCAGTCAAACAGAGACAATCAATTCAGTTAGTAGACTTGAAAGTACAGATACACTTTTTGTTGTTGTTTTGGTTTTTAATTGGAAGTAGTTGTGGAACTTTTCAGAATCTTAAGGAAAAAACACAGATCAAAGATCTGCTTGGCACAGCACTGGAAGCTCAGAAAGAAAGGGTAAGTAGAGAAAACATACACAAAAAACCCTTTGCCTTCTGTACTCTCTCATCTCTTGCTTCAGGAATCTTGTGGACTTCCTGAACAAGCAATTGCATAGACAATTTCATTTTTTTCTTTTAACACCGAACCTTGTGAAAGGGATGTCTGTTACCTAAGCCCTTTGCAACACATTTATTACTATCACTGCTGCCAAATACAAAGGTCCAAAAACGAACACAATTCAAGACAGCAAGTAAATCATTAAGGGTATATAAAATAGTTATAAACAATAATAAGTTTAGAAGACCCATGCTATTCTTCAAGATTGGTAAAAAGCTAAAATGTGGGAGACATGGTGTTTCTTTTGCTTGGTGTAATGTTTCCTGTCTTTGAAGGGTTTATTCACTTCTTCCGACAGAATGTTGAGTTAGATGGATCAGGTGTCCGATCGAGATTTGTATGTTCCACTGCCAAACAACTTGAGTAAGAGACAAGCCAAAAGTTATATGAGGGTAGTGAAAAATGCAACTTACCATAATCTTCTCCCCGAAGAATTTCAGGAGCAATATAGTTTGGAGTACCACAGAATGTGCTAGTTGTATCGCCAGGCCTCAGTCCTTCCTTTAAAAAAGGGTGGAGAGAAAATACATCTTAGGAAAAGATTCCACTCTCCCGCTCCACTAAAGACTACATGTGCAATTAATGCAAGTGTCCTGAATAAGCTGCTTTCATTTTGAAATGAGTATACAGCCTATCTGCATTGTGTATAAACAAATACTTGGAACTTTCACCTTTGTATGTCTCTGCATATTTTAAATTAGAACAATTTCTTAATTGTTGATTTTACTGGTTAGCAAGGAACTGCAGCTTACCTTGCACATGCCATAGTCTGTGAGTTTAATATGCCCTTCAGAATCTAGTAGCACATTATCCAGTTTTAAATCTCTGTAGATTATCCCTCGTTCATGTAAATAATTCAGTGCTAGGCTGATTTCAGCGGAATAAAACCTAGAGTAGAAAGAGATATTGATTACCCAAATAATCAAAAAAAAACACACCAAATCAGTCTTGGTAGATTGATACTTTTCTAAATAGCATCTTATGTATTCCATTATAATTTTTCACCAGGTGAGTAGGTAAGTTGTTTGTAATTATACAACCATTTCTATCAAGTCACACAAAAAAAATTGAAGTAATATTAATGTCAGCTGAAATCATCCCTTTCACCTCAACCTGAGATCAAATACATGCAAGAAGAACTCAGCATTTGCCTAGACAGCTGTTCATGGTTGTTCTAAAAGAAACACATTATCATTAGACAATTTAAAAAATACTACAGAAGTGTTTTTCCAGAAAAATATCAGAATCAGATGCAGTCATCAACGGTAATGCTAATACAAGCAATTCTTAAGTGATTCCAATTATAGGTCCTTTTTGAAACAAAAAATATTGTAGCTTGCAGCATTAAAATGAGGATGCAGTTTCAAATTTCTTAAATTCTTAAGATCTGGAGAAGATTCACAAGCTCACCACCATGTCAGAAAACCAACCATTCTGATGAAATAAATCTGCAATTAGACATACCTGGCATGCTCCTCTGGCAGTTTTCTCTGCCTCTGCATGTGAAACATTAGATCTCCTCCATTTACATACTCTATAACAAAGAATAACCTGAAACACACAAAAGTGTATCACAAGTGATTCTATACAAAGCTGAAAGATTTTCTCATTGAACAGATATTTAAGACGTTACAGGTCTATTATTGCACAATGTCAATTTAATTCCTCCCATCTCTCTAATAACATGGTTGGCTTCACCTATTTCCTTTCCCTTGAATAAACTCCCAAAGTTAAAAATCAAGTATACAAAGTTTCGCTAGATAATCTCTTTACTGCTAGAGGAAAGTAAGTAATCCTTCCCAAAATGTTAATCCGTTACAACTACCGCTTCTCATCATTATGTATGTGACTATATAAGCAGATTGACATCAGTGTCTGTGCACACAAAAAAATTCCACATTTTCCTTCATGATCCTCTTAATCTCATTTGTTCATAATTAAAATTACTAATATCTTACAAATACTCTTCTCACTTAGCTCCACTAGCTTATCACCTTTTCGTACAGCAATAACATTGTTTAAATATATAATAACTTTTATTTATACTGAAAATTATCACTGTATAGAATAGTAATTTACTGTTGAATTTCTTTTCCTATATACAGAAACACAAAAAAACATTTTCATCTCTATTCCATTGTTTTCCAACTTCTGGTTAGAGATTCATCTTCAGAGTCTATGCATCACTTAGATTAATTTTTTTTTATTTATTTTTACTACTGATTTCACCTTCCTTAACCTATTTTTTCCTCCCATTCTAGTTTGTCTCTTCTACTTCTCAAGCATCTTTTTGTCTGCTGGCTATCTCTCTCTCTTTCTTTCTAGAATCCTTCCCATTATAACAACCAGTATTTCACAATCTTTTGCATCTTTCCAATCTGAAAAGCTTAGATGATAAACAAGCCTTCTGTTCATAAAAGGCTACAGTGATTTACAGTACATTGACTTTTACTACCTAACTAACACTTAACCCTTTAAATAGGCCTCTGAGGTGCTAACAATAGGAAATATTTATTGAATAAAAGACTATTATCTTATCATCTCACAACCTTTACCTGCTTTCTGTCTGGAAACAAGAGTGTAGTCCAACAAGAAAGGGATGATTTGAAGCCTGTTCAAAGACATGTTTCTCTGTCTGAACCCAATCAATGTCCTATTTAAGCAGAGAGACATTTGGATAAAGATTGCTGTACTTTGTAGGTCAAATACTAAAGACAATTAGCAGAAAAACTGGTGCAGATGAACGTGAAGTAGCATTAACAAATGCAGAAGAAATCAATGATAGACCAAGAAGTAGAGGCAAAAGCTCTTGAATAGCAGACCACAGTCACTCAAATCTTTACAGAGTAGCCTAAAGAAATGTCAGGGAAATCTTCAGCAACAAGAGGAATATGGCAGCTGAATACTGCAATTCCTACAAACTACAAGTTTCCTCTAATCACTGTGTAAGCTACAACCAAATTAAGACAGATGACTGATTTGAAGAGCAAGTAAAATGACATCGTGAGGATCTCAGTTGTGACAAAAAATCCACAAACTCGAACATATGAAAAACAGACTCCACCTCTTTCTTCTTCAGCCCAGTGAACCCAACAGGAGAAATACTGAATACTGCTCCAAAATAATGAAGTGTGAGAGGCTCATTAACTTGAATTCTGCATGAGTTACTGCTGCAGACAGTGCTGATTATGACAGTGACAACACTGGTTGAAGTAATGAGGCTCACGACAGAAACCACTGGCACTGGACAACTGCTACGAACTACCAGTCTGTCAATGAAGACCTCAAAATTGGTCATTTGTCTTGTGAACTTGTAAAAATATTTTTTCAAGAAGCAGAATGTATAATGCATAATTTTCAACTAACATTGCAGACCTAGAACCCTGGCACCCCCTCGCTGCAGGTACTAAAGCTCTTCCGAAGAATTGCTGAGTTATTGATAAAAAGCTTGCCTACCTCATCATCATTGACGAGTTCTTTTTTCACCACCTTCATTGCATAAATGCGTTCTGTTTTCTTCAATCGAACAAGCAGTACTTTGGCATAACTGCCTCTTCCTATAACTCGGAGCAGATCAAAATCCTGAAGACCCAAACTGGAGGAAGCTTTGCCACTTTCTCTAATGCCCATTGCCTGGTAACAGAGATACTTTGGAATTAGTGAGCAGGCTTGTCAATTTTAACAACTGCAGTTGCTGTTGTTTAAGAAAAGTTAGCATTTCAAACAGAATAGCAAAATGAATATAAACAAGTGATTCAAATAACACTTGTTCTTAAAACTGCGCTACCCTTGAAAAGCAATGTGAGGGGAAAAGAAGGAGGCAGAAGCAACGTGGCAGATGAGAACAAGTGAAATTGGAAGAGTTTGGAATACTTTCTAAATCAAAGTGCATCTCAACTCAAGTTTCAAAGTAGAACAGCTTGCAAGACGTACATGCATACACCTGAGTTAGCATCCCACACGTGCTTTATGTACTAGTTTTCATTTTGTAACAAGTTAAATTACAAAGGCATTGAAATAGAGAAAGACTTGAAGATTTCTGAATATGGTTAGTATGGTTAGATACTTTACCTCTTTTTCTTCACCAACATGGTCCAAGCTCTCATGGCTTGATGGATTATACGGAATCACTAGAGGTGCAAGAAAAACAATTAGACTTGACATGAAAGTATTTTCTTTTTCCATAACGTTTCCACACACAAGAACCAAAGCAAGAGAGAAACAGTTTAAATGTATGTAACATAAGTATTCAAAACTGGCAACCCTTTTTGTTTGTTTCTGAACTATTGGAATCATTCTTTTAGCAATACTGCATTAACGATCATCATGGCTAATACAAGAGTCTGCAATGATATTTGGAAACCCATTCAGACTAACTCCAACACAGAAAACATCAGTTTTTTGTTGTTGTTGTTTTAACTGATCATTGTCTATATCCAAATTCAAACATCAGGATGACCATTCTGACTGTTGCAAGAATGAATTTGTTTGTCTACTGATCACATAGAAACCTTACTGATCTTTTTTTTCCCACTGTTATTGTGTTTAGGGCTTTTTTTGATTGTTTGTTCAGGACATTTAAAATATGCAGCATATCAATCGGAAAAGGTAGCTGACTGCCTAGATTTTTCATTTTTAGCCTAGTTTCTTACACTGCAAGATACAGAAAACTAAGGGATTTTTATATTTATTTTCCCCTTGGTATTAAGGATCTCTTATTTTTTTGTTCTATTAATAAAAGTAAAACAAGGTTTTAAGAATAATTTGCTTAAAATTATCCTGTTTCATTTTAAAATCCACGTTCATGTTTCATCTACATACAGTAAAGAATAAAAATTATTGATCTTACCTGATTCTACGTTATCTGGATGCACTGATGATGGATCCATAGGCATTATTGGTTCCTGCAATTAAGCACATTTTTGTAATAGACTGTGAAAAACATTACTTTGGAGACAATAATCGATCCCCGAGGAATATAATCTAGCTACTTTTTAACATGATGAATCAACATAGTTACTGCTCTAATTCATACACAATGAATATTAAGAACTGTAGTCCTTATTTTACCTATTTTCCAGAAGTTATGACAAGTTTCCAGAAGCTGTTGAAGTGACAACTTAATACAACAGAGAAAAAGTAGTACAGCAGATGAGAACTGAGACAGAGAATCTCAAGTACTTTAGCAGTACATATATTAGTCAAATGAATTTACAGAATATAGACTTGTAGATGTCTGCTTTTAACATTAAACTAGGAAAAATATTTATTTTACTCCCCCCCCCCCAGAGACTCAAGAACTAAAGATGATTCTGTCGCTTGAAAGAAGTCTCAAAATTTTTGTGCCTCAATCTTCCTTTTCTATATAGAAAATAGTCACATAATCTAACGTGTTTAGAGAATATATTTTACATGCACTTCACTTTGAAGATATAAAATAGTGTCGTGTGCATATATATGTACACATATATACATACACAGCATAACAATACAGTGAAGGAAAAGGTAAATATATCTGTCATAGGAATAAATAACAGATGCAAGAATTAAATCTTCTCACTGAACTGCCACTTTGCTAAGTGACTCTGAAACCTTCTTGCCATTAACACAGCAGACAAAGAATGATAACCTTTCAGATTTCATCTAATATGATTATTTGCAGACTACAGTTTGAAAGCCATTAGTATGAAGTGGGCTCTTTTGCTTAATTTCTTGTGTTTTTGCTTGTTTTGTTTTTAAAAAGACAACTTTTCAGACAAACCATACTTACTGGTTGTAGTGTATGACGTCCACATTCAATAGTGACAAGCTTGTGACACTTCTTGTGAACAAGGAGTTTGCAATTGATGCATTTATATCCCTGGCGACCCAAGCCCCATATTCGGTCAGTGCAGATGGCACAATGAGCTCGCTAGAATGACAAATCAACAAAACCGACTGAAGAGCATAAGTAAACAAAAACTATTTAGACACGCTCCACACTCTTGTTATTGAAGAATATTGGATAGAAGATCAGAGAGACCCCTAATGAAATTAGCACTACGCAAGAAGAGTCCCTATCTCAGAACTTAAAGATAGAACAGGCAGATACCACAGAAGAGCTCAGAAATTACAAATGAACAATAAGCAGCAACTGCCATACAGGAAAGAGCACATCTGCTTGAAAAGGTGCAGGCACAGTCAGGCTTTTCTGCTGCACATGGACCCAGAGAGATGTGAGCCAACTCCAGGTCAAAAGCAGTGCAGGTAAACCAGCAGGTTCCTGCAACCAAACTGACTTGCTAAGTGTCTCATCATCCCTCTGTGTAGATGAGTCCTTAAATTTGTAGAGAGAAAAGCAGGAGAGCAAAAGCTTCAGCACAGTCAAACCACCAGGTAACAGGAAATGGGAGGGTCACCACTCACTGAAGAACACTCAACACAACTCAAAAGAACCATGAAAACATGGTGCCTACAAAGCAAGAGGGAAAGTGATTCTGTGATGGTGCCTTGACAGCCTTTGACTAGGAAGAGGTCAATGAGTGTTTCCCAGAGCATTGTAAGAAAAAAAAAAAAAAAAAAAAAAGGAAGAAAAAAGAAAAGAGTTAGATGAATAATGCTGAAGATGAGGTTTAGTGGAGACAATTTTAAGCATTATTTAGTGCATGATACACTCAGCTTAGAAAAGAAAGAAGAGTACTGAAGCTGTCAAGGAACCTTGCTTATTCATTTTTGTTTTTATTTTTTTAATAAACACAGCAGATAGCCTTCCTGGTTCTTAACTGTGTTTGACTATTGCTTCTTGAAAATACTAAAATTGATCTGTTACTTAGAGTTGCTTACATGCCACCATAAGCAGGATGTTTAGAAAAACATCTCAGCTTTTGTTTAAAAGTAATGAAAGAAAAGTCTGTGCATCATAGGCAACTCTGACTTTTTTTATTCCCAGAACATAAAGAACTGCAAATGCACTTTCAGCTCAGTCATCTAATGTGAGTGGTAAAGTTTGCCCTCTATTAAGGTTTTAAGGGAACAATGGAGCATTTAACTAATATCATTACAGACTGTACTGAAAAATGAATAACAGACATTTATTTTTTATTAAGTGCCCGATTTTATACTGAGAAAGTTTCCTGAAGCTGTAATTACCAAAAGTACTATAGACAATCAATAAAAATGAGAATAAATTTTGAGAGTAAATCTACCTTATAATTTTTCAAGGCAGTAGCATTAAAATTACAAAATTAGACATCCCTGTAACATGGTTTTAAATACCCAACAAGAGTCTCACCCTGTTAAATCGTTTGGCTTGGAAAGTGTGACCATTTGCACAATAGAGCTTTCGCCACCGGCGGGCGCCTCGGCGATAAATGGATTCTAAGAGGAAAAACATATGATTATATCCATAAAAATATAAACGCAGAACTACAGTATCTTCTCATGGACAATTCTGTGTAAAGTGATTTGCAGAGTAAAGTTTCACTCTTGCAACCTTATAGAAACACAGAGTAATGTTCTAAGTATCTTCTTCATTTTTTAAATTTTGGAGAAAATTTGATGTAGAATACTATGACCAACTGTCAGTGAGTCGAAAGAAGGAAAATGGTCCAAACAATACAAGCACTTGTTTGCAGAACATGCACCTACCTTACCTAAACTCAAGGAGGAGCTGTGTGAAAGGGAAGGAGGGAGGAGGGCACATTTAATGAGCATGCCCTGATTTATGAAAGATTGCTTGCACAAATCCTCCAGTTTTAGGTCCCCAGCCGCCACCGTATTTTTTCATTATCAGGAACCAAAGTTGAGAACTATGATACACAAAACTACACTGAGTTGCAAACCTATTTCAGATTTAGTCTACAACCTTGTTTTTTCAGAAAAGCAGCACTGATCATACTGCCAAAGTTAATTTTTAAGCATGTACATCGACATTTGTCAGAGACTTGGATATCAAACTGACAGATGTGTTCATGCATAACACACCCATAACCTTTTATAAAATGAATACTAACAGCATAGAAGTCTACATTAAGACAGACGGAAAATCACCTCTGTAATGGTTAGTACATTTACTAGCATTATTGAAAGGTTTTTGGAGAATACTCCTGATATTGCCTAAACATTGGTTTAAAACTGGTGATATGACACTTCATTACTACTGGTTACAAGCCTTTGCTCACATTAGTCAGCTAGCAATCTGACAACTACTAGAGACAGGAATAGAATAAAAAAAAACTGTCACGATAGAAGAGGCAAAAGCAAGGAAAGCAGAGACACATGGATAGTTAACAGAAATGCAAAATGTTTTTATTAACAATGATTCAGAAATGACAAACAACACTTAGTTTTAGCAAAAGTTTCTACTCCTTTTAAATATGTAAGTTGTAGAGATTTTGCATTATTAATACTTATTAGCACAGAAAGCCAAATGATAGAATATAAAAATTGTCAAGAAGAGGAAATCTACTCAATCTTCTAGAATAGGAATTTCTGATTTTAAGTACTTCTTAACTAAAACGCCTACTTACTATCTTCTCCCGGACAAGGCATGCCAGGCCGTTCTGGTACACAAGGGAATACTGCAAGAAAAACATTAGCTTTCTATTAATCTTTGTTTTAGACAAAAAAAATCTTTGGGTTAAATACAACACTTCTTAAAGGCACTCAGAATGTATTTTAACAAAACTTTGTTTAACAGAAAACAAGCTGAAAAGCTCCCACAAAAATCTTATGCTAGACAAAACAACGATCCACATGAGAAATACAACCAAACAGCAGAGCAACCAAGTTATTTCCTAACAAAAGTAACTACCAACAACTAATGATGATGGTTTCTCATGTGCCCAATCACTGCAGTCAGTATTTGGAAACCTTGACTATAAATATCATACTACAGTACCCTAACAGCCAAGTATGATCTTGTCTGTACTAGCCCTTTTTTTTTTCCAGTGTTATATATATTATTTATATACAAAAACAGATACAATTCTTTTCTAGTTTTTAAAAGATTTTCTGGGAAGCTGAAAAGCTGTCTCTTCCTTCCAGCCAAGCTGATGAAGAACTTTGGGTGCTGTATAACATACACACACATTTTCTATCATTCATTGCCAGCAAGCATACAAAGGTCCTTGGGATGGATGTACAAATGAGAGATGGGAGCTGTCTCATCAATAAACTAAGACCAAAGTATTTTATCTTCACTTAATTTCATAAAAGGCATTTGCAAGTGCTGACAGCAAAAAAGCGTGGTACATGGTCTTCAGCATCCTCTTGACAAGATGCCACAGTAGACTTTAACTGAGGAAGCTGGAGTAGCGCAAAAGACACAGATAACACGTAAAAACAACACTTCTTTGTTAGTGCAATCATTAGAAGTAATATATTGAATTTCACCATACCATGAATTAGAAGCTCCGAATCCTTGTTTAGTTCATACAACCGAAAGGCTTCTTCCAACTCCAGCTGGGAAGAAACTGTACATGGGTCTCCTGAAGAAAGAAAAGAGAACAATACAAAACTTAACCCGATTAGTGCTGTGCCATTCAACGGTTCCCTCACAGTTGTTCCTAAGATTATTATTGTACGAAAGATTATTATTGTAGGAATATCTAAGATATTCCCAAGTCACAAGCAGATCATAACCACAAAATATCATTGGCTTGGTCTCCTACGAAGTTACACGTTATTTCAGTACAAGAGGTGCAGGACACCTTATGGAAAAATCTTACAGAAATAAAGGAGATCAAGCTAGAGATCTACTGTATGCACCATCACGAGCAAGAAGGACCAACTTCTAACCTTGGACCCTTTTGGACACAGACAGTACTTCACCTGTTTCTTGCGATTCATCTAAAGAACTCCTCTGATATTTTAATTCACCTCCTGAGTCTCTCAGTGTTTGGAAACTTATAAATACTCAAAGGAACAGCCACGCAATGAAAATCTATCTTTAGCATCTGATGCAGATTATTAATGCTGTAAAAAAAAAAAAAATCTTCTTCAAAAGAAGAAATCTTCTTCAAAGTATTTTCCCTTGAAACAATACTACAACTGAAACACTTTTGAATTGTTGCTGAATCTGAATTATCTCTGCCCCAGTGAAGGAAAACAATTCTGGTTATCAATTTGTTTTCTCCACCTGCACAAGATATCCTGTGCGAGAACACAGGACTTCTCTCTGCCTGCTTGTACAGTGGCACATGGGCAGCACAAGCTTCCTTCTAGCTGAAATTCCATACAGGCAACCCTGCCAATTTTTTAACAGAAATACTACTTTCCACTCCCTTAAACGGTAAGCTAGTTGCAAGTAACAGAATTGGAGGAAAGCAGAACAATTTCCACCTCAGCTACACTGAATCTAATCAGCGAGGTCTGCTGCTTCCAGTCTGCAGTCACTACTACGGTAGGAAAGCCAACCAGCAACAATTTATGAACTGTTCTCTACTAAAGTATAACAAAATTAATAGGGACACTGCTGAGGTTCTGCACTAGAACCACATACCCAGCAGGCAGAGAGAAATTTAAAACCTGCCCTACCAAAGTTTTTCTAGATAATTTGTTTTGGTTCTAATGCATCCATTCATTTTTACTGCTAAAACACTAGTAATGGATCTAGACTGTCCATTATCAGAATTCTATCTTTATTCTTTTCTGAATTTCATAATACTCAAAAACACTCCAGTCTTTGAAGTCACCTTTAGCCATTTTTCATCATACTGCATGTCCCTGCCCCATTAGCCTATCTGGACATCAAACCGCCTACCCACCGCACAAACTCACACAATGGAGAGCACGGCGGGAGGAGAAGGAACAAATATTTATTCAAACTCACTGAGAATCAACAAACCAGTTTTTCTTCATTTGTTGTTGACACCTGTGCAAACAGTTTTGTGTTTCTTTTTGGCAGAAGAAAGGGAGACTTTCAAGAGCATATGCAGTGCTTTGAACTAGGCACAGAAGGTTTACAGACATTAGTAGGAAGCTTCATAATTAAATCTGACTTGCACATTTATTTTTTATTGGTGATCACAATGGCAATAGTGTGTAACTGATCTTTCCCACAATGCCTTCAGATTCACAATTTCACTTTAAAAATCTAATAGGGAGTAACAGAAGTCTTCATTCAAAGTATTATTAATGGTGGCTAAGTATTAAAAAAAAAAGATGTGTTACAAATATTCTTTCAACAACAAACTAGTCATAATTTTGCAGTTATCTAAAGCCAGATAAAATATCAGTGGAAAATATTCAGTTTTGACTTATTTAACAAGAAATTCAAAATAGAAGTTTTTCTAAAACCAAACCAAGTTCAACTCCATTTTCCAGTTGAACCTGACCTTTTTTTTTGTTTCTACTCAACTAAATTAGATTTGCCTTTGTGTGATTACCTCTCAGAAACAGAAGTAGTTATACACAATTCTCTACACCTGCACAGTATCCTAAGTGAATACATGAAAAAAGTCTAACTGCAGTATTCCTATTTTTACCTGTTTCCGATCAAAGAGCAAAAGTTGAGGTAGAACAATCTGTTGCTTCAAGTAAACCATTGAATCCGTGCAATTTTTTTATTTTTACAAACACGTTTCACTAAAAAGAGGTGTACTTCTTACTACGACTCTCCAGACTCTTCAGTGAAAAGTCTACCCGTCCTCCTCCAGATAAAACAAACCAGCCAGCTTAATGTGAAGTGCACATCCAACTCAAATAGCACCACTGCACAGAAGTTTGGCCATAAACATTGCTCCTTTCCTTAACTGCATCTGCCTTGTGTGAATAACTTGGGAATCCTGGTGAGAGAGTGAGGGAGAAAACCTGCTTAGAATCTAAAGACCGTAATCTTCAGCACACCTGCCCATATTGCACCTCCAGAATCAACTTTGGTCCATGTTTAGTTCTAAGCTGTGAATTAACTGGCACTCACCCAATTCTGAATGGGAAAGCTGTGAGAAAACAGGTTTACAAGCACCATTTATGCTAATCACTGCATACAAATACTAATCACTGCAGACAAATCACTGCACGTTATGGCCTTTTATGCCATCAAGTACTTAGCATGCTAATATAACTGCTATTTCATAATTCAGATGTCTCTGGTGCAGCTCAAAACATGTGTAGAACACTTTCTTTATGGCATTGGTGTAAGAACTACAATTAAGCTTTTCAAAATATTCCTGATGTGTACATACAGCTCAGAAGGGACACTGGACTACATCTGTTAAGAAAAAGGGGGAACTGACTGAACTTTTTTTCATGTGAAGTAAACAATAACACGGATCATTCAGAGCTACCATTCAGAGAAGTATTTTCTTTCAATTCTTTCTTCTAATACTCATAAAAAGTTTAATTAACAACTATGCATTGTTAGACTAAAGTCTAACAGATTGCTAAAGGATTGCAAAAGATTGCTAAAGGAACAGCTGATGCAAACACTCAAAATACGTTTTGTGGTTACATGTACAACTATATATTAAATTGTACCAACACTTCATACAAATACGGTATTTTGTATCATTAAAGTTAGTTTAACTCTTTTTGAAACAGTTAAGGCTTATGGGGAATCATGGGCTCCTTCAAGTTTAAAAGCACATTTTCCATTTCCTTCCTAAAAAATCCAAACATTGAATTCACATTTTAATGGTCACTGGGTTATTTGGTTAAAAAAATAAAAAAGAAACGGAGCTCCACACAAAGTGATTTGAAATAACAACAATGAAGATATACTTACAAGGGCATCGGGTAGCCATTACTTTTGCAGTCAGATTTACCATTTCTAAAAACATTGAGCTTATCTCATGAAGGCAGAAAGAAAGGGAAAAACGAAAGGGAGAGGACAGACTGAAAGCTTAGCACCATATTGATGAGATATTTGTCAGAAAGCCAAGTGGCAAGTATTGATTTACCTTCTTCATCAATCCATTTCATGGTGAAAAGCTGTTCGTTATCAAAGGAGCACATGTCGCGGACTTCACTGCACAGTCCCTCAAATGAGATGGAAGGTTCAAAATACGTTATCATGATGTCCCTGAGCAAGAGAAAAAACAAGTCTGAGAAACTACACTGTAATACGTAGCATTTCATCATTACCTCTAATGCCTTCCACATACTACTAATATAAAGCCCACCTCTTGCTACAGCCCCCTAAAAAAAATCTTGAAGCAATATTAATAAGCCATTAGCACCATGAGTCCTTCCTACAGCAAGTCAGGCTCCAAGAGATTTTTATTACTGCTTTGACATTTATTCCTCCAGCCATCTGCTTTTGAAGAAAATAAGATTTACATGCCCAAATAACTTTGAAGTGAGTTGTAGGAGATTTTAACGGCACACAGAAATGAAATGTTACATCAGTGGAAAACAACGAATTAAATGCTGCAAACATTTTGAAGGACATTACTAACGTATTGGTGGTTTTCCTTACTCTAACAAGTTATTTTGTTACCGGTTACCAAAATATTTAAAGAACGTATGCATCTTCTCCAACTAAATTTTAATTGCATAGATGTTATGAAACATTAATGAAAAATATTAAACAGGTTGCCTACCAGATTAGAGGGTGGAAAAAAGTTCCAAATATTTAAAGTGCCTTTAAAAAGACATGGTGATGCTTCACCACAATGACAGGGAGGGTGAACAGACGAGCAAAGCATATACTTAGATTTAAAATTTAGTGCTTTACTGTTATGCAGAACTGGTATTTCTGTTATAATCAAGATGGAGAGTGAGTTAACCTGATGCTTTAAATGCATTAACATAACACGCTGACCCACTGTCTTGGTATTTGCTGGGCCTTACAGGGGAACAGGTGACGCAGGGTAGCAGCCCTTTAAGCAAAGGATGCCAGAGGTACAGTTCAGAGGAAGGTGGAGAGGAAGAGAGGAAAGAAAAAAAAAAGAGGACTGTTCACAACACTACACTTCAAACGTCTTGTATAAGCCCGACGTTTGACCTGTGACACTCATTTTCCCCCCAAAATTCGACCAGTCAAGATTAATTTGTTCATTGCAGTTGTCAATGCCAGCACTATTTGGTGGTGGTGTGGAATGGAAACAACAGACACCATTTGTATCTGGTCAAAATCCACATCAAGGCACCCACCAGACTGAAATGTACATACACATCAAGATCAATGTCTATTAACCACCTCGCACAGGGGCAGAATTGTATCCAGCAGTTTGTGGCTTACACTGTGGTCACGGAACATGAAACACTTCCAGGAGGGGCAGCAAACAGGCATGATAAACACGTCTGAATATTGCAGAGGCTCCTTTGAGTTCAACAGCACACAAACTAGCAAATTCTAAGCACACTAAAACAGCCTACTTCTGGCCTTATGAGCACAGAGTTAGTTTAGTTAGGGGGAAGACTCCAATAAACTGTCAGGATTCTGAAATCACACCTCAAAAATCCGAGAAGTCAGAAAGCTGCTACAGCTGTCTGAGAAATTGCTCCTCTTCTTTCCACACAAGACAAAACAATATCTGTACCCTGATACGTAGGCACTAAACGCAAAGCTAGAAAAACACAAGAGAAAGGACGGAAAAAGCCAAGGCGTCCCTCTGCTGACACAACTGACGTCAGGATGGAATCAGAGTTGAGAGGAGTGAAGAGGCAGCTCCGCTCCGTTTCTATTCAGGACTAGCTCTCGCACGCGCTGCTGACACCAGGCATCACCAGCGAGCGCGGAGGCCCTGCTAGGAGGCAAAGCCTCAACCTGCATTTCCTGTTTGTCAGGGACCTACATCTCTGCAGGGAGATAAGGCACCGCACCGCTTAGCAACTTCGCTGATTTGCAGCTAAAGTTCACCATCCCTTCATTTACCCACCTCCCTGCACAGATTTATTCCTTCACTAAAAGGTTAAGTTCTGCAGGGCGCTAAGACGTCGGAGCTGAACATTTCAACTTTTCCAGTTTATTTTGTGATTGATCTGGTACACGATGGGAGAGGGTCGGTTTGGGCAGCGCGACCGTATGACTGCTACTGGCAGACAAGAGGCAGGTGACAGACCACAGTCCTGACAGGCGGTAATCACTGCTGCTCTACTGAAAACTGAAAAAAATTATTAAAAACTGTTAAAAAAATTTTTCAGGTCCACACGTGTCTCTCTACATTACTACTGTGAACAGCAAATGTCACGTATCCACGATATTAAGATGTGTTGAACAGCTTAGGAACAAAAACCCTTCCCTGATTGCTGAAGTAAAGCTGATACAGACCGAATGAACACTTCCTACTTGTTGTTGCCTTCAAGTGGCAAAACAGTTGCCCTTCAAATGGGAAACTAGTTGCCCTACAAACAAAAGAGGAGCTTATTATTTTAGAATTTAATTCTCTAAAGTACTACACTACTACCTTCAGTCGGACACGTATCAGACAGCCGAGGAACAGACCTGGAAAAGCACCCGGTCTGAACCAACAAACACCAACTTGTCGGCGCGTTTTGCAGAACCCTAGCCAAAAGCGATATTAAACCAAAGGAGGAATGTAAATGTGAACAAGAGGCTACAAGCAACACCTAGCACGTTTTTTTCTACAGACGAGAAGGCAGCTTTACATGATGCAGGAACTGAAAGATTACAGGTCTTCCTACAAGCTCACTTTGCAATTTTAACCACACTGGTGACACTGACGTTTTCTCCTGAGCTAAGTCTCGCTTCCAGAGTAGCTCTGCTATCACACCTCCACGTTTTATGGCACTTTCCACACTTCTTGCACCTAAGACCACTCTGATGCTGTCTTCCTTAGGAAAGAGCTGTACTGATGCAAGTCCCACCTTTCCTCTGAGATCAAACACCTTTTCTCATGCCTTTTCTTTTACACATCATCCAGCAGTCACAAGAGCCTTTAGCAACAACAAAGAGAAAAAAACACAATGCTGACAGTTAAGTGCAATTGAATACACCTAGCTCACTCTCTACTTCTAAACTCAAGCTTCTGTGTGAGAATACTGCTTGCGATTTTTCTGTCTGGAGCCTCCTACGGCTATCACGTATACCTGAGGATGCAGAGATATCGAGTCACAGATTAATTACATATCCACATGATTATCACACACCTATGTTAGCCGTTAAGGCCTTAGCCCACTGAAATTAGCCCAAGCAAGAATTCTCCTGGAGAATTCTGCTGTTTCAGTATCTTTGCAGTAAGATCCGATAAGATCTTACATGATTTAAGTGTCTCTTTCTCCAGAAAAGGCCTGAGGTCTGGAAATTGCCTCCTCCTGCACAACCGTTTTTTCTGGGGAAATAAAAAATACATCACCAGAAAAAGCAGCCAGCCACAAAACGAAATCAGTGTTGAAACTGCAAGAAGGGGTAAAAGTATGTTTATAGGCTTGTACCAAAGCTTTTTAAAGCTGAACACTTTCCTTTGCAGAACTTTATATTCAACAGACATCTAACAGAAGACATTGAGATGAAAAACTGACCAGAAAGTTCTCAAGACAAAGAATAATATAAACAAAGGATGTGAGAAATCAAAAACTTTAAAAAGTAATTTTCTGGAAATATCTATGAAGATGCACTTTGATTTTACAATTAAAATGGAACTCTTTTTTCTTTCCCACCACTTAATCCACTCATGTAAAATTAAGAAAAGAGCCTAATTTAACATGTACTGCGAGAGGACTGCCAGGAGTATTTTTCATTCAAAACAAATCAAACAGTCTGTGGGTAAAGCACTGCTATCCTATGCCTTTAACTACACTAAAAGTCTAACCTACATTACAGCCTATGCAGTTAAAACAGTGCGTAATCTATGCCAACCACTGAAGAACAAACAGCAGTTCCAATCGTGACAGAAAACGGTTCTACAAGATGGTTTTGTTTTTGTCTTTTTTAAATCAGCATCAATTCTATACGATTCATAGTGCACACTCAGCCTATCACCCTTACCTATTTTCACCCACTACAACACAATCCTCCCCTGATGTAACAGCTTCTGGTACTGAACTGACAAAAAGCATCCACGACAAATGAGATGAGCCAAAAAGTAAACTTTTAAAAAATAATTAGACACTTAAAATGGCTGTAATTATAGATGCTGTGTAAGCGCTGCACATTTGAAGCTGATACACACTGTTACTCTACCAACGAAAAAGCACTGAACTTTAGTTATAATAAATTCCTACCAACTCAGTCAGGAACCTCTGTCACACACCCTGCCCTGATGACAGTAACCCTTTAAAACAGATAAGACTATTTTCAGCCTTTTAAACTAGCCCTATGATAACGTTGGTTTACCTGAGAGAAGGAAATATCAGGGTAAACTCAACCCAATTCCCAAGTGTTTGGGAATTCCCATCCTCTCATTCTCATGATCTGTTTTAGGAAAATTTTCCTTCCTGGTTTTACATATTGCATGAATTTAAGGTACAGAATTACCACTGCATAGTTGAATGAAACAAAGACCCTTCAAAGAGTTCTTCATGAAAGCCTTTGTCTCGGCTGAGAAAAGCAATTAGGCTCTTGGCCAGACGGTGCGATGTTCTGGGGCTGGGACTCAGCCTCTGGAGCTGGCAGGCGCAGCCCCACCGCCAGGCTCCGACCTTCCAAGAGCCAACCCGGGCTTCTGACTTGCTGGGCTGGGGTTTTCCTGGGGGGAGCTTTCTTTTTCTTTTTTTTTTTTTTCCTTTGACCAGACAAAAGAAGTGGAAGTTGAGAAGACCTTCCAAGCGAGACTTGCACAATAACTTCTACATCCCATTTAAAGACTTCTATCAGAAAAAAAAGAAAGATTAACATTTCCTGATTAACAGTATTTCCCTAAAAATCCTCTATCCAGCTCTAATCTTGATACAGTTTATGTGATTAAAGCAAAAATGCTGCCTTTGATATCAGCATTTAGATCCTCAGTCTCCAAGTCATTCCAGCGCAAGTAAAATGTTTTCCTTTGCTATCCATTTCTTGATAATGCTAGCTTGAGAAGTGGGCATGAGACTTGCTTTGTAGGAGAGTGGAGGGAATAATTTGTTTAGACCTCGAAATGAATCATTACAAAGGCATTCAGCCTGTTAGTTTGTTGGTTAACCAACTGCCCATATGATTCAGTGCCACTATTAAAAGTAAACAGACAATTGCATTAACAGTTAAAAAGTCAGCAGATGAAACTCAGATGAAACTCAAAGGAAACATTCCAGTGCCTGTGAAATTACTACCTAATATTTAAAGTGTCATGAGCCAGCATTCCTCTCCAATGTAGCAGTTTTCTTCTGCACTCCCACAACCCTGAGCTGCTTTATCTCTGTTCTTGCACCACAGCCTCCCAGCACTAAAGCAAGAAGTCAAATGATTGCATGTGGAAGTGATCAAGATTAAAACTGACCCAGCAGAGGAAAAATAAATGGTTTTAATCCAGAGCAGTTTCCACTTTAGTTCACTGCCTGACCAAACGAACGCTTCTGTCAGCTAATAGCCAGGGCCATCTCCACTTCTTTAAGAAATGGTGCATTAAAGAGACTGTAAAACAAAGAGCAGAGAATTTCACGTACTATTAGTTTGAAAGCATTTCACAGACCTCATAAAACCACAGATTATGCCACACTTTTACACAGATCGTACAGCACTTTTGTCAAGAAAAGCCCCAAAGCAGACACAGGCCAGAAACGAAAGGCATTACCAACTGCCAAGTGCTCAGCAAGGCTTCTGTACCTCTCCTTAAAACTATAATGCTACAGATATCAGACAGCAAACACCGTAAATATAATAAATCTTTTCTTGTACTTAACACAGGTAACTGGAAGGAAGCTGTTGAGAGTGCCTAGAGCTTAATCTTAACCCAAAAATGCAACCTGCATTGTTTTCTGATTAGATCACCTCCTACCCAACTCAGTGGCCCGATGACCCTTGCTCTCAGACTTTTAAAGTCGGCTCCTCTAAATGTCGGTGCCTAGCAGGGGGTAGCGCACCCACAGCAGAGCAGACTTTATATTATATCGCATATGTCACTACACGCTGCTGCTGGAGAGCAGCACCCAGGCTCTCCCTCTGAAGGCCTCCAGCGCTCGTTACACGGGGCAGCACCTCGCTGCCATTCGGCTCCCTCACAGCCCCTGGGGAACCCCCCAGGACCCTACGGGGCGGGTTTTCAGCCCAACTCTCCTCCTTCAGACCCGAGAAGAGCCCAACGCGCAGCGCCCGGCCCCGAAACCCCTATTTTTTCCCCGATTTTCCCCGGCCGTGGCACCGAGAGCCCCGCGGGGGGCGGCAGCGCGGGGCCGGCCGTGAGGAGAACCGGGCTGTGAGGGGGGCACCGGGCCGTGAGGAGAGCACCGGGCGGGCCTCCGGCCCCACCGCCGCACTCACCCCTTGTAGTAGGCTTTCACGCGGACCTGGTGGCCGCCGTCCCCGCCGAAGCCGCCCCCTCCGCCGCCCGGAGCCGACATGGTGCCGCTGCCGTCCCGCTGCGTCGGCATCCCCGGGGCGGGGCGGCGGCGGGGCGGCCGGGGCCGGGATCGGGCTGGGGCCGGGCCGGGGCCGCGCTACGAGGAGGCGGCGGCCGCGCGCCCCCCGCCGTCCCTCAGCCCGCCCAGGCCGGGCGGGACCACTGCGGGGAGGAAAGGGGGGGGGGTTCCGCAGAGCCCAAGAGGCGCCCGCACCCCCGTGACGGAGCGGGGCGGGCGGGGCAGAAGCGATCCCCTCCCGGTGGCCCCGCCGCTTGGTACGGCCCGCCGGGAGCGCGCAGCGGCTGCCGGGCAGGGGGCGGCCCCGCGGCTGCGCGGGAGCGAGCACGGGCGGGGGGAGCGCTGGGCGCTCGGTGCAGGTGGAGCTTCGAGAGGCATACAGCAAGTGTGGTGTTTTGTGGTTTTTTTTGAAAGAAAACACAAAGGATGCTTTTTAATTAAAGGGGATGGAACGCTTAATATTTAAGAAAAGGTATTTTATTAGAGCTGTTATCATAAATTGGTTCCTTTAGGCTTTCCCTATTTAACACCACGTTGGTAGCGTCTTTGATAACGCATATTTGTTTTGCCCAGCACTTCCTTGAAAGATGGATGTTTCTGGGAATCCTGAGGAATAGGTAACCTAACCTTTTTTTGTTTGTTTTTTTTGTTTTGTTTTTTTTTGTTCTGATACAGCACAAACACTTCCTTTTTCCCCACTACCTCCTTGGTGTAATCGGCACCGTACCCGGACGTTTGTTAAAGCAGCGTGGAATTCTGCCACTCTGTGGTCCGCAACAAGCTGCTATACGAGACCTGCACATTCCAGTCGTGCACTTTGCTCTTCTTTTTGCTTTTTGATGATAAAGTAACTTAAGTCCCCATTTGCTGTTTTCCCTGCAAGAGGTTACAAAGTACAGAACTTTTTTTGTCACGATACCTGACCTTCCTGCAGCAGGCATTTTTCTTCCTCAGAAGAAACTTGCTCCACCCAGTTTCCAAACAGTCTTGCATCAATTTCATGCAGCAGGAAATACCTTGCTGTATCTTAACAATACCTTGCTCTACAACTTCCAACATTTTTCTTAGTTTCCTACAAGATCTCTAAGAGTATTCCATCACAGAGAGGAAAACATTTTGTGACAGAGAGATGGAGAGGTACTGAGCTTGTCAGGATATCCCATGCAAGATTTGAGTTAGCTTTATGTGGTACAGCGGCTACTTGCCTGCATGGAGGCTGGGCTTTGCTCTTCTACTCCAAGTAGTACAAAGCAGCTGCTACCACGTACGCTTGAGAAATAATGGTGTAATTCAACTCTGATCGATTACAGTCAGTTCAGGGGAAGAAGCAGTCATCCCCATAGCAAGGAGAGGCTCAGAACCAACATGTAGGAAGAACTGGAAGCTAGGCTAACAGATCTTAAAGACTCTTCAGTTTCATATTCCTGAGACTTCAGGCGTTCACTGCCACCTCCCATTTGGGGCTGCTGAGGTCTTTGACCAACTAACGTAGAAAACCACTCAGGGCAGGCCCTTTCCTGACCTTAACCTCCACACAGCCCTCTCAAAACACCACATCCCCTACAGCTAATACCCCAGAGTTGTAACATTCCATTTGCTGAAGAAGAATTCGAGCAGGAACCCACAGCCCTCCGAACCCTGAGGGAAGCCAGGCCCCTCACGCCGCCGTGGCCCCGCCGCACGAAGCCACAAGATGGCGGCGGGCGGCGTCACATGGCGGCGGCGCCCAGCGCGCCTGCGCAGCACCTCCCCGGGAGGGAGGCGACAAGATGGCGGAAGCGGAGTGAGCGGCTGGGCCGAGGCGAGTCTCCCGGCGGGACGCGCGGAGGAGGAGGGGGAGCGGCAGCGGCAGGGCCCGGCCAGGCCGCGGCGGGGCGGGGCGCGGAGGCGGGGACCGGCGCCCTGACAGCGCCCCGGCCGCGGGCGGCTGCGGTGGGCCGGCCCCGCTAGGGTGCGGGAGCCTCCTCTGCCCCCCTCACGCCCCTTTCTCCCCGGGGCTGGGGGCGGAGGAGCGCTGAGGGGCCGCCGCTCGGGGCTGGGGGAGGCCCCGGCCTTGGCTCCGGGGGCTGTCGGCTCTCGGGGCCCGGTCTGAGGCGGGCGAGGGGCCCTGCCCGCCCGGCAGCGTCGGGGTCCCTCAGCGCCGCGGGGCGGGGGCTGCGTTCGCGCGGAGCGTGGCTCTCAAAAACCCGTGTTTTGGCTGAAAAATAACGTCCGAACCCCGTGTAACTGTTGGGGCGGCGTGTTGGGGTGTGTGTGTGTTTGGGATTTATGCAGAAATCCACCTAGGGGTTAGGCTTGTGGGAATTTTTTATTTTTCTGTGTCTTGTGCGCGTAGGAGTTCTGATGGGAGGTGATGAACGGACTGAGTAAATAAATGGTGTAAACACTTAAATACCAATTTCTAAATACCAATTACGGTTGCAGAGTGTCAGTAGTGTTTGCTTTTACTGTGTCACTACAAAAAATCAAAGTTTCTCAAACATGACTAGCGACTGTGCATGTGCATGCGCATGCACGGTATGTACTGTGCTGGTAATCCAACATTACTGGTGTAAAACGGCAGATTTTTCTGACCTTACTTTGGATTTTTATTTTGACCAAAACTGTTCTTCAAGTCTCAGAGCAGCAAGAACAAAAACCTAAATATTTGCATCATGCACGGTATAATTTGAAACTATGTGGTGTCTAATACTGTCTCTGTTTGAATAAATGCTTCTTTTAAATACAGTTTTCTGTTGTGTTTTATATATTGAGTCCACTTTTGAACATATAGCAGTTATTCAAAGTCAGAGTTCATGCGTTTTCTAAAACTCACCCATCAGAGAGGTGCTTTTGAGGTGATATTGCTGCCAGGCAATGTCACAGTACAGCCCCTGTTCGCTTACCAAGTTTATTTGCACTGTAAGGTAGGAGTTCTGCTTTTCTGATGTTGAGTAGTTAACGAAAATTTTAGAAGACTATTTTTAATAGTATCTGAGACCTGTATTTTATAACTAAATGTGGTCTAGTTAAATATGCAGTGTTGCCCTGATCTCCTTTTATGATGCTGTAAAGACAGATTTAAATTCTGTAGTGGTTTTCATACTTTCTGTTATAAAAGATCCATCTATCCATCTGCCAAATTGTTAATGGATTCGGGGTCATCTTGCTAAAAAATAACCCTCATTTTATGTATTTCCTCTTTTCCTTTAAACAACCGGCTTTTCGCTCCAAGTGACGAAAGGTTTTCTAACAAGTGTCATCTGCTGAAGCACCTTCCCGTGCTCTCAGCCAACAGAGGGCACGGTATTTCTGCGTGTCAGTGCTGCCTGCTGCAACTCGTCGCTCTTTATGTTGCGATAAGACCTGAGGGGTGGCAAGTAAGCCTCGTGCATCGTCTCTAATTGATTCGGGGTCAGATGTGCTAGAGGAGGGCTGGAGATGCACGTCAGTGCCAGGCCATGCTGATCAAAAAATTTTGAAAACGAGGCACTTAGCTAAAGAATTATCAACTAGCACTGAATTATCGACTTCTGATTCAGCTAGTGCAGTGAGATACGTTGCATATCTCACTGATAAGTCTTAAATGTGGCTAAGAACTAAGAAAATTAAACATCCAATCTTATTTTTCTTAGGCTAATTTAAACAGTTGCATAACTGCTCAAACAAGCTAGACAAGTTTTGAGGTGTAAATATTTTGATGTGCATTTAATGCTCTCTGGAGGAAACTTTTTTCAAGGTACTTTTCATTAGCAGTGCGTGAAATTAACATAAAGTGATTGTAGAAGTGATGCTGTTTTCATTGTAACTGAAGTGGTTAACGCATCAATGTTAACTTGTGCTCTCCTTTAGGTAGATAAATGGCATTATAATACACAACAGATCTGTATTTTTAACAATAAAGCCATACTTTTTCTTCATTTCTGATGAAGTAGGATCTGTGCTTTGAAAGCAAGCTTTATTGCCACAACTTGTCTTTGATGGCAAAAGGTAGGAGATATCAACACAATGATGGGTACAAAGTCCCTAGGGACCGTGTACCTATTAAAGTTTATGTATTCCAAGTAATCAGGACCTATGGCATCGTGTGCAGCACAAGTCAGCCTGAACATTTTTTTTTTTCTGGGTAGAGGATACTTTTTTTTTTAAGTTCTCTACTTGCAAAGTAGTCGTGTTTTCAGAGGGGAAGGTAGCAGGTTGGCAGCACTGCATTCTGCTTTCAGCAGCGTGAGCTGAAACTCCTTATTATGTTCCTGTTTGATGCAGCACCCAGTGGGCATTTTGCTGGGGACTTGGCAGTGCTGCTTTTTTTTTTCTAGTACATTGCAGCTCTCTAAATGATCATTTTTCTGAATCCTTCCCTATTGTAAGAAGGAAATATTTCTCCCCACCCGCTTTTTTAAAGCATCCTTTGAAAAGCAATAAACAGCAACTATGTTCTCTGTTAATCATAATACTAAAACTGAAAAGGAAAAGATAAACAACGCTCATATGTTGAGAAACAGGTTTCATTGCAGTTTTAATGACAATGTTTTTGGAGAGAGATTATACTCTGCAGCAGAAGGAAGTCTTGTGAGGCTAGGAAAAAATCACTGGAGATTCTTTTAGGTATTTTTTTCCATAACTGTGGCTGTATTTGGGGAGGCATTGCTGTAGAAAGTAAAAGCATTTTCTCTACAGCTTTTCATTCTTTTTCCAAATAGAACATGTCGCCAGTGATGTTTGGCTAGAAAATGTTTTGCTGAATGTGCAGAGCGGTCAGCCAGTGGCTCCTGCGCTGTGTCATGGGGAAGAGGGATGCGGCAGTATTCCTGTGCAGCCTGCGGGAAGTTCTGCATACATTCCTAAATTGCCACCTATTGCTACCCTTGATGCATCTTAGAAGTTCATAACCACATCTGTCTACAAATCACATCGAGTAATAGCAAATGTTACGAACCTATCCATTTGCAAGCTGTCCATTATTGTATCTCAGAGAAGCTTAGGTTTTCTCCTTTAAAATCCATATGTGCTGCTCTTCGCTTTGTGAACCGCTTTCGTTTCAACTTCAATCCCGCCAGGCTGGACGAACACTGCACAGCTATGGAGAATGAACCAAACACAACGACGTGTTCTGCATCTACGACTACTATCACTACCACCTCCACTTCCCGGACCCCGCTCCCGCAGATATCTGTCTACAGTGGCTCTGACAGGCATGCCGTCCAGGTACCGGGCCATCAGATGCTATTTCCCGTCCTGTACAATGCTCCCAAATACGTGCGTCGTACAATACACAAAATTAACTTTCCATTCTTAATCGCTGTCTTCTTTCTCAATATCTGACTTACTGATTTTCATAAGATACTGTTCATAGTATAGATGTCAGACCACTTAAGAATAGTGCAGTGTGCAGGCCTGCCTTCCAAATAATGGGAGAGAAATGCTATTGGAAAACTTGATTTTTCACCGTTCCCCAAGGGTATGGATTATTAGCATAAAATTTTACAAAGTAACACAAAAAGCTGTTCACTTGACCACCACTGACTAGAGGGATCCAGAGGTGTCTTTATGTGTGTGACTGCTTCTTGGATCCATCCCCATTTTGCTGTTCTTTAAATAAGATTACCAGGAAGTTTGTACAGCCCGCTCTGTTGGGTTTGATAATTGAGTCTCGTGTGCTGTCCTGATCTTTCCAAAAAAATAGAATATCACATAGGATACGATGATGAGAGCCTAAGAGACTTGGATGTAGCGTTATGAAAAATGCTGTACCTATATTTGGTAACTCTGTTGAGAAAAGTGGTGGTGGAGCAAGTTCAGTATTATACAGTTGGTGTGAAACGGATGTGTTTGGTTTTATTTCCTTGTAAAGGTAAACTTCAGCATCGTGTCAGTATGGTGTGTGCTTTGTAATTGTGATTAACTACCTACTGATTCATCACAGGTTATTCAGCAGGCCTTGCATCGTCCTCCTAGCTCAGCTGCTCAGTACCTCCAGCAGATGTATGCAGCCCAACAGCAGCATCTAATGCTGCAGACTGCTGCTTTGCAGCAGCAGCACTTAAGCAGTACCCAATTTCAGAGTCTGGCAACTGTACCACAGGTGAGAGCGAAGATTGCTGAAAAATAGTGGTTTACTACTTTCTGGAGTAAGACTAGAGTTCTAGAGCATTGTCAAACATAACAGCTTAAGTGCCTGAGCTTTCAATGTCTCACAATGATTCGCTGTTATATTTTAATGACTTTGTTCTTTTAAATTGTATCTTCCTCCAAAATGTTTGGAGGATTTTGTTATAGATGCTCCAGTCGGCGTTACAGATGCTCCAATAGGCGTCCATTCCACGCTTAACTGCATACATTATAATGCATCATGTAAATCATCAAACAGGAAAAAATGTATATATTAAAAATAGACTACTTCAATCTTCATCCCATGAATTTTTCTGAAAGTTGATGGGGAAACAAACGAATAGCCACGCATCTTAGTGAAATCAAATTCAGGTAGTCAACATCTGGCATTTTAGTGTGTTTTGCCACACGTCTGGCTGCATTATAAATAATGGCAACGTTCAATTTTAACTCCAGCTGCAGCAATGTAGGAAGTAAATGACAATGCTGTGTTTCGTTTCTGAAGCAAAGCTTTTAACGTGAAAGGAACACCGGAGTAGACCCGTTGTGAAAACTTAAGCAGTGGAAAGACTTCCTTTGACCTCAGTTGACTGTGGATTGAGAGTACTGTCTTGCAGGGATAGGTGGCAGTTAATATTTTTATATGTGGAAATGCTAAAACAGAGTTAAAAACTTCAGGGCTAGATACAGCTGTTTGTTGTCAGAACTAGGATGGACTCTTCTATGCTCCTGGCTTCTACTTCTGTACCTTTTCCATTAGATCATGGTAACATATTGACTTATTTTTTTGTGACGGATTTGTGCCTGTACTGTTACTGAGATAGAGCGAAGAGAATCAGGCTGGGCAAGTCTAAGAAGTTCTGTCCTGCAGTCTGTTAATATATACATCTAAATCACTGTCCCTGTATTCATCTGAAGGTCTGGAGTAGCGTAGTGGTATAGACATTCTATGTGCATACATAAACTGTCATTCTAGGGGAAGTGAGGATGTTCCTCGCAGCGTTTATAAAGTTTGTTTTAATTTTAGATGCTTCTAAATGTAATAAAAATTACAATGTGAGTTTTAATAATGACAGTTTGAATGATGTCACGTTCTAAGTTCTGAGCACCATAGGTGATGAGTTCATTAGGTAGTTCCATCATTAACAGTTTGATGGGCTTCACCTGTGATAGTTATTGTTCAGGTCTTGATCTTCGAGAGTCTGAGTGCCTGAAAGCTGCAAGGAATTCAAGGCATTTGACACCTTGCAGATTCCAGTTCAGAGCTTGGAGTGCACTTTGAAATCTAATTCCCCTGAGTCAAGCAGTTTTGCTGCTAACTCGGAGAGAGGGTAATGTTAGAGAGGGGTGTTTTTGATGGTTTATGCAATAATGTGAACATCGCTTAAACACTTTCTGATTTCGGTATTTGACGCATATTCTTGCTATCTAGGCAAGCCTGTCAGGTGGGAGGCAATGTACTTCCCCCACTGGGAGTGTCACTCAGCAGTCAAGCATGTCGCAGACCTCGGTACGTAATCAAACAAAGCCCTGCATCCATTCTCAACCCCTGTTGGTTATAATAATAACTATCTGGCAAAACAGAAAAGATTTTAAATTTGTGTGGTTAAAAGGAATATTAGAGAAGCACTAAATGGAAGTATGATGACTGTAGCAAGCGTTGGCTACGCTTCCAGTGTCGTCCTCTCATCCCGATGCATGGTGCTAGCTACTAGAGTTGCAGGCTGGCGTTGGAGGCTTCCCTGGTCCCAGCCCACTCTTGGTGCTCTGAGGGGCAGTCGCTCACTTTGTGGGCACTAGTGACTGTTCAGACCACTGCAGGAATCACTCTCTGAGCTTTCATCTCTTACATGATTTCTTACTGGATTTTTCACATTAGTTTCTTTATTCAGGGCACTGTTGTAGTTCAAAACCATAACTCTGTGTACCAGTGATTAAGGAGCACCGAATCTAAAGAATCCAAGTCATTGCTCACTTATGTATGTGAAACTGGTTAAATTGTTCATAGCTTTCATTCTTTTATCATCTTTTATCATGCGTCTTTTATGCACTTTAAATTACTTTATCCATATCCTAAGCATGTGCTCAGGTTTCAGTTGTTAGCGGCTCTGTGTTCAGTTCATGCTGCGTTTCCTTAAACGACATCTTCAGATACGTAATTTGCACAGCCTTCTATGTACACTTCTACAGTTGTCTTCAGTAGGACTTTGTTAGTCCTACAGACATCCTGCTTATTAATCATGCCCTCAAGCTGTTCATGGCTTCAGTGCATAGCTTCAATGATTTAACTGTTTGGTTTTTTTTAAGCTTTCATAGCACTGCTTTGGCTTACAGTCGTTAGAAGTAAAATCATTCATTTATTATTAAATTTAGGAGGGAAGGTTTTCAAATATGCCTGATGTTAAACTAACAGAATAATTGGGCTTGGATTTTCAAGAAAATCTCAAAGTGATGTAAAAGAGCTGGGCACTTAACTCTGTTGAATGTGTTAGTAAAAACAAAAAACAACCAGCTTTTGCTTGAGCAGATGCTAAAAAAGAATTTTTCCAGGAGCATTTAATATGAAATTGTAGAAAACTTTAGTCTCAGACCATTTTTAAGTGTGCATATGAGGAATCAGAGTCAAAGTATGGCAGCACAAACAGGCACCTTGGTCAAGTTTCATAACGAGCATCTCAGAAGTTGTCAGTCATGTCAGATAATACAAGCATGTAAAGATACTTAAGTATTAAAATTCAAACATTTTTCTTAAAATATGACAAGCTCATGCTACGTGTTATGTAAATATGTATTTCTATGAGATGTATTTTTTCAGACTTCGTAACATCGTTGTTTATATTCGTTAATGCTTATTGCTGTGTACTGCTAAATATTGCTTGTAGTTTGAGAATTAAAATACACAGTCTTGCCAGAATCTAGTTTCGTGATGTTTGGCTCAATACATTTTTGATATCTTTACAGTTCAGAGGTTTCTACTGATCCTGCCATTTTTGTGAAAGGCTTTCTGGCTTTAGACCCTAGGATGATTGAATTTCCATGACAGAAGCAATATTTTTGTTTCCTTAGATTAACCTCTCCACCTCTCCTACACCTGCACAGATAATAAGCCGTTCACAGACCTCCAACACCACCAGCAGCAGTATTACCCAACAGACTATGTTGCTGGGGAGCACCTCGCCAACCCTGAGTGCAAGCCAGGCTCAAATGTACCTACGAGCTCAAATGGTAAGTTTGGATTTTTGTTGTTGCTGTTGTTTTTTGTTCCCTCAAATTTTACTGTTCCAGTTCTTATTTATGTTATTTCTAGAATTTATAAGAATTTTTCTTTAGTTTCAGGTAGATTTGAGAATTTAGTTACTAATCTTTGCATACATATCTCTGAAACGCTTAGATGTCAGAGGAGTAAAAGGATTGCTGTAGCTTAGTTCTGTCAAAATTTGTTCAGATGTTTTTAGCCTGGTCGTTTGTTAAATTGATCAAGCATGGGAAAAAAAGAGCATGTCTTATCTGGCTATGTAAAAGGACATATTAGAGTTTATGTTCAGGGTAGGTTTTTTCCAATGCATTGGTAACATTCAGAGCTCAGACTCTTCAGGAAAATTTGATTGCATTTAGTTAAGATTGTTCTTTAGGTTACTGTCTCTAGAATACGCATTAAATATGTAGCTTTCATTCTCCTTAGATTCACATGAAACTCATCAGGTTCTTCCCAATTCCTATTAATATGGCATTTCCATTTCTTAATGGGCAACTTTGAAAAATCTGTATAGTGATTTTATTTTATTTAGTTTAATACTCTGTGTAGTGAGTCTTGTATGAATTTATCCTTACAGGCTGTGTGGGATTTCATAGGAATTACTGAAGTTATGCGTGAATGCTCAGGTTGCGATCAGTGCTTGGTGGAGGCCAAAGATATTTCCATGGCCCGTGGGAGTTCATGACTAGAGCTTTCTGAAATGTTATGTACAAGTACATGAAACAGGAAGAATCACTGTTATGCTACACCAAGAGTCAGAGGTCTGTGACTGCAGTGATGTATAAAATTAGATGCAGGCACGAGTTCTTGCAGGAACTGCACCTGTGAAGCGTGTTTATGAAAGTTTTTTCTTTGTTCTTTTTCTGAGATTTTTTTCTTAGGCTTGCCCAGCAATGGTGTTATGCGATGTTGAGCTTTTTCTTTGGTGGCTCTTATCCTACATGGTTATTGAAAAAGCAGTATGAATTCAAGATAAGGGTTTAAAGATCAAACACCATCAATTTGTCAGTAAAAGGATTTCCTGAGTCTTTGGTTTGTAAGCAAACCTAAATGCTGAAATCACCTAGTACTAATTAACAGAAAGTTAGGAATTCATCATGTCACTGCCTTTCAATATGTGTTATCAAATTAGTGGTGGAAGCAATATGGGATGAGGTTGCTGTTTTTTATAGTAGCAATCTGTCTCAATGACATGGATTTTTGGATACGGTTTTCATATCTATTCACACTAAGTTTTTGTCCAGACTCTTTACATCAAATTTCTTGCTTATTTCAATAACTGCCTTACATCCCAGTTTTGAGAGAAACTTACTCTGTTAGTTTCTGTTTAGGATGATAGTGCAAGATCATTTTTCTCTTCTTGGTAGCATGTCAAACCTCTTTCAATCTTTCAGTGTTTCTATCTAACATGTCAAAATTAATGCTTTTCCTTCCTTGTCAAGGACTTTCTGTAAAAAGGTCAATTCTCATCTGTAGTTAGTCCATACCAATAGACTCATCACCAGCTTGATTCACTTCTGGCTAAGTAACTGCATGTTTTCTTCCTAGCTGCTCCTTGCAGTTGACATGTCTTTAGAAGTAAGGGAAAGTGACTAATGATCTCTCTTCAAAGCCTTCCATAAGACTTGTCTTTGCTATACTGTCACTGAGGAAATCAATGACAATTAGGCATGCCAGTATACTGAAATTAGTAATTGGTGGTTGTGCGATGTCTGTTCTTGCAATGAAACTTAATTAGCGTAGTTAAAGTTGATATAACAGCCCTGTTTGTTAAGTAACACTTGGACAGATAACACTTGGACTGGAAGGTACTCCAAGTTTTCTCTCTTTACAATATTGTAGAAATTGGCCAACTCTTCTTTGCCTTTGTTTCACTCATTTGTAACATTGGAGGGAAAGCCATTTTTAAAATGCTTGTGTGAAAGCTAATGTGTGTGTGTGTGTGTGTAATATCTGTTTCTGAATATGTAGAACAAATATTTTACATGATTTTAAATTATCTTTTCATTTTATTTACTTAAACTACTGCAGTAAATTGTTACTAGAATAAGTTGCTCTAAAAGTAAAAAAAAGAGAAGCTGTACATCACTGCATGTAACTTATATATCACTCTATAAAAGTAAAATGTTGCCTTATTTTTTTTTACGTATTTTTCAATGTTTCAGTCTGTTACCTGATATTTTTTTCTTGCTTAACAGCTAATTTTTACTCCTGCTACCACTGTGGCTGCTGTCCAGTCTGACATTCCTGTTGTCTCATCATCTTCCTCATCTTCCTGTCAGTCTGCAGCTACTCAGGTGAGCTTGTGTCCAGCAGAGTGTGCCAAAACTGAGAAATAAGGAAACTTTGTGCTTAAGTTTTACTTATAAAAATTGGTTATGGGTACTGTTTCTGTACATCTTTAGTGTTTTCTGTTTACCATCGTCACACATTTAGAGGCGATCATGTTATATGTAAAATTGGGGTCCTGGATATGACACTTCAGCTCTTCATAATTCTCTCTCATCTTTATTACCTTGAATAACTTCACGTTATCAGCTGAAGTGGTGTTGTCATTTCACTGAAACATGAAATTTGTATATGATCTGGAAAAACATATGGAACAGCACAGATCTCTACAGAATGTTAGTCACCATCTCCTGCTGTGAAAAGCAAACATTTGTCCAACACATTTATGCTCTCATGAAAGACCTTCCCTTCTATTTTAGGGATTTCTTTAAAAGACTCTGCTAATGGACTTTGTTTTGAAACTTTTTGGAAATCCAAGTAAATTATACCAGTTGAATGTTCTTTGTGCTTGTGTTTGCGGATCCCTTCAGAAGATTCCAATAGATCTGTGAGCCACTAACTGCTTTACAAAAGTCATATTGCTTGTTGTAGGGTACGTCTGGTGCTCTGTTATAATTTCTAGTACTCTAGCAATTGGAGGTACCAGATTTACTATTTTTACTTCTACAGATCTTCCTGAACCACTTCTGAAAAATCTGCATTGTGCTAGTTGCACCTTCCAGTTCTCTTGTGCCAAGTTTGGAAAAAGGTTTCCTTCTGTAGTCACTCTTTTAACATTTCATTCTTGAGGTCATTTAGAACTCTTAAGGTGGATAAAGCCCAATCTTGGTAATTTGTTACTCCATTTATAGCATAACCAGTTTATTTTTAAAAGATAAGTGTGTTTGGCAGAACTTTGCAGCTAAAATGAATAACCTAGAAAATAAAAAAATAAAAAACTTGAGAGTAGTTGCACTAGTTTTAGATACGCTTTCGTTGTATTCCTTAATTAATCAATTCATTAAACACAGGAATAAAAAATTGCCTTGTCGTAGGCATGGACAAGGCTCGCAGTGATAAGCAAAAGGTTAACATCCCCCAAAGCTATTGAATTTAGTTTTTAGTCAGCCTTCCACATCTAACTTTTTGGCCTTCAGACAGAGAAAAAAAATTACAGACACAAAAGCTGCAAGGTAACGTGTTACCATGTCACTGCTGAATCGTGAGGAAGAGTGCCCCTTTGTTACACAAGAAGCTTTGTCAGTGAGCAGCATGAGAAAACAAATTCCTCATTTTACCTGCTGTAGTTCTAAACTCGTTCCATATCACCTGCTGAGTACCATTAATTTCATGCTGCTGGTTTAAAGATATCCGAGTAAAATTCAGGGTGAAGGGGGAAAGACTTCACCTTTGAGATACAGCGAAAAAGTGAAGAAATGCAAACGTCTATTCCCACCTCTTCATTCTCTTCATTGCACAATTTGGTACATTATGTGGGTAGGGAGGACTCTGAAAACATGTCCAGAAGCTGGTAGCTCTGTCCTTACTGGGGGCATTGTCCCTGTATCTTGCTGATAGCTGCCTTCCCAGTCTGATCTAATTTACCTTTATTCTAGTACTTTCAGTAAATGAGCAATTAGGTCTTTTATCTTCTGCTGCAGCACTTTTTTTTTTTTTTTTTAAAGGATTGTAGCGGACCAAGTATTTTTTTATAGGTGATACTGCCTAGCTAGCATAACAGCTTTGGGAATTCAGTGCAGTGCTGTGTCAGGAAAATTGGTTGTATTGTTCTCGTTATTGCAACAGGGTGTTAAAATGGGCAGTTAGCTAGGTCAAATTTATATGAGGGAGAACAGGAGCTGGCATTTATTCCCTGGTTGGCAAGCCTTTCTTAGCATGTTGGGCTCTTTTTTTTTCTTTTTTTTTTTTTTAACCTTCTCTTTCCCTTTTTTATGAACGTTCAGCAGACCAAATGACATGCTGGGAGAATGAGTTTAACGGGAACCTTGATTATACCGTAGGCTGGACTGTGAGACCTGGGCTTTTATATATTACAGAGTCCTGATAAAAGGTCATGGTAAAGCCTTCCTACTGTTGCTTCCAAAATCTAAGTTGACCTTTTGCTTCCCACACTGAATAGATTGATCTTAACTGCAAAAACAAAGTCAGAGTCTGACAGCAGAGTGCTTGTGGCACTCTGGGGGTTCTCCATGACTGGGTTTATTAGGTCAGATATGATATCCTTCATATGTTTCAGAAGCATCCCCTTCAAAAACACAAGCTGGAATGGAAATCATCTTTTGGACTTCAATGGTCTTCAGGAGTGAAAATGTTAAATTTGGAGCATCTTGATTAGTGTAAGCCAGTAGGCTCTCACAAACTCCAGAATAATCTCATTCCAGTTGTTTTATTTGCTCAGACATCTGCTTATTCATAGACTTTTCTCCCGTTCTGCAACAGCTAGGATTGCAATAAATGCATCATGCATGCCAACTAGGAAACAAATACTGTTGTTTTCAGAACAGGATTTGAGCACACCCTGTGGTAACACACTGAACAGTGAGACGTAAAATGTCAACTAGTTCATTACACAAGCACTAACTGGAATGAATAAATAATAAATAAATAAATAAATAATCAAAAAGTGGATGGCAATAAGTAGTCCTCTTTTTTTTTTCATGTAAAGTATGGCATACATTAGTGCTCTGCAAGGGTAGTCTTTGTCCTTGAAATAAAATTTTAGCTCAGCATGTAGGACTGGTAAGCTGGGGTCAAGATGTACAGAAACTGGCTGCGTTATAACACACATCAGTGAAAATCACTGCCTAATACGCATTTCAGAAGGCTTATATTTTGTTTTATTATTAGAGCTGTGGTGAAAAGGTATATTAATATTGCTATAGAAATAAGGTACACTCAGGTGTATTAAGACACAAGTAATATACAGCACATTCTTGTCACTACCACTACCCGAGCTCTGGTTTATTTTAGTCCCTGCAAACATACTTACCACTGTATTTTGGTAGTGTCTGCATAAAAATAAAGTTGCATTTGCTTAAGATGTGTTCTGTCATTCACTTTGAATTTACTATAAAAGGGAGAAAAAATACAAGTTTTAATTCAAATTAGTGTAATGAACAATTATCCTTTATTTTTTAAACTTCAATAAGGAAAAAAGACTGCTGTATTTATCACTGAAGTACCTCAAGATCACTGTTTTTCTGTATATTTGGTGGCTTTAAGGTACTTGGATATGGAGACTTTTAACTTCTCAGATATTTTGATAAGGTGGGATGAGAAGTATAACATAAAATAAGTAGAGTTAATGTTGTCTGTTTTTGTCTGGATGTCTGTCATAAATGTTTTTATGTATTTGTTTACATTTTACTGATTTCCCAGGTTCAAAACTTGACATTGCGCAGCCAGAAGTTGGGTGTGTTGTCAAGTTCGCAGAACGGCCCACCAAAGAGCAGCAGCCAGCCTCAGTCGTTGTCTCTGTGCGCTAATAAACCTGTAACCAGTACCAAGGGCAGCCAACCAGATCCCTCGGAGAGCAATAGAAAAGGTGATAGCCCAACTCCAGAGTGTCGGAGTACGCCAGTCACACGGACATCAAGCATACATCAGTTAATAACACCAGGTAGGATGAAAATGAAGCTATAACATATTTTAAAGTAATTTGTATATTATAGTTCTCTCAGGGTCCATTGCTCACTGACCAGGATCTTTTAGATCTTCCACGTGAAGACTTTAATGTTTAATACTAAATTTACTTATTTGCTGATATTTGACATTACACAGGATTTTGATTTAGCAGAGTGATACAGCATTGTTCTGAAATAACAATGCAAACACAATGTAGCAATTGCAATATACAGGTGAATCCCAGTACAAACATAATTCTTGTTACTGGTCACTGTGTATGCTCACTGTCATGACATGTCATTTCCAAGCAGCCTGTTGCTGTCTCCAAAGTCCATTTTGTTGGTTATATTTCGTTGTGATCAGAATGATTTTTTTTTATATTAAGTAATTTTAAAAATCCATAGGTAAGTGTTCCAGAATCTTAGTATTTTGTATTAAGTGATAGATCAAGAGAAGCATGCAGTTGGTTAGATATGCATTTACATTGCGTGCAATGCATTTGCTTTTTAGCGTCTTAATTTTGAAAGAGTAATGGTTATCTAGACAATTGGTCTCAATTCTGGGGATTTAGCTTGGCTTAATGGCAGCTTTTAAAGAAAGAATAAGATGTGCTTGAGTTATTGAGCCCTAATGCTCTTGGAACTTGTTTCTGGAAGGAATAAAGTCCGTCTTTACTAGCAGAATAAGTAATAAAAAAGGCAAATCATTTCTCAAGTAGAAAAGGGAAAGCAAGAAGAGGCTTGCACATGGAGCAAAATATGTGTCTGCATACACTCAAACGCTCTAAGGAATTACTAGTGAGTCACTGGTTCACTTAAAGGTGATGTGATATCTCTGGAAGTTGCACTATTTTTAGATTCATACCTTTCAGTTTGTGCTTTCACATTCAGGCAAATACTTCAAATGCTTTTGCTTCATACTGAACTCCTGCTGTTTTGTTTGGAGTCTCTTATGTTATCTAAAATTTAACTTAGCAGTTAGGAACAAATCCTGTTGTGACATGCTTATTTCTTCCATTCCAGTCTCTTTCAAAGCAAAGGTTAAATCCATTTGAAGCTGCATGAAATTCTTAAATAAAAGAGAAGGCTGGATCAGCAGTGATCTTAGAACTACCACCAAAAAGATGTGCAGATAATGTTATATATGTATATGTATTTTCTGTATATGTACGATGCGTGGCTATGTTAATTTATTCATTGCTGCATTTGCTTTGGAAATTGGTATATTCCTATAAATTCTTTTTGTGCACTATATGCTGTTAAAGTGTTTCTAAATGTGGATCCAAAGGGTTGAAAAAGTTGTGATGGGCTTACTTTAAAGTAAAAACTTCCGTTCTTTCATTATTTCTATAATGTCCTCTGGACCTAAGGAAATAATTGCTAATTGTCACTTTTTTTTCCCTCCCTTCACAGCTTCATATTCTCCATTGCAACCTCATTCTCTGGTAAAACATCAGCAGATCCCACTTCATTCACCACCTCCAAAGATTTCGCATCATCAGCTGATACTGCAACAGCAGCAGCAAGTCCAGCCGATTGCACTTCAGACTCCTTCTGGTCAGGAGCCCCCTCCGTCACAGCACTGTCTGCCACTCCCAAGCCACGGTCTTCCTCCGGGTCCCAGCAGCGTCCAGTCTCATTGCTCACCTATTCACATCCATCCTCCACCTCTAACGTTATCTCCCACTCCATCCCAGTCAGCTCAGCAGTCAGTAGTGGTCTCCCCTCCACCTTCTCACTCCCCTAGCCAGTCGCCCACGATAATTATTCATCCTCAAGCACTTATCCAGTCACAGGCAAACTCCCTCGTGCCAACAGCTCTTCAGCCTGAGCAGGGCACTCCTCAGCAAACTGCTACCAACCCAGTTCGACCAATTGCACAGCCACTTAATCTTCCGCCGCATCTCCCACTTCCACCCTCCCCTGCTGTACATATAGGATCAGTAGATCAGCCCAGCTTGGTTTCCTCGGGCCAACAGATAGTGTCCTCCACACCACACCAGCAATATTCAGCCTTGCAGTCCACACCTATCCCTCTTGCAGCTCCTCCACAGCTGTCAACATCTTCGACCCAGATTCAACAACTGCCCTTGCAGTCTGTGCAGTCGTTACAAGTGCAGCCTGAAATTCTATCCCAGGGCCAGGTTTTGGTTCAAAACACTTTGGTTTCTGAGGAAGAACTTCCTGCTGCAGAAGCTTTGGTCCAGCTGCCATTTCAAACGCTTCCACCACCTCAGACTGTTGCAGTAAATCTTCAAGTGCAGCCGTCAGTACCAATTGAAACTCCGGTGGTAAGTGCTCAGAAACCTTCTTCTAATTTTAGGATTAAACTGAGAGTGAAAAATCCTTTCTTTGATGTCATCTGTGACCACGCAGAGCAAAGTCAAACAACCTATGAAAATACCTGTTTTCCAAAACCATTCTAGTTGTGAAAGCTGGCCTTAGAGAGACAGGTGCCAGAGGTGGGTGAATACAGCGAGATGTTTGAAAGTTATATTTTGGGGTACCAGTCTGTCAAAACAAATCATCTTGCTGTCTTTGCAGAACTCTTTTTTTCTTAATAGAGCAGTGCTGATTGCAGAAATGTTCAAAAGGGATTTAAAATCAGAAATTTTTGCTATACACCTCATGAATAGAGAGCCCAGTTCTTTGGCACATAGTACTCATTCAAGCTAAATTTCACTGTGTATAGTGAAGAAGATAGGGAAACCTAAATGCTGGACATGTCTTCCCGTTAAATTATGCCACTCATGAACTGGGGACTCCACTGTACTTGGAAAGTACTTCAAATATAGCTTTGCTTTTCCTTTGTTACGGGGACATGGGACAGTCAGGCCAATGAAATATTGCAGTCCTTCATCCTTGACTTCTCTAAAGAATCTGGTCTACCAAGAGATTAAGGAAGGTGGTGTGCACTGTATTTTTAAATCATGTTGAGGTAATGATAATCCCAGTTCTCTGATACTTCATGTAAAAATTGGGCAAAATAATAGAACTCAGTTATACTTTTGAGAAGGTAATGTTTTACATCCTGATCTGCTAAACTAGCTGTCAGTTATTAATGTAAATTTACTTTCGGAATTTTTAGGAAAATACCTTCTAACCTTTTCAATAATGCTTTTGATAGTCTTGGCATTTACTCCCGAAGAACTCAGTTTGATTACACTGCTGTATAAGATAGAAAACAATTTGCAGACTTAAATTATAAAGCTTGCATTTTTGCACAAGTCTTTAAATGGCTACAAGGGTATGTGTAAATTAAAATACAGCAAACTATAAAGATCTGGCCTTGAAAAAGTCAAGTTCTCTGGTCTGTTTGATAGGACTATGCCTCTTAAAATTCTGCTGTTTTTAACAAAATAACTTTGTTCTCAAATGTCATCTTGATGTCTCCAGAATTAATTGTTTTGTATGCAGTTGAAAACTATTATTTTATTAGATTAACATATCTTAACTCTTCAACTGGTAATTTGTTTAAAAAAAAAAAAGCGCAACTGTTTTTATATGACTCTTTTAAAGTATTATGATAGACTGGAAATCACTAAACCAATAGTTTGCTGAATGCAGATTTACCAGGTGGAGAATGTATGTGAAGAAGAGATGCCTGAGGAATCTGATTGTGTCAATATGGTTAGGACACCGACACCGCCGACTTTGTCCCCACCAGCCATAACCTTGGGGAATGGAGAGGCACTTAATTCAGAAGAGCCTTTGTCAGGTGAGAACAGATGTAAAATTAAAGTAGCTTCTCTGCTTAGGAACTACCTAGTGATGTTTTAAAGCAAAAATGTCTGATTTTCATCTTTTTTATACTTTTAGATTATAATTTTTAAAGTAAAACTGTATAAAGTATGCTAGAAACCTTTGTGATAGAATGAATTATTCAGTCCCAAAGGCGTAACTTACATATGTATTTGGATAATATAGTACAAAAATAGCTTTTCAGCTCTTTAGCGTATACTTTTATAATACGAAAATCTTAACAGGAGTATCAATCTCGAGGTACTCTTTAAGTGACAGCTGTTTGATGTGAGCAAAATATGCTGGTTGATTTGGTGTGGAGCTTGATTTCACAGAATCAGGATCAACAATTAGAAGGAGCTGTCAGAATAGTTGCTTACATGGTATGACTCTTCTGTGCATCATTTTTTGATATGCACAGTAAGGAGCAGTTGTAATGCAAAAGCTACCAATGAACATTTTTCCGGAGAATTGTAAAAGATACACCTGCCTATATCAATGTTTGTGCTGTAAATTAATGCAACTTCCCCTGATGTGCTGAATGTACAAATTTCTGCTGAAGCTACAAAGACAGGATGCTTCACAGATCAGTTATGAATGTTCAGCTTGTTCTGTGCTGATCCTTTCCTGGAATAAATGAGAAAGAGAAGAGGACAAAATAGTCTTTTTTTACTTTGTAAATAAAACATGGTAACTGATGTTTGGATCAGATAGGATGTTTACTAGAGCTAAAAGCCAACGCTGTCCAAAATCAAGTACAAGATGCAGATTCCTGTGTAGGTTATGAGCTTGCCTGTATTTCCAAAGTATTTTTCAGAAAATTGGGTTTTCAGCAGAAAGTTGTGTCTATGGCACTGTATATTCACATGTGTGTATATACACACATGTATGTCTGTGTAATAATGAATGTATGTAACATCTTTGAGAACACCAGGAGGTACAACCTTTCCAAATTCAGGTTCTTATACCCAGCTTTCTATACCTACAGCTGATATTGTGTATATTTGTGACTTTAACGATTAGCAAGGCTCAGAGCAACCCTGAAAATGTTTTCTCTTTAAAAATGGCTCAGCAACTTTGTTTTGAGAATCACATGTTTGAATAGAGTGGTTTCTGGTTTTGTCTTGTGGATTTGAGATCTGTATAGGAAGTCACTTTTTTCAAATGTTTTCTCATGGCCATCTATGGTTATAGTTAATCAGTACTTAGTAAAGGAAAATGATGCTTACTTGAGAGCTGTTTGGTTGTAGACTAGTCTGTCAAGGAAAATCATTTGGTTTTGAAGGTAAAGTCTATAAACTGTAAAGAAAAGCCTGTGTTACAGGATCATATGTACAAAGCTGGGTGTGTTTGTTTATCATTTCTACTTTCTAGAACTCTGAACGAATGTTTGGACATAAGTCACAAAAATATAACATACTTTATGTTTTTCAGACCATGTGGGAATACCTTCAGTGACATCATCAGTCAGTGCCTCAGTAATTAAATCTCCATCTGATCCTTCGCATGCTTCTATTCCACCACCACCTCTTTTGCTTCCAGCAGCAACAACAAGGAGTAACAGCACGTCAATGCCCAATAGCATTCCTAGTCTAGAAAATAAACCTCCACAGGCTATCGTTAAACCACAAATCCTGACCCACGTTATTGAAGGCTTTGTGATTCAGGAAGGGTTGGAGCCATTCCCTGTAAGTGTAAAAGTTACCTTGAATTTTTTGCTACTAATTCTTAAAACAAACCATTCTTAAAGATGATGCTATTAGCTAATAGCTAATAATAAGAATTCAAGGTCATTAAACCTTGAATACATTTCCAGATGTTGGGGTTGACCTTTTTTCCGTGTTTGGTAACCTATTTCTTACAGCACTTCAGTATACTTATTTATTCTGAATTTGTGCTGCTGTTTGGCTTGCCAGTGTCACTGGATGACAAGGTACTAAATGAAACAGAGACACAGTAGAGTAGGCAGGCTATCCAGAGGTAACAACAGTTATTTTAGGCTAACATTTGCACTAACTTTGTTTTACACTTGTCTCTTAGATACCTCAGTTTAAGCGATAATTTAAACCTCTGCGATGAGTCTTTGTATATTAGTAGTACTTTCATGTTAAAAACTTTGTTGTTTAAAGCACCAGCAGCCCCCTTACTGAGCTTTGTGTGATTAGTCACAAATACTGTTTTCAGTCATTCACTCTTCAGTTAACCATTGTTACTTTGCTTTTATTGCAATAGGTAAGTCGTTCATCTTTGCTGGTAGAACAGCCTGCAGAAAAAAGATTGCTAGTGGAGGGTCAAATCATGAGTGTTATGTGTGTTGAATCAGACTTGCAGAATACAAAACATGCAGACAACTCATCGGACACAGAGATAGAGGATATGATTGCAGAAGGTTTGTAGTTTTTGTTTAAATATCAATTTTTTCCTTCTGGTCTGTATGTATTACAGAATCCCATCCTGTCTGTACATCTGGAATCTTCCTCCAGTCTTTACACCATCTCTAACAGATACTGTTTTCAAATGTTTGTAACTAGCTATGCGTAGTGACAGAAATTGCTGTGGGTGCACACAAATGTCAAGAAACTGTGTACTGTCCTGCTTAGAGTACAGTGGTCTCTAACACAACTCATGAGCTAAAAACATCAAACTTCCCCACGCAGTAACAGAAGCACTCATCATCATGTTGTGTTTGTTTTGTGGTTTTTTTAGAACCTGGAAATCAAGTATGTTAGGTGTGTTAGGTTGCAATAGTCATTTTCTCTTTAGTTTGTTACAGTAGATCTTAGTTCAGTTTTGTTTTCAGAAGAATTCCCTAAGAACCTTTCAGTAATAACACCGTGCTGTTTCTCAGATGTCAAACAGCTTGTCTGTTGTTTCATGCAATTATTCAAACATTCATGCTTTTGTTTTCAGTTATCATTCCTGGAAGCTGGTATTAGGCTTATGTTCGCAATTGGCAACTACTCATTAGACAAGCTAGGAAATATCCAGTATTGGGAGGCAGCCTGCATAGGCAGAAGTCAATCAAAGGAGATTTTCTGATGCTAAACTGAGATATAGATTGCATTTATACGGTAGAAACACCTAAAATGCAGAAGAGAAGGCCTTTACCATCAATTTTTGCTTTCATCTGTAGTCACTTTATTCCATGTGGCCTGGTTTGTGCATTTTTTTAATAGAAAGAATGATTTATTTGAATTATGGATCTCTAGTCTGTATTTAACTTCATTTGCAAGGTTGGTCTGGTTTGGTAGGCTTCCAACTTCCAGTTTCTACTTCATGCGTGATACCAACTGAAGTTGGCGACTTGCAACGTGGTCAGTCTGACACTACCTTAGTTTTTGTTGACTTCAGTTATGCCTTTGAATCCTGATACATCAGATATGTTATTCAAATAACTATTTCAGCCTGTTTAACTTCGTCGCATTAGTGCTTTTTTATTTATCACCTTGTTAGCACACTAGTTAGTGAGGTAATATCACTATAACAATTTTAAAATTCATAGCTAAAACCTCTTAATTAAACCTTGATACGTGTTTGTGTTAGCTGGCATTAGAGCTTAACAAAGAGTTTTGAACAAAAAGCTAGTCTGCAATATTTGCAATTAGTTGTGTAAAATTAAAAATATGAATGCAGAAGATGAATAGCAAGAAGCAAAGTTTATGAAACCGATTCAGGTAAATAAGAAATATGGAAGGAATGGATGTTTGTTTAGCTCACTGATTTTTTAAATAAATGTTTTGTCCGTGATTGCAGCCATGTGGCATGCAGTTCTTTTGCTTATGTGAATGAACACAGAATGTTACACTTCGGTTTGTGCCAGTTTTGCTCCTAATGATGTATTTCACAGATGGTGCATGGGGATAAGTTTGGGTGTTTTGTTTTGTTTTTTTAATGCCAAAAGGCAAGTTGGTTTGCAGAGATGGTAGCGTTCTTCTAAATTATGTACAAACTATCCTGTACCCACAAAATTCTCTTCCAGCAGAATAGGGTGTAGACATTCAGCACGTGACATATGCTGCCTTGTTACCTTGTACTGCCTCCTGGGCTTTCCTACATCTTTCACTGATGCTTCTCTCAGCTGTTTTTTGAGTTCTTCATGGGGAACAGGAAAAGCGCTTCCTATCTCACCAATATCATAAAAAAATACTGCGTAACAATAGACTTCAAATTGGTAGACGCTACAATCCTTTTCTTTTTATATGCATGCTATCTTTCTAATAGATAAGTTCCAATGTCTTATTTGCTTCCGCAAGTTCTCCTTTTGGTTGTAGGTGTTGCTTATTCAAAGAAAGTATTTTTAACTTTAATGCATTATTTCATTACAGGAGAGCTTGAATTTGGACCATAAAGTGCCCAGTTCTCTTAACAAACTCTTTATAAGCAATTTGTAGAGACTGTAACTATTTTTTTAGTTGATTGCTATATTTGAAGGCATACCTGCTCGTGGATGGTTTGAAATGTAACAAAACAGCTGACATAGTTCCATGAATAATTTAATCCATGGTTCAGTTCACTCAAGTTCTTTTGCATGGAGAGTAAAATCTATGATTTTCTTAGTTTGGCATAATTTTCTCTTAATCAAAATATTTCTTGACATGTATTAAATACTTGAAAGTCTTCTACCTGCCTGCTTAAGAGATGAGAAACTTGAACACATTTTTTTCATTGAAACTAACCTCTTTGTACCTCACTCCTTCCTCTAGAGGGACTGGATGAAATTGAAAATGATCTTCTGAAGTGTGAATTTTGTGGGAAAATGGGATATTCTAACAAGTTTCTGCGGTCAAAACGATTCTGCTCTACATCCTGTGCCAAAAGGTACTCTCCTCTAGTTATTGCATAGTGTTATCTGATTAATGGAGTAGCCCCCAAATACTGTCTGATGTTGAAAAATAAAGAAGCAGTGAAAAATGTTTGCCTTCTGTGCAAATTTGCAGACTATGTGGGTACAAAGGACTATGGTAGATAGATTTATTTCAAGACAGACCTCCAGTTATATTATAGAACTCTTTCAGAGGATGACATGAATGCTGTTGGGCTTAGAGGAATGCTGATGGGTATCCATTAAAAGTTCGAAAGTGTTTGGAAAGTGGTGTAGAGGTCTGTGGGCCACAAATCACTACATATATTTGACTATTCTTATTGTCTTCCCCTTGCAAAAAAAAAATAAAAATCATGATTTGCATAGAGCAGAATAGAAGTAGTTAAACCATAAATTTAGTGTTTTCTAAAGCTTCTCCTTCCTTGAAAATAACATGCGCTGCTCTTTGCTTGGCAAAGGAAAATGCTGATTTCTGTTTCTCTTTGGGTTTAGTACACTTTTTTATTTTGTTTCGGTTTAGAGGAACAAGTCATAATCAACACCTGAATGTAAAATCTTCCATCGTTACAGCTGGAAGATTGATATTTAATCCCAAATGTTTTAGAAATAGGGAGCAGTTGTATGGGAAATAGTTTTTAGCTGCCACTTAGTTGTGTTTTTTTTTTCTCATCAGTGTACCTTGAGACCCCCTTTCTCTTATGTCTCCTGCTTTTTTCATCCCCAGCCTGAGACATTCCCACTTTAAGTAGTGGGAATGTATATGTTTTATTTGGTAGTTGTTGGGACACTACTATAGTGAAATAATACTCAGAAGGCAATTGGCCCTTTTTCCTTTGTCCTCCTTTGACTAGGTATCAGCTAGGTAGAGAAAATGGAAGCAAAAGATGTAATATGACATTAAGCTTTTAGAGGATGTTTTAGAGAAGTAGGATTGTAGTATGTGATAAAATCCAAAGCTGTTTTTTTATCATGGAAAATTTTTTAGAGCAGGAAAGGTGGACATCTTCCAGGGATGATCTACATGTACTTGATCTCCCTTCAAGACAAGGGGTTAGAGTACATGGCCTTTGAGATACCTTTCTCTTACATTTGTGACACCTGTTGTTGTCTTTAATTAGGCAGTGTTTCTGTAGACAACAATGTCGTTTTGTTGCTAAGTTGATTGAATTCAGTCCAAAAAGCTATTAGTGCATTATTTGAATATATCTTACTTCTTTAGGCACAGCCTTAGTTGCACTAAGAAATTTGGGCTGTTTACATCAGACAAGACCAATCGTTGGAATCGGAAATCAGATAGCCAAAGTCTTGGGCGACGCGGGCGTCGACCGAGTGGCCCTGATGGGGCGTCACGAGATCATTTTCTTAGACAGGTCTGTGGAATATTTGCTTAAAACTATGGCATTGTTTTGGGAATTACAAATAAAATATAATACTGCAGTGTATTTGTGCGATGTTTTCCAGCTTCCAGTTACTTACCCATCTGCAGAAGAAGATCTGGCTTCTCACGAAGACGCTGTTCCAGCTGCTATGACCACGCGTCTGCGAAGACAGAGTGAAAGAGAGAGGGAACGTGAACTTAGGGAACTAAGAATTAGGAAAATGCCAGAGAGCATTGACTTGTTACCAGTGGTGCAAGCAGACCCATCAGTATGGACTGTTGACGAAGTTTGGGCCTTTATACATTCTTTGCCTGGTATGTAATGTGCGAGAACTTGTTCCACATTTTTAACCGTAAAGCTCTTTGCTTTTTAGCATCACTCTGAGGAGGAGATGGTGTGGTAACAGCACGAGTGTACTTGTTGATAGAGACTGGAATGTGATTTGTTTCCTCTCGCTTGTTCCTTCAGCACAAATCCCATGTTGATAGAACTAGTCCCACTTCTGCTGTTGCACCCCAGCTGATGGAGACTAGAGGTGTTCTTCCCTTCAGTCTGATTTCTCTCAAGAGGTCAGTAGAGAGATCAGACACACTTCTCCTTTACATTTCTCTCTTCACTTCCCTCCTTAGTTACTGCTTATTTAGTAGAAAAAGCAAGAAGGGAGTTCCTTCCAATTATGCAAGTGAAAATTTTGAGAGGCTTAGCATGATATAAATCACTAAAACAGAATAACCTGGTTTCTTCTATAAAGCTAAATTTTGTTTTACGTAGCTTTGCACAGTAACTGAAATAGAGAACTCCATATATAGATTACATACTCTTAGGTTAGAAGACACAGCAAAGGTAGTACCTGAGTCTGTTTGCAGAAAAACATCTTTTCTCCTTGTTTACACACCTTTTCCTTAGCTCAGTGTTCATGCTTGCCTTTATGTCATCTTCAGGTTATTTGACATTTATTTAGTTGTTTGCTATTTCTTGATTATCATAAACTTTAAAGTTTTACTCCCGTCTTTTTCCCAGGGATGCCATTCTATCTAATCAGATATTGTAATTCCTCCAGATAACAAGGCAGGTCTCCATGATAACAGCCATATAAGAATTTGTTGTTTATCCACGTAACTCACATGACTAAACACTGAACCCTGGCTTAGGTTTGTTCCTAGTTTTCTACTCTTTGCTGGAATGCTAAACCATTTTGCTGTGTATCCCATTAGACTAATAACCTGTAAGAAATGTGTCTTTATTGGTGAGTCATATGCATGAGTTTTGCCAGCTGATGTTTTATATAATCAATCAGGCAAAAAATGAATTAGGGATGTTTTACATCAAGGATGACTTTCGTTGATTTACCTTTCTTCTGATGGTTTATAAATTGCAATTAAGTTACATCATCTGCTTCTGGGAACTTCCAGTGATGCCTGTAAAAACAAACAAAGCTTCTTAGATTTAAGACGTGGTCTTTCAAGTTTCTGTATTTTACCTGCGTTGCTGGAATGTGATTATATCACTGCCATTTTGATTTACTGTCTTTATAGACTTGAAGCTTCAGTTAACTGAATAACTTCCGGATCCTAGGATCTGTAAAAGAATAAAGGATAGTTCCCATTCTAAAAAAAATAATACTCCAAGTACCATATAAACAGTTCATTTACAAGTATGACAACAAGTATTGTCCTTAAAATGTGATTTCTACTTTGAAACCATTACTTGTAGAATATGTCCCCAGCTGCTGGATCTGTTTTTTAGTATTTATTCTATAAATGAATTGATCTTTGAATTTAAACAAACTTTGTTATTATGTATTCAATGAAAATTTATTACAGTTACTCATTTCTACCACATTAAGATCTAGTTCCTCATTTATTTATTTTTTTAAGTTCAATAGATAGTTAAAATGATATTCACAACCTGCCAGAATTTTTGTTACATGGCTGCATCCGTATTTTTGGCATTTTTTTTTCTGTTCAATACATTCTCAAACCAGTCTGAAAGAAATACTTTTTCATATGCTGTCAGAATTGAATAATACAAGAAGTAATGACTATAATTGTTTTTTTGTTATGCTGTTTTTCAGTATGTACTTGTGCAGGCCATGCAGACCGTTTGCCATGTTGCAGGAAGCAGTGATTTGTGTCTTCTGTACTTTATAGGCAGTAGGGACAGCTGATTTGATTTACTGTCCTTTTTTTTCAGTCTGTAAGCTAAGATCTAACTGTAGAGTAAAGTGTCCTTGTCAGGCTTTTTCTGAATTCTTCCAGAGTCTTGGAAGAGATGACAACAGCTTAATCTGCAGCAAAGTTGTTCCTCTTTCTTTCTTCAGTTGCCAGGTTAATAGTCTTTTACTCGCCTCACATCCTTTTTTTTTTTTAAAGCTATTGCACAATGGCCAATTGTGAAAGCACTTAAGAATACCCAGATTTGCTTGTATGAGGGAACTGAAATAGATTCAACTTCCATCTTTTGCTTTTCCAAAATGACTTTGAGAAAAGGCTGTGGGTTTTTCATTAAGAAAAGCAAATTCGTAAAGCAAATCCTGGTTAAAGAAAAAGCCTCCAACAATAACTAATAATCTGTTTTCATAGGACCACTGTTGTTGCTAAATATGCACACTTATCTTGTTCTATCAGATTCTTTGTAAGCGCTGTGGTCTGACAGTCACCAAGTTCAGATCTGAAGTCAGACATACGGTGAGGGATATCTTTCACAGAAATTCTTAGTGCTCGGCTTAGGAATCTGTGTGGGTTGTCAGTACATAAATAAGAACCTTTCTAATGATACTAGAGCTGTTAAATCCTACTGAGACTGGTCAGTTGTCCGAAGATTTTTCTTCATGTTACTGGCAGCATTATCTTCATTTTGTAGCCGGAATTGGCTGAACCATTCCAGGTGTTCTCTGATAACTCTGAGCTCCTGAAGAATGTTCTCATATTGATTGCGTTACAGTTTGCAGCTGGGCTGCACTGTACCAGAAATATTAAAAGTAAATTTTATGGAATACGTGCAGAACTAAAACATTCTGATGTTTCTCTGTTTTATTAGCTGTATAAATACTGTTTGTGACAAACTAATTTCGCTTTCTTTTTACCACTCTAATTTCTTGTTACCCTAAGTAATGCCCGAGAAGAGGGTGCTTGTCATGTATTAAAGGTGTGTTGTTGTAAATGCTGTACAAAATAGTCCTCGCTCCTGGTTAAAAGTTAGTCAGCAGCTAAAAAATGTTTTCCTTTTGGTATCGCAGTTTATTGATTTCTTTCTTGTAGGAGACCGTTTTCTTCTTACGTTGACTTTTTATTCCTGCCCTTTCCATAATAAAGTGACAGCTAATTGTTATATGTGGTCTAGTTAATAAACTGGTAGGAAAAAAAAAAGTGCTTTATACTCAGTGAAAAGCTGACCTTTTCCAGACATCCCTTGAGCAACCTTTTGTTTCCATAGCGTTCTTCAGCAGAAAGGGGCCTTTGGTTACTTTGGACCATCAAATCCATGAAGAGTCCCCTTTCTTATGTTGTAGGCCTCTGTAATCTGAGCCCGTGTTAGTTCATGTTCAGAAAAAGAGTTTATCATTTAAAGAAAAAATCCAACCAGTTAAAGTTGCGCTTGATGATAAATGAGATAAACTGCTGATAAATGTACCAGTGAGGCAGTCACACCCACAAATTGCAATTCTGGTTGCTTAACCCAGTGGTGGTAACATATGGATGGAACTAACACCTTTTGGAAATCATAGGTAAGTGAACATTCTTGTTGAGTTCTAGCTAACACTAGAATATACACATTATTTCTAGAGGGAACCTACCTGAATTATGCTTGAACAATGGCTGCTTTTGTGGTATTTTGCAAGTACCTTCCGATTAGGAGATCACGGCAGTTGTTCGTTTGTATGAAATGAGACAATTGTCTATGCTAGGACTTGAAATTTCCGATACGTAAATCATCAGTAGTTATGGTGTAAGTAGATACTGGAGTAAAAATGACTTTCAGATTATCTCAGAAGTTCCCATCAATATTGAACTCTTTCACATACTACAGGTTTCAAAGCTAAAGGGGCAAGCATTAGGGATTGCGTAACTAAAAAACTCTAGCATGGACAGTCATTGCATCTAGGGATGTACGTTTCTAACACAGTAATTCTTTTTTCCATTGCCTTTAGGTTGTCAAGATATTGCAGATGAATTTAGAGCACAAGAAATTGATGGACAAGCTCTCCTCTTGTTGAAGGAGGATCACCTTATGAGTGCAATGAATATAAAGCTTGGACCTGCGTTAAAAATCTGTGCACGTATCAATTCATTGAAAGAATCATAGGGCATGAACACGAAGGTTTAAACAACAGTTTCTCTGTGACAAAACCAGCAGTAATATGCCAACATCTTCACCATGGCATGAGTGTTACTGTGATGTTTTGTTAAATATACGGAGTTTTTCCCACATAGACTTAAAAGTATTCCTCTGATTATACCATGTAGTCCTCTGTAGTTTCCAGCAATCTAAAAGTTCATGGTAAAGCCTGAATAATACTTTGACTTAAAGTGGGAGCTCATGGAAAAACATGAAGTTGAAATATGCTATGGTAGTTTAAATATTCCCCAATATCTACTTTATCTTGTAATTTTAAGATTAACACCCCAGCACCCCCCCCCTAATCTGAACACCATTTAGACTGTGTTACTGTATTCTGAAAGATGACTTTTCCCACATATAGCAGTTTTTGGACTGAATTCACAGAAGTGTCCACAGGCCCTGTGGAAGCACTGAAAACAGTAAAATGCTATGCATTTAGTTGTGCTCTCTGAGTTTCTTTTAGTCTGGAGCAAATTGTTTGTATGGGGTAGGTTGGCAGCCTGTTTTCCTTGTGTAGGCTTACTCTCATCTCTGCTGCTGTAGTATGTTCTTTAAGTCTGGAAATACTTTAAGCCATGTAGGCATCTCATCAAAGTCCTCATTATCAGGCTACTGAAATGCAATGGCATGACATTTTTGCCAGTGGTAACTGAAGCACATAAGTTACTTTACTCTTTGTATGCTGCTATGCACTAAGAGGGCATTAAGTTGTTAGGTTTCCAGTTTTGCGTGCTGCTAGTTAAACTAGACCAGCAGTTCTCAAATGAGGATTCAGAATGGATCCTGAGAAAGTGTGAGCACATTCAGGGTTCAGGCTCCTAAATGCCTAGGCGTGAGGGGTTGAAAACTGCAGCCAGAACAAGCTCATGTTGAGAGAAGTGTACCCTAAAGACTGGAGGTAAAGAGAAGGGATAGCATAGCTCAGACCCTCTTTTTCCTCTTACCACTTCCTTTTCTAACTTGTCTTTCCCTATAGTGCATTCCCATTGCCTCACTGGAAGCTTCCAAGAACCGTATTTTGTCCGCTGGCTAGTGTGAGCTGGGCTTGCAGTAGTCCGAGGAAGGAGCCCAGTGAGGTCCCTGCAGAGCTCGGTGCAGGAGCAGCTGCCGCAGCAGTGGAAGGAGCCTGGAGCTGTAGGTGAGCAGGAGGAGCGCCCCTGCTAGGCAGCTCTGGCAGAAATCTCTGGGGGCCCTGCTTTGTGCCTCTGGCAGGAGATTTTGGCTTGGATGCTGCAGACTCAGGCAGCGGGATTAGAGTTTCCCTCGGTGGTTACTCTTTCACGCTCTGTGCAGAACAAATATGTTTCCCCACTTACTGACACCCTCAGAAGCTACCTGGGCTCTGAGGCAGCAGCACCTTCTCGATCTTTGCTTCCCCATCATGTATTTGGACGTTCGTGGATGTATTTTGTACCTTCTGTTCCTTCCCTTTGCAGCTCCTCTCCCCTTACGGACAGGCCTAGATCTCCAAGCTCTCGTGTAGGGAAAGAAGGGCACGTGAGCTGATAGTTGCTGTGTATATTTGAATTAAATGTGTGTGTCTACAAATAATGTATTTTGTATTTTATGCAAATTAATGCATAATATATGATTGTGTAGGGAAATATTCAGGGGGACCCAAAAGTATCCCGAAAAAGAAGAGGAACTGATCTAAAGTTTGAGAACTGCTGAACTAGGTCAAAAGAAGTCGATGCACATACACTGGCTGAAAGGAAGGGTTATGACAGGTAGAATAATATGTATATTATTTAACTGACCTTAAAGAGTTGGTTGAGATTACAGAAAAAGTTGCGCTTCATTTTCCTTTAATTAGACTATTGTGTTCTTTCTATTAAGAGACCTTCTACCATTATCTTCTAGAGATCAACATTAGAACCATTGCTTTTAATTACAACTGCTTGAGCTTTCTAATAGCAGATGTTACTAATATTTTTATCAACCACTGAAAACTCCAAGTTAGGACAACCCATTGCTGTTACGTGCTAGTAAGTGGTGAGAGCCCTAATCCAAATGGCACCAAAGGCTTTTAAGAATTAATTGATGTCTGGGTTTATTTTGGAGGGAAGTTGCTAAGCACTTTCTAATTTTTTTTTTTTTTTTTTTTTTCTGTCTTCAGTTACTGTTGTCAAATAAACTTAACTGAAGGTTCGATGTTTGGCAATGTTCATTTGAAAGATACTCAAATGATGAAGACAGGTTCCCATCTGTAGCATTTCTGTAAGATACCCCGTGTAGTATATCTGTAACATATGTTCTAAAGAGTATGTTCTGTTTTGATGAGCTAATTGAAGACTAAAGATATCTTAGATATTTATCCTTTGGCTTTTGTCTTAAAGTTTTATTATTTTTATACAAAAATTTCACCGGCTAACTTTTAACCTGTTTTCTGATTGTACTGTTCTTTGGCAATGTAAAAAGTAGGTGTACTTACATGTGAATTGATAATGGCTTAAGGCATATTTAGAAATGTGGGCTGATGTTGTGAGTCCTATTTAGACCTGCAGTTAATCAATGTTACGTGCATGAGAATTTCACGGTTGTTTTCATTTTGTTTTACGAGACAGCTTTCAGGAGAACCTCTACGGCTAGTGTTTATACACAGCTCTGACTAATCACTGACAGATGCCAGGAGCACAGAGTAGACGTGCATTTGTCATGTCTGCTCTGGTTCTTCTGGTACGCTACATTTTCTGTGGTTTTGGAAGAGCCGCAGATAGTGAGTTATGCTTTAAATATTCACGAATGCAGCAACTAAGAATGTGGGCCTTACGCTTAGTGAAAGTTTTTTCTTCTTCAACTGTTTTGTCATTAACTTTCAAGCGTAGCTAAAGTCTATTGCAGAAGCTTTTGAATTTACTCAAAAAAGATTCATAATACTTGGAACAATATTCCTCCAGAACAGTTTTGCATACCGGTCATTTCTGCTTTGATTCAGGTCAGTGAGGTTTTCCCAGGTTTATGCTATTTCCCATGTGTTGATGGTATGGAATACCCCTTTGGCCAGTTTGGGTCAGCTGTCCTGGGTCTGTCCCCTCCCAGCTCCTGCTGCACCCCCAGCCTGCTCGCTGGCAGGACAGAGCAAGAAGCCGAAAAGTCCTTGGCCTGGTGTAAACACTGCTCTGCAACAATTAAAACATCAGCATGTTATCAGCGCTCTTCTCATCCTAATCCAAAACATAGCACCCTACCAGCTACTATGAGCTACTTAACTCTGTCCTAACTGGAACCAGGACACCATGGCTCTCCTCACAGATTAAGCCAGACCCTCTTTGAAAAGAGGAAGTCTTGCTGATTTTAATTGATGTTAATTTTTTTAACAGTTGCTCCCACTGGATGCGTCTACCAGAAATCCTTTCCTTTAGATTTATTTCATGGGATTTTGTATTCTGCATTCAGCTTGCTGCTGCTGTGGGCTATATCTCAGTAATCCCTGCAAGATTTCAATTCCTGTAGAAAGGAAGGCAGGACACTGTAGGATCTTAGCTTAAAAGGGACATGTTAGGTGGCTTTTTCCCTTCCTTTTTCTCCACTGGCTTCTATCCTACCTTACTCCTGAAGGCAAAGTGCACCATTAGCTCAGGGCATCCTCTCACAGAGCACTGGGCTTAATGGGACTGTTGAGATTTCTTCCAACAGAGATATGTAACTATTACACTTGTCTCAGCTCCAGAGTTTATTTGCATTTTAAAGAAATGCCCCTGAATGGTCAAAATGGGTGCGTAATTATATTCCCCTAAATGATCTGGCTGTTACCACTGAGTGCCCATGCTTTGCCGTAGGAGCAGCAAGGAAGCTAGGCCACTTGTTCAAAATCAAGACTTGTCGATGGACTGCTGACTTCTCTCAGCCACCCCATGCCTCACATTTGGCATATTTGTAAGACTTTACCACCTCGTTTATACAGAAAGTAAAAAATAGCCATCTCGTCAAGTTAAACTCAGTTGGCTTGGATCACCCCAATGTTTGTGGGGTTTTAAAGAGGCTAAATTGTAAATCCATTACACCCATTAATCTTTTTTTTATTATTATTTTATTTGCCAGAAATGATAGAGGGTAAAACTTTTCCTGTTCTTGGGTCGATATGATACCTCAGGTTTATGTCCTGCAAGTATTCACTTCCTCATTTCTCTCCTGTGAAAGCAATTTTTTCTTCTAGCTTCTTGACAAATCACAGGTGAGAATCCAGCCTTTTGAGTAGAGCAGATGGAGTCCGTCACAACTGTAGACGTGGCAGCAGGAGAAAAGAAATGTGTGAAAGTATTTGAGCAGGTTTACAATAGCTTTTGGATCACTTCCTTATCTTGATCTTAGCTGTAAGGAAATTTTCAGGTGTAAAGCCATTTTTTAACTGTAGTTTGAATAGAAGTATATGTAGTGAGACTTTGCTAGCTGGTGTCTCACTAGCAATAGTGCTGCCTATTTCAGGCTGCTCTCATCACAATATCAACGCAGAAACAGCTTAATAGCGTAAGAAATTTCTTATTCATTGACAGATATACAACTCAAGCTGATCAAAGAACTCAGTGACAGCTGCGCGGTGAGTCCTCGTTTTGCAAGTAATTAGGCATCCACATACTTTGTAGCACGAGTAGTTCTCCTGATGGCATTGAGGCTATTCATGTTAAAATTAAGCATTTATATTAAAGCTTGCAGAGTTATTTTCTCTTACCAATATGGCACAGAGATTTTCCGTTAGCATATATTTGGATACATAGTTGTCTAACCAGACTTGTACTCATCAGTTGTTCTAGGCTACAGATAATGACTCTACAAAAGAATCTGTTTGGGATACTTTTCTCTTTTTTTTTTTTGAACTTTCACCAAACTTAGAGATGGAGAGAAACTAACAAGTCAATGTGTTTTGTTGCAAGTACACAGCTTCTGTTGAATGCTGAGTGGAATAGGGATTAACGGAGCTAAAAATGCATTATTTCAATGTAAAGTGTTAATAATGGCTCGTAGTGAATACATTTTTTAGTCACTCTTGCACAATTAACTGTAGTTTCAGACAGGAAGTATTATGATGAGAAAGCAATTTAAAATCATTTAATGCTTAGTTCACTTAAGCTAAGTCTCAATTAAGTTCTTTTTAAAGGAATTTGCCTTTGGTAATGAGAATTTAGTTAGGTTCTATGGGTTCTGTGTAGCTAAATCCACTGGATGGCTTTGAAAATAGCAACATTAAAAAAAAAAAAAGGTAATTATGATATAGACAAGTGCCTGCAGTGTAGATGCTATGTCCAATTTCTCTTTCAAAAACTGTCCCTAATGTAGTCCAAGAGCTATAATCAGAGACTGGGACATAGATCGAATGCAAAAGCAGGTCGGACACGTTACCTTGATCCATATGAATTGGGCTGATTTACTTCTACCTTCTGCGTAACTGTGGAGGCGCTCTATCACGTGCCATTTCTTCTCCATATGGATTTAGCACATTTGGTGCTTTTTGCCCTGTTGGGTCTCAGCTGTGTTGGCCGGAGCATTTTGTGTCGTGCTCGTCTCCTGGGTGGTATGGTCAGCACTTCCACAGGTATTCAAGGCCCCCCTTCTAAGCTGCTACATAGGCTTGTGCAACCTCTGTGTTGTAACTCATACACACCTGCTTATTCACGTGGAGGTTGTACTTATTATTTACTGGTCTCTCATAGCTGAGAGGAAGGGAAAAAAAATTCAAAGGTGTGAACAGGCTTGTAATGGAAGATATGTAGCAAGCTTATGGTCTGGCTTTTGTTGCTGTTGATCTAACACGGTTCTGGAAGTCAGTGTTGTGAGCAGATTTCAAGTTAAAAATTTTAAACTTCCAGCTTGTATTAACTTCCTGCTAAATTATACAAAATGATTGTTTTACAAGTAAGGATCTGGAAAAATGAGATCTGAAGAGATGTTTCCATCTAGAAGGAATTATAATTCGAGCACAAATGTACATTCATAGAATAATGATATTGCTTTGAATGCAATACATAACATTTAAGAAGTATTTTTAATGATGTGTAAAAGCACTATTTTTACATAGGGCTGTTGCGAGGCTTATAGTGTGGATCGTAGGTGCCAAATAAAGGTGCCCTCGCTGATGGTGGGATTAAGCTAGAAGCACAAATAGAATTGATTTATGGCACACATCTGCTTTGTGGCTCTGGTCAACATGCGAGAAGACTTGGGTTGTCCTGTACTACCTGCTCAGTGTTTTGGCAGCTGGGACGTTACGTCCTCTATTTGGAAAGTAGATGGTTGAAAGAACAATGAAATGTTCTGCAGAGCCAGCTTCCCTTTAAGAATTCTTTGTGCTGTAGTCTTAGCAAACCAGTACTGATCGGGAAAGATGTGTGTAAGAAGAAAGGTTTTATTAATGAGTGCCAAATACTTTCACTTAGGGTTGAAAACACATAGAATAGCTCACTAAATTCAATGTTGATTTTTAAGGGATTTTGTTTCAAGAAAAGTACAGAAGTTTCTCATAAAGGGTTAATATTTTCACCACTGTTACCACTAATATTATATAATTCTATAAGAATTAAAGGACTGTAAAATGTTTGCATGGTATAAGGTCATTAGTTACTGGCACAGCACAAGTAGTGTAACCTAGAGGTTAGTGATTGTCTGTAGTTTGGATTATTTCAGATATTGCTACCTTCCTAACATAGTTTCTCCTCTTTCAGTCTTGCAGTGAAACTGTAATCCTGTTTTACAAAATAATGGTTTATGGTTTTATTGCTGTGCTCAAGGCTCAGTGTTACGATTTCCCAGAAGCACCAGATAAAAGAAAATGCACGAAGAGAGGAAAAGTCTGTTAGGAGGATAATAGAATGAAGATCACAACTGGATCAGATATCTCCCTCTGTTAAAAGTTAAGGATAAAAATGGGCTTAAAATGGGCTACTATTAATATATTTTAAAATAGTTACACATCAGTAGGCTAAGATGCCACAGTTGGATGCTATGTTGAGACCTGTAGTGCTGCTACTACCTACGTGGTGGCTGTAATGACAGCCTACAGGTTGATCCTTTTTGACGCTTCTTCCCAAAAAGTATGAAAGAAAGAGTTTGATTGTAACACAGGGATGTGACATCAGTATATTAATATTTGATTTGCCTGCATGTTGTGGCTTCCCTGTAAAATTACAATTTTAAAAACTTAAAATGTCTTTAGAAGCAGTGCAGCAACTATGGGAATTCTGCTGTGTCGGAACAGATGGGGATGGGTAAACTTTAATTACAGGTTGAGAATCTGAACCACAGCGATAAATACATCTGTACCTTACCCAACTTCTTGCAGTTCCAGTTCTGGGTACATCAGTGAATCAGAAGGGTGAGACTAACCACACCAAAAGAAGCATCTGAATTGTGTGTTCTTGAAAATAAGGCTTCATCTGATGTTAAGTGAATTTAAAATTAGATATTTTCCCTTGCCTGCCAAATCTGTATGGATTAGTTATTTCATGATCTTCTGAAATGCCTGGTGCATTGCTGTCTGAGATACTTGCTGGTTTTTAAATGGAATTAGGTTTTGTAAATATTTTGTCAATCCCATTTCAGTGGGTGTCCAGTCTATATATAACCTGAGGAAATGCTGTGTCCAAAAATACGGTTAGACATATTTTGTCCTATAGCATCTCAAGCACTAAGTAACAGCAATTGGAAACTAGGTGCAGGGAGTGATTGCTTAAGGTCATTTTTCAAGGTTAACGTTATACATGCTTTCCTACTTTTAATGTGGAAATAGAATTTCCTTCAATACGGTATCCAGCATAAAGGATGAAACAATTTGTGGTGCCAAACACTTCAAACTATGTTGCTAAACATTGCTGCCTCTAATTACACTACTTTTAAAATTCAGTTGTTGATCCTTTACTGTCATTTTGATGGCCTTTTTAACAGATTTTCCAGAAACCATTTTCTGCTGCTGTAACAACGCTGTCCTTTTGGTTTCATTTCTGAAACGTTGTCACTGAAACCTCAAAGAAATGTTACCACCCACTGTGGGTCAAAGAAGCACTATGTGGGGTGAAGTAATAAATCAGAATAATTGGACTTTGATATATTGCAGAAATGTAAGATTAATATATGGTATGTGATTGTAAATTCTTATCATGGAGTGATATACTGGAATATTCTTTTATAAGAAATTTTAGCACATGTATCACGAAATTCTGCAATTAAAACGTATGTCTATAATTGATATATAGTATTGTAAATGGTAACCCAAAAATTAAATTTTACAGTTGAAGAGCACAGTGAATATGTAAAAATATGATCTTCACTTTGTGAATCATTTTTTTTAAAAAGCACTTTCCTATTACCAACTAGCATGTGAATGAATTTTAGATTCTCTCATTTGTTATGAATCCGTAGAAGTGAGATTACTTTAATCTGTCTGTTAATGGATAAATTGATTATACAAATGCTGAAACAAAGCACCTTATACTATGCTGCTTAAACTTGCTTGTAATTGCACCTTTTGTTACCTGCAGATTTTTCTTAATGAGTATTCTTGTGTGATATCATTGTTCCCTGTGGGTCTGAGTGAATGATTAACCAACCAACCTGCAGCGTCATTTACTTCTATAGTTTCTATTTCAATATAATATTGTACTGTGAGTTCAGTGCTTCAGAAATAAATGCTACTTCCATTTGTCTGCTTTGGTTGTGTATCACGTTTATCTCCTGCAAAATTCAACCAAGAGTTTAATCTTCATTGAACTGTAAGAACTTGAAAACTAAGGAAATGCTTTTGCTAGAAGTCTGAATAATTTTTCCCCTACTGAAGTAGACCTGCTTCAGCAAGTATAACTACTTTAATATCAGAGTAATCTTGGCTGCAAAATAAATTCTATTCTACTTTAACCTGTTCTTTAACCCCTGGCATGTACTTACGTGTATCAAGAAACCTTGTAAGAGGATACATGTCTGCTTAGTTGAGGGAGTCTAGCTGAACTGTTCATAGTAAGCATATTTGTATTTGTTCTGCATTAAAGCTCTTACTGCTCTGTTTGTAGACGAATAATTTTTAATATGCATATATACATCAGAGAAGCAGTAGCAAAGAAATAATGAAACATCACCTTTCCTGTAGTTGTGAAAGTTACACATCTTGCAATATTGTATGTAAACAAAGCTTGTATTTCTGTAGGAGGTATAGCTTTAACTAAAACAATTTATTCCTCATTAAACATACAAAAAAGCCTTAATTTAAGTTAAACTGACAAAAAGTTACTTTAACAAGAAGATAGACTTCAAAAAATCACAGTTGTTTGAACATGACAGTAGCTTACTCGTATCTAACTGATAAAAGGGCTCCAGCTTAGAAAAATACTTTATTGCATTTTATTCTATAAAACCTGAGATCATTCCATTTAAAACAAGTGTAACATTCTAGTAAAAACATAAGGCTTAACTGAAAACGTGTTTTTTGGAAGTATTGGTCTTCTATAAAACCCATACTTTAACCTCTTTGGACCGGCAGTAAAGCCTAGTGTAGAAGCATGCAGTGCCCGCATCCTGGTGCGATATTTGTTACTATCCTTGTGAATGTTGGATTCTTTTCCATGGGTTGTAGCTCTGGAGATGCTTCTTTGTATTATCTGTAAGGACACTGTCACAGAGCATCCAAGTACGTGCTTCAGCCACACAGCACTTACTTGCAGTCTTTTCAGTCAGCAGCTCGTTAACAGATCACAATTACTGTGCCCGGCTTTTCAGCTGGCTCTGTGTTTTCATTGTTAAATGGCATAAAGCAGAATTTCCAGCTAACAAATGGGTCTGTAGACCACATCTCCTCTGTCAATTCGACATCGTGACATCGACACCAGTACGCTACTGCAATGAGAAAGCTGTTGATGAAGTACAGCCAGGGGACATTCATCTCCATGTAGGCCGGAATCCGAGCACCAAGAAACAAAATGATAAACTGAAGAAGCACAAAAGGTGCCCAAGTGCCAAGGAAACAGACGAGGAGTCTGGTCAGAAGTTGCCACTTAAAGCAAGTGCCGTTGTTGTTAGACGCGTACGAGAACATCAGAACAGGCTGACTGGCAAAAGAAACCAGCCTGACAGACAGTATCATGGTTATAACTTCCTTCCGAGAGACCATGAAAGCCATGCCTATGAGAAGCAGCATGGCAAACGAGACGGCGTAGCTCTGCACGCTGACATAGAGAGGACACTGATAAGGAGAAAAATGGTTCCGAATTTCTAGTTCTTCGTAGATAGCAGGAACTTTCAGAATACAAAAAAAAACTGAAATCCATATAAAAATCACAACAAGTACATAAAATAGTCTTTGGCCTTGTCTAGGAGATTGAGAGGTTTGGGCTATAGTCATGTAATAATCCAGACCAGCCACGAGACATACTGGGTAATGCAAAATACCGTAAGTAAGAGAAATTATCTGAGTGAAGAGGCAGATATGGTACTTTGTAAATCTTACACCCCAGAGCGCAAAGTCTTCAAAATAGAAAATGACAGCTATATTGATCAGCAGGATGAAATCAAGAAGTGCCAAAGAAACACAGAAGTATCCCATAAAACTAACTTTCACATTTTTTTGCTTAACTTGCAACATGAAGAAATCAAGGGACACTTTTCCAAGCATAATCAGAAGCAGCATGCAGCTGATCTCAAAAGGCTGGTGGACCTGCGGGTAGTGGTACTGACCAGAACAATTTTCACAGAATAGAGCAGCCATCCTCCAACAGTAAGAGCCAGCAAAATAAACATCACAGGGCACCGTGCTTCATGTCTGAAAAGGAAAAAAAAAGAGGTTGTAGGGATTTATTTCTGGTGTAGTTTTACCTATACATTATTCCCTATCATAGCAACTACCAAATCTACATCTGAATTTTCCAGGCTCCTTAATTAAGGTTAAAAGCTTCAATAAAACAAGGAACACCTACATTTTATGTTCTTCTAAGTATACTCTTAAGAGAGTTAAAAAGTCAACGTAGACCTAAGTTACTTTTCTACCTACTTTCCTAAGGGAAGGTTTCAGAAATAAGGTTGACTGTGCTGCTTCCCTTTAGAAAGCATGGAGGTCTTTCTGTCCAGCTGGGCAGGCGGGTAGGTGGTTCAGCGCCACTACATATTTTGAAGAAATTAGATAACCACATCGGACAGAAATGGTGCAACCAGCAGGACATGTTACGTTATGGCCTCACAGTTTGTTATGCTCATAGAATCTGTATGGAATTGAGACCGCAGAAATATCCCGAAAGCAGACAAGACATCAAAACAACTCATCCTGTTTAGTTGCTAAAATCTGGCAACCAAAATAAACACGCTTCATTAGTTGATTGGGGTTTTTGTTCATCCTTTAGCAATATAAGTTATACAGCAATAGGCACCTCAGGATTGCTGTTTTTCCCCTTGGACTTGTTATAACTTTCCTTACAATGTCTTCCCATGCGATAATTCCTAAGAAAAATGAACACGGAATGGCTTCATGCACATCAACACAACGTATCAGAAAAAGCTCTCCATTCTTTCTTCTCTAAGGGAACAGGACAGTGATACCAGAATTTTTCACAGCACGTCTCCTTAGAACCACAGATGAAAGCGAAGCATTAAATGTTTTCCCACTTTTAACTCTGCTATTCTGCAAAACTGGTAATTGCTACTTTGCTTATTTTGCCCTTCCCCTCCTTTTAGGCAACGCAGGTGCTTAATACTTCTGGTTTTTGCTTGGAGAGAAGTGGATGTGAGGAAAGTTTAAAGCCTGTCTGCAACCTTAGTCTGAAATGGCACATAGTGCAGGTCACCTGTGCTGAAGCCCGCTGCTAGGAAGCACTTCAGGCCTTTTCTACAGGTTGTTATTTTTGTTGTTTTTAAACCTTTAGCGGTCTCAGTAAGGGAGCAGCAAGCTGTCCAGGCCGATGGCAGAGCTACACCTCTAACTGACAGCTGCTGAACCGGAGGGTGAGGAACGGCGTCCGCACACCCAGCAACAGCAGCGAAGAGACCAGGGCAGCTGCAGGCAGCCTCGCAGCATCCCGGTGAGCCACCATTCGCTCACGTTTAAATTGACACCAACATTTTACTACCGGTTTGCCAGAGCTGGTGAGCAGCTGAGCCAGGTGTCTCCTGAAAAGCCAAACAAGACGAGCAAGTGAAGGCACTCGGCAGCACGTCTCCACCGCTGCGCCCTGCTAGCAGCCTACCTGGGCTTGAAGCTTCGTTGTTATTCTGCACAGGTACAGCCCGTCCTCCGAAGCCGAGTACGCGTTACGGAACAATTTACACCAGCCATCTGCCCTGTGCATCTGCTCTTCGTGGTCGCGGGGAGGAGAAACCTGCGCGCAGAGCCGCGGCGGCCTCAATCCCCTCGTCAGCGGGTCGGGGGGGGGGACCCGGGCTGAGCAGCGGGGGTGTTAACAACGCGTCCCCCAAAATCCGCTCATCCCCGGAGCTCGGAAAGGATTTCTCTCCTTCTTCCTGGCGCTGTCCCCGGCACCCTCCTGCCGGCACTGCCGAGGGAGCTGCTCGCAGGGCACACACAGCACACGCCGCTGCTCCCCCCCTCACGGGGCTCTACCCCGCGGGGTCGCCGCGGCTGAGGGAGGCGCCTCTGAGGGGAAGCCGGGGCTGGGGGTCCCGGGGGGGGGGTCCCGCCCGGCCCTTGCCCACCGAGGAAGCCCACCTGCCGCCCACCGGTCCCGGGACGTGCCCGGCTGCCGCAGCCCCGCCGCCGCCTCCTCAGCCGGCGGCCATCTCCGCCCCTAACCACCGCCAGGGTGGGGAAGGGCCGGGCGGGGAGGGAGAGCCGGGGAGGGTGGGGAAGGGCCGGGCGAGGAAGGGCCGCGTGAGGAGGGAGAGCCGGGGAGGGTGGGGAAGGGCCGGGCGAGGAAGGAGCCTGGGGCCGGGCCCGGCTGAGGCGAGGCGGGGCCCTGTGAGAGGAGCCGGCGGTGAGCGCGGCGCTCCCGGGCGGTGAGGGGAGAGCGGGGCTGCGAATGGAGACGGGATGGCGGAGAGGGCCCGGCTCCGTGTACAGAGCCGGGACAGGGCCGGGACAGGGCCGGGGGGCTGCGGCCGTGCCACCGGGAGGGCGACGGGCACGGCCCCGGGTGGCAGCGCCTCGCCCCGGGGGCCCTGTGTGGCTGCCGGCTCGGGTGGGCAACAGCAGTGTGTACGGAGGTCCCGTCCCAGCAGGTCCCTTCCCAACAGATCCCCTTCCCAAAAGGTCCCTTCCCAAAGACGGCACCGAAAGGACCAAGCGGGCTTTCAGAAATTTAATTTCTTCTGTTTCTTTCCAGGTCTCGCAGCTGGAAGAGCCCTCGGTGCTTTCAGGGATGCGGGATGCCACCTGGCCCCATCAGGCATCTCCCGGCCCGTCGGCGGTGCCCCGCGTGGAGCAGCCGGTGGGTTTCTCCGGGCCGTGGCGGCTCCCCAAGTGCCCCACGTCCGTGGGCTTCCACGGGCACCTTCCCCTTCCCGCACCAAACACAGCGTGCCCCCAAGCGCGGGGCACGTTGCCTTCTTACCGTGTCTCTGCTCTTTGATGGGACCGTAGGGTAAACTTAAATGTTGGAGAATTTGGCCAATAGTGCAATGATTCGCTTTTTCTACATCATTTAATGGTTTTATAAAACACTCCTGGTTTTGAAATGCAACGCAAAATTCTGCAATCCCTCAGTACTGTAGGTATATCATTTTACATACAGGAACTTTCTCCGCATAATACAGTTAAAGGATTATATAGAAAATACTAAGGAATATTTCACTGTGGACATCATCTTGGCAAAAAGATCTTTTTGCAAATGGCTCTCCCAGCGCTGTCCTTCTCTGAGACTTTTAGCAATTAAGAAAAGTTTGGAAGCAGGTTAGGAAATAGCCATTGTTTGTTTTAAGATAATGGTGAATTCAAGTGGATAATCCTGCAAGTACAACATAAAACCTTCTAAATGGGTTGGCCTTTTGGCTTGGACATCCTGTAGCAATCTACTTAATAGAGTTTAAAAATGCACAGAATAGAATTTTCTCCTCCTCCAGATCAGCCTACTAATTTAGTTTTCCATTTGTTGTTTTATTTCCCATCTAGCAACAAATGTAGGATAAGAGCACATCCTGCTGCTGGTGTGGCTCGCTGAGAGTCCTGAGCGTTGCTTCTTGAGTTAATTGGAAGTGGTTTCCTGTTGGCTATGGCTTTCTGTTGGCTGCATGTATGCAATATAGCTGTCATTCTATGGCATTTTTTTTTTTCCCCCCATTATGTGTTTGGTAATTCAGAGATAAATCTAAGGAGAGGCGTGGAAGCCTGTGAGCTCAATGCTGCAGCACCCGTCCTGTGTGTGCAGAATGGAGCCCGGAGCCCGGCGCTGCCACTCCTCTGCCCCCAAGGCAGCAAGTTGGCCGTGCCAGGTGCTTGTCCAGGCTCGCTCACTGAGCAGGAGGTGCTAGTGTGAGTCACTGGGAGATCTGGGAAGAGATAGTGTCCATCCAGCCTTTCTCAAAAACTAGGTGCTGGCAGGAGTAAATGGCATCTGTTAGATGATTCCTGCGGGTTGGGCCACCTCCGAAAGGTAGGCAGAACACGTAATTTCTGCGACCTAATCAGGCTTAGGAGAGAGAAATCTTTGGGAGCTTTTCGGATTTAACTTACTCAATTTAACTTAGTCTTTTATTGGGTCTAAACTTCAGTCTCTGAGCGTGGAGCAGCCGTATTCTTAGCATGTCTAGTGCCCGTTGGGAGGGAAACATGTTTTTTGTCTTTCTTGAAGGCTAAATAAAAAATCAGTGATGGATCTATCCATGTTTGATCTGTATGTACAAAAGTATCAGGTTGGCTGGTAATCTCTCTTCTAAAAGCAATTAACTCTGGTACTCTGGAATTAAATTCAAGTGTTGATAGAGTGCTAATTTTTGTCTTCCCTGTTTCCTCTCACTGTTTAAATAAGCTCTCATTTTTTATTTTTTTTTTCAGACTACGATATCAATCATCTTGTTTTTCCACAAAGAAACAATAACTTTTTTTTTTTTTCCCAGAAATTAAACTAATCTTGAGCAGCATTCACATTGGCAATATTTACTTATCCAAATAGCAGTTATTAGGACTGTTACACAGATTGCAACGCAACAAGAAAATGTTTACACCTAGAATGGGTATTTCACCATCGGAGCACCCAGTCCGCTGTGTGGTCCCATTCACCAGTATCTGACTGGCAATGCCCTCGGTAATAGTTTATTCTCTTCTTAGTTCTAATCAAAGTAAATCAGAAAAAGTGATTTTTCCGGTGCTGGCTAGTAAAATGTTGGGCTGGAGCCTTTCTGATATTTTTGTTTCTGATCACTACTTTCTTTCTGACTGCAGAAACTACTGTTCTGGCCTATGTGGGGAGATACCCGGATGGTGGAAACGAGCAACCAGGAAGGGAAGGGGACGGTTTAAGCATTTCTTTCTGCTGATAAAGATCTTAATGTGTGCGTGACCTCCAGAGTGCGCAGCCCAGCATGTCAGCTCCATGCTTGGTTAGCTTTCTGGGCAGGCTCCTCTGCGTGTCCCACAGGGGCAAGTTGCGTAGGCTCTTGCAATCAAATTTTCTTTTGTCAGCTCAAACAGAGGAAGAAGGGATCGGAAGCCACTTCGGCATGCACTGTATTTTGGGATAATCTTACGTGTCCAACATCCCCGAGTTAATGTTGGAACTACTACTTAGCTTCCCTTTCCCTCTTCCAAGACCCACTGCGGTGCTTGTTTGAAAGCTTGTTTGTTGCTCACTGATTACTCTCAAGTGATTGTTTTCTGCTCCGGAATGCTACATCTCATCTTCCTGTTTTTCAAACATAAAATAATGAAAGGAGGGAAGACCTCAAAATCAAACACGTTGCTTTGCATTGGCAGCTCCTTCTCATTGTGTTAGGAGCTGCTCGCGCTCAGTGTTGAGTAAGGTCAGGCTCTTCTTTAGTGTCTGCTCAGTTTGCAGCTTTGCAGGAAAATGTGCAGGTATTTGACAAATACTCTGCTCTTAAGTAATGGCTTGAGCCATCCTGCTTGATCGAGGTGGCTGCGTTTATGTGCCTGTGCGGCTGTAGAAAGGTTTGAGAAATGAATGCGTATTTGCATACAGGCACCTGTGTGTGAAGGACCAAAGACTGCCTGTCCCAGGAGGTGGGTGCTTGAAGTGATACAGCAAAGCTCTTGCAACAGCTTCTCCATGCATTTTTCAAATCACGTTGTGGTTCTGTGTCCCCTGCACCTGTAAGAAACTCGGGTAGATGCGTCCTTCCTTCTTCGAGACAATAACAAATAGGACTTCAGTAGGCATCGATAACAAATAGGACTTCTTTGCCATTGTGTGAAGGAACTTAGGTTATGGTTCCTGGGTAGTGAGCCCTGAATCTTGTTTTTTTTCCCCCCAGATCTTCCTGTCCGGGCCTTGTTGTGCTGCAGAAGCTAGTTGCCAACTGCCCCTTCATTCAAGTGAGCAGAAGGAATAAATTTACATCTCATCCTTGTGAGTTCAAGAAATCTCACGTTGATATGGGGGATTCCCCAAGCCATGTGGGAGCAAGACGGGGGAATCAAACGTGTATTTATGCATTTTGATGTCACGTGGGCAGAGCTACAGACTGAGGAGTGAACTCCTGGAGAAATTATTATGAAAAAATCAGTGTCCTGAGCAGCAGAGGTTTGGGCTGTGGCTTAATTTGGTGGTGAGTGGACATAACAGCCGTGAGCAGAGCTGGCAGGAGACCAGGTGGGTGCAGAATGTCATCTCCAGAGTGCATTTGTACGTGGAGATGAGTGCTGGTGTGATGCAGCCTTTCCCGTGTCCTTTTTCTTGGGCATGCCTTTAGCTGGGTGTTGCCTAGCAGAGCATGTTTAATGCCCTATTAGATCTTATGCCTTGTCAGCACAGGATTAGCAATCTGAGTTTTGCAATGGCCTGGTGAGCAAGCATTGTGTAGTTGCTGTTCCTGAAAGGCCATTAGGGTGTTTATGAAGATTTTAATAAAATATTTATCTAAGAAATGCATGTCAAGGGACAGCTTATTTTATAACGAAGACGATATTTGATCCGGGTCCCATTTACAAGATGTTTTCATGTGCTTTTCAGGAATCTTTTAAAAGCACAGACAATGTGCATTCCTTCTTACTTGCCTTGATTTTTGCACCTCAGGAGAAGTAAGGGGGGAGGTAAATGTAGCAAATTGCTTTGTTACTCAAGGTATAGAGGTGAGAAGAAATTTTTGCTCATTTTTGCCAGCACTGATGGTTCTTTCTGTGTTGTTGCCTTTACGTGGAGGTTGCCACTATTCAGAAGGCATGAATGTGTCAGAATAAGTGGCTCTGTCTCACTAGTATGCTGAATAAAACAAGATGTTTTGCCTCTGGGCAAAGCAGATTGTAAAGCTAGGTTTTCATAACCTACTCTTCTTCCTCTTTCAGGTGAAGCAGTCGGTGTTCTGCTTCCTGTTTTCCTTCCCTCGTGTCTCTGAGCTGATTGAAGAAGGTTTTAGCAAGAAACTCGTGTTTCAAAACAACGTACTTTCAGGTCTCAGCCAGAGAACATCTAGTCTCATCCTCCATAGGCTTATGGGACGTGATGCTGTTCAGAGGGTGTTTGATTTTGCTTTTAACTTAGCTACAAATAACACCTTGTGATTCAGCCTGTAACAGATCTCCTCTAAGATTAAGTTCACGGGCTGGAACCGAACTGTGCTGAAGTCCAGATGTGAATCTGCTTTCTTCAGGGCCTTAGTTGTAGTGGCATTTTTTTTTTTTTCAAAAGAAAACCTTTCTCTAGGACTTACTCTGTGTCATTTACATCTTCACTGGATCCTGGCTACAGAGTACTTTCAAGGATCATGAGCTTAGCCTTTCTTGTGTTTGGTTTCTGTTCTTCATTACGGGGATTAGTGATGGTCACCACCTGTACAGAATATTTTGATCTGTATCCAAAGCATTGTTGGTGTCCACTGAGTAATTATCTCTCTCTTTACTTGAACTTGCACTGAAACCATTTGCACAGTGCAATTGCTAACTCTAACTTCTCTCAGAAGTCCTTTATCATAAAACAATTATTTTTGAGTGATCATTATTTTCACATAAAAAACTACACATGGCAAAACGAATGCCTTCTGTGTCAGCCAGTGAGTAATGGACTCTTTGTGGGCACCATCAGGAAATGTGCCTTTTGTTTCCCTGCACCTGTTGCTGTACTACAAATAAAATCATCCAATGTTTTATTTAATAAAATGAGAAGCCCTAATGAAATTGTACCAGCCATTACCAGGAAGTCTATTGAAAACATTCAGCAGCTGCTCACTGTGAGTTCGTTTACACTGATAGGGTTGTTTTGTCTTTCTCCTTATGTGCTAAGTGGGCAAGCTACAGTGCAGCCTTAGCAAACAGCAGAGCCTTGGCCCATTTTATAGCTCTAACTCCTTTTAAAGTGCTTGCTCAGAATCTGTAATAAGTCCTGATCAACCGTTAAGTGTGACTTGTAAAAGTTTGTTAGCAAGCGGCCTGTCTCTTACAGCGAAGTGTTCTCCAAACTACAGCACAGTGGCAAAGCAGGTAAGGATCTGCTGTGTTCTTCTCATTTTATAGAGTGGGATTGTTTCAGAGAGGCCGAGAATCAAGTCAGTCAACCCTGGGAAATCTTCTGGGGTGAGCTGGGGGTCACCCGTGTTTAACACAGCCGTGTGCCACCAGTCTTTCTCTAAAGGCCCATAACAGAACTGGCCTCTCTCCCGTATTTATAGGCTGATAAGTCCGTCACGTAGCTGTGCTGGCAAGTAGGTGGGGACCCTTGCACAGAACAGACTAGTTCCTAGCAAGAGTTGCCTGATTTAAAAGAAAAGCTAACCCTGTTGATAATCTCCACGCTAAATGCTGAACGGTATATTTTATATTAAAGCTCCTCAGAAGTTGCGTCATAACCATAGCTGCTTTGTGTGCAGGAAAACGGTTGGTGAAGACTTTCTGGTAAAAATAGCGTAATTAAAAAAAAAGTGTTCAAACTTGCGTGATGCAAACCTTTCTAGGTTTGCTTTCAAAAACACCTCAGCTGCAAAGCAGTTGAATGAAACGTCAGCCAAGCAGCAAGTGATGCAGCAGCCCTCCCTTCCCACAGCAGCGCAGAAGGCGGCAGCTGCCCGTGAGCAGCGTGAGGCCCTGCGGTCCCTGAGCATCTCCTGCTGCAGCCCTCCTGTACTGCGGAGTTCCCTTCCCTTTTGGTGCGAGCAGAAGCGTTATCTCAGAGCCTGTCTCCTGTTCTGTTTGTGACGTTGCAGATCTGTGCATCTCCTCTGAATTTATCCCAGTGTGACCCACGAAGAATTTAGACTCAAGCATAAGAAAGCGAAGCGAATACAGCCTTCCAGAACTCGAGCCAAGGCGATGAGCTCCTTCAGCAGGGCTGGCCCCAAAAAGCCCAGGTGCCTGGTGTCCATCCATGAAAAGGAGGACTTGGTACAAATTAGGGTTAATTGAAAGCCCTGTGTTTAACCCCAGCTGATGGCAGTGATAGTCAGGCCCACCCGGTGGTGGAAGAGCTGCTCTGCCCTCACTGTGGTGGCTCCATGGAAGAAAGTGGGTGGGTGCTGACACTTCACTCTCCCACAGTGGTCTTTTTTTCTTTTTTTTTTTCCCAGGTGGTACTTAGGTTTATTTTATCTTGGAAATTGCTTAGGTTTGTGGCTGGAGTAGATGCATGGTGGTGCAGAGATAGCGAAGGCGAAGCAGCTTAGTGACGAGGGGAGAAAAGGGCAGGGCACAGCTGCCTGGGGATGAGCAGGAATTACCCTTAAACTGAGCTCACCTGAACTCCATCTGCCAACAGATCCAACAGGGGGCCTGACGGGGACGTCCAACTCCTTCCTGCCAGTAACAGAGCTGTATCTGGAAGGTGTTCCTCCGTTGCCCAGTGCTTTTGATGCCAACTGTGAGGTTTGAATATTGCTTTGCTGTCATTGTGACCGTATCAGAGAAGAATTATATCCTCGGAGCAGCTGGAAAGCTGCCGTGCGGGGCTCATACAGCTTAGTGCCACAGCGTATTACGTGCTGAGAGAAGTGCAGGTGGTTGCAGGAAGAAAAATGAGGGGCTAAGCCAGGCAACTCTCTTTTCAACATTTCTACATTTAGTGTTTACATATTCAACATCTAACGTTTACATAAGCCAGGTGCTTGTCAGCCTGTCTCCTGATATAACAAAAGGAAGACAAGTCTTGGTTAAAATGTAATAAATTAATTAATTGAGGAACTAAAGCATTCTGCATTTTTCTTTCTGCTTTTCCTCGTGCTATACGCAGCTCTATGAAAGCACAGTATTGATTTCAAACAGAAATTGAAACAGGTCTAAGTGAGTAGTATGTAGGGATTCTTTAAAATATGTATTCAATAATTAAAAAAAAAAAATCAGCTATGCAGATATGCAGCAGATGAAAGTAATGGCTCCCCTGAGCATCTGCTACAAAGGTACTTTGCTATTAGGAAATCACTTACCACAGATACAAGCATCCCAACCAGGGCTGCAACATTCCTACAGATAATGAAAAATGCAATTTTGTCAAAGAAGAATTTTTAATTATTTCTTAATTGCTAGAGAAAGATCTGATTATAAAAATACCAAAGGTGAGGTGAGGTTATTGTATCCATACCAGAGCATACTTGGGTGGAGTATCTCCACTAAGTACTGACTTGCATTAATACTGATTAGTGTTTTACCAGTAATTTTTTAATTCCCCAAAAAGTTAGGAGTAATCACATTTTCTTGCAAAGAAAAATAATTAGAAAATTGTATAGGGTATATGAAATACTAGGAGGAAAATCAGTAAGACCACTGTAAAATTTCATTGCAGTAAGGACATTTTGATAGTCCTTGTAGTAGTCCTTTAACAGTCTATAATATTTAAAAGTTGTTTGTTTAACACTCCACTAACTTATATATGTGTTTATACTTGTTCCCACTAAGGTTACCCTGCACTCTGGAAGTTAAGTCAACACCGGTAAGAAGAAAGTTACTTTGAAATACCTGATGTAAAAGTGGCCTGATAAAAAACCAAACGTTGGGTGAGTACCTTTGTGATTTTCTGTCTTTGAAGTGTTTGTCAGGTACTGCAAGTCTGCTCACAGTTCTGTTACTAGCATGTTGTAATTGCTTCTCTCGTTATCTCAGTCTAAAATAATTCTGAAGTATTTGGGGAATATTTGTGGAAAATACTAGGTTACGGCATTGGGTCTTGAAGTCCTTTACTTAACCACTGGACACTCCAGCAAGGTCTTTCTTCACACCACTTCTTCAGATAATTTGGAGTTGTTCACAGCAGATCCAAGTGAAAGAGGTAAAGGCTAATTCAATTTCTACACCTGTGTGAGCTTGGAGATTTGTTAGGGTGATGATATAATTTTTTTACGCTTCATTTTGGAACCTAGCTGCTTGTCCCTAGGGCCTTGTAGCAGATGGCAGCATTGCTAAGTGAGTTTTTATTATTTGGGCCATCCAACTTTTTCTCACCCATTAAATACAGAGCTGTTCTCACTTTTTGGAGGAAACATGCACTGAAATCTACAGAACTCATTTCTCCAAAAACTGCCAGTAGGTCAGCTGCCGACTGGGAACCACTGCTGGACGTTGTCCCTGTATGTATTCTACGGGGTTCAACGTGTAGTAGTGCTCTCCAAAATGCTAGTCTGCAGTCAGCTTCTGACAGATATGTGACAGATCAGGCACCCTTACTTCAGCTCCTATTGGCATCAGCAAGAATCTAACCTGATGAACTGCAAGGATGGCTTCAGTACAGGAGATTTTATAACTCTCCACCAGCGTGGTTAAAAGCAAGAGTTCCCGAGCAGGCTGTGAAGGCCAGGTGAGCCATGAATTAGAGGCAGCTAGCTGAAGATGCTTGCACAGAAACACGGTTCTGTTCTTAATGTTAGACATAAAGATGTGAAATAGAAGCACAGCGAAAACTAGCATCTGTATGAGCTAAGTGTAAAATAGCTGCTTAAATGAGTGAAAAGCTTTGTTACTTTAATCAGCTCTATCATACAGGTGGTGTCCAGGAGTTTGTCTTTTTGGGTAGTAGATCCTTTGATTTTTTTTTTTGCTAAATTAATGAAAAAGTGGTCCAATTTATGTTTCTTTATGGAGAGAATATGCAGGAGATTTAAGAGACAAATGACACCGTACCCATGAGTTTTGTACCAGTGTACCTGTTATGGTCGATATATCTGCACCATCTGAAAAACACGTATGCTAGAAGGAAGGGGAAGCATTTTAGGATAGAAAAAAAAGTTCTCTGAGTCAGTTATTAAAACTTCTTGCTTACCCTTCTCTGAATTGATTCAGGAAACAGTCAAATGTGTAGTTACTGCTGAAGTGATCTAGAGGAATGATGCCGAGCTTTAACTTCTTAAAAGCTTAGTCAACCAAACCATACAGCAAATCCTTCAAACATCCAGTAAATAAGGGATGCATAAGAGAAACTGCACAAACTACTTCAAGGTATTTATAAACAAATTATTTATGGTCACTTCATATTAGCTTCGAGTTACCCATATTTCTGAACAGATGAATACTCTCCGGCCTCTTCCATTTAAAAAGTATTCCAGTTCCAGAAAATAGAAAGTTTTAACATTAAGGCATACATACAGCTATGTTGTTTGCTTTCATTTAATAAGGATCAATTTACTCATACTCAAATACATGGAATGTTGGCACAAAACTAAAGCTCTTGTGGAACAGCTACTGATCATACACAAATATTCTGTGAGGTCCTCTTGACTTGCATTTCTCTGATAGATACACCACAAAATGGCTTTAATAATACAAACTGAATGCTGGATCAAATCTCTAAATAATAAGTAGCAGATAAAGTAAATGGTTTGCTTTATTTGTAAATTATGTACAGAATACATTTTTTAATTATTATGATGGAACAGGAGAAAGAAAACAGCCGTCATTTCCAAACCATGCTGCTTCCTTCACCTGCTGGAGATGACATCTTTCTCTGACCCAGATGTACAAAACCAGTTTGGATTTCCTAAGTTGCTGGCACATAGTCTGGAGAAACAGAGAACACTGCAGCCAAATTCAGCGCTACCAGCTTTTATATTTTCAGCAAAATACTTCTGCTAAAACTAGTTTTCTTAGGAAAGTTTTCACAATCTTTTGAAATAAAATCAGGAAAAATATCAAGAAAGTTGTGGGCTACGAAGGGCTTTACCTAACTAGCTATCAAATGAGTATAACTAGGAATAATCTGAGATTTGGTCATTCAACTTTTACCTGTTTTACAAAAGCAAGTTTGAGAAGCGGAACTAATTGACCAGTTATGCAAGTACCAGAAAGCTATGTTTTCAATGTTTGAGGACAATCTGGGCAATCTATTAATCAATAGAAAACTTGTCAGATTGATAAAACTTCTGTAAATGTATATTAATGATTAACATAGTACCAAGTAATCAAGTTAATGGTTAAAAAATGAAGGAACTAGATATAAAACTGTTTGGTAACATGTACATTTCAGCAAACAAAGATGCTACTGTATGGTCTATGTTTTGGTGATCAGCCAACAAAGAAAATCCAACCATTTGCACGTACTTAGTCCCAAAACCACAGTGAGTTATGATTTTTCATGTGAAGGCCTACTTTCGGTATCTTCCTCCTCCTCTTCCTCTTCGCAATCCCCTTCATCTGTTTGCTGTTCAAGTTCCTCTTTTGTGATCATTTCAAAGTCGTTTCCATTTCCACTACTGTGCTGGGACCTGTCGTCTTCACGCCTGTCACTGTCAGTGTCTGAGTGCCGCTCGCCTCCCGAGCCTTCCGTTCCCGAGTTCCTCGTTGCTTCTGTTTTCCCATCTTCGTCTTCTTTCTTCTCACTGTCCGATTTCTCCTCACTGTCATATTTTTGTTGCTTTTTGGATTCTGATTTTTCCTCTTTCTTTAAGTCTGCTTTTGGTCCTTTGTATTCATGTGTGTACAGGGGCCTGAAGGAGTCAATGAATCCCACGTCTGCTGTAAGATTTGGCAGAAACCAGAAGTGATGCCTTCCTCCAGTGATGAGCCAGATAATAAGGAAAAGGATGCAGCGAGCTGTATTTAAAAAATGGGAAATTTTGTTGTTATAAGCATTCACAATGTACAACTATGGTGTAAGAAGTATCCAGTACTAAGAGCCAGCCAAAGCCAGCAATAGTGGCAACCCTGGGGAAAATCCTCTCATTCTGCAGTGGCATTATTTATTTATTTATTTACTTTTACTTACCAAGCCTTTTTCCTTGCCCCCAATAATCATATATCCTGTCTATGATCTAGCTCTTAATGCTTTAAAATCCTGGTTACACCGTTCTCACTACTGAATCTGTTTTTATGTTCTGGCATTATGTTTTTTTTTGGTTTCTTGTTTTGTTTTTAAACTGAGGCAGTAAACAAATCTCCACAATAGAGGAAGCACAAACGGGTGGAACAAGCTTGAGACTTTTCTTTTTGTGGCACAACCCTGACACCCAGTGGCCACTAAAGAAATGCATACCCAGGATCAGTCTGGCTACTGCCAACAACAAAATAATCAGAAGTAATTGAGAGATTCACCCATCTGAGCCAATGTTTAAATGTATGGTATGTTTCTACCCTTTTAGACTTCACCTGCTGATAAAACGAAGATGACTGACACTTACCAACAGCAAGAAGAAGAATACTGGCTACAAAACAGCCTGCACCTACACTGAGGTAATAAACACCAACACGCATTTCTGCTGGCCAGAGTGGAAACAGGGTTGCAGCTATAACAGCGATCACTAAATAGAAAGATAAGAACAAACGTATGAGAAACGTGCTTAGTTCTTCCTCGTACGTACATGAAGGTTTTAGGCTCACCTTTTGTTCAAGGTATTGGCTTAACAAAGTATGAGTTACACAACAGCGTTTTAGGCCTTGACTGAAATCTTTTCTAGTTCTTGACTGAAATCTTTTCTAGTTCTGTTTTCATAGCGGGCAGACAGACACCAGGGACCACACTGAGTAAGTCTACACCACTGTACTTAATCAAAAGAGAAAAGAGCACCTCTGGAAAGGCAATAAGCAAAGAGGTGAGCAGGGAGCTGCCTACAACCAGTCCAGCAGGAAGCAGGCACAGAGAGCGGGGTGGAGCTCTCCCTGGCCCCAAGGATTGATCAGAGAGCTGAATATGGCCCCAGGGGATGACAGTGGTTCTCTAGAAAGGTGGTTCTCACATGGCGAGGAAGCTGCAAAGTACAGGTCAGGGGTGTTGGACCAGCAGTGAAATTAGCTGTTAGCTCACTGACGTGAGTTAACAACAAGATTACATTCAATAAAAAAAAAAAAAAAGCTGACTGGGCCTAAACTACACAAACCCAAGGGTCAGAAAGGTATTATTTATAGTTTAAATTAATAGCTTTACTATCTTTTACATTTTTATATAACCCACCACAGCTGCCTACGAAGCAACTTGCTCATTAGTTTAAACTGAAATAAACAGCTTGCACACTTGTACAAGTTCAGACACTTGCTGAAGTATGTTTCAGCTGTCTTTAGTGTGTGTTTTGTTTGTTTTATTTGCACATGTCCTCCCTCCATCCTGAGATCAAAATTCATGTAATGTGATTGGTATCAAATCATGCTGAAACTGAAGAGCAAAAACAGTTTGTCCAGGAAGATGATGTTTCTCCAACAAGAGATACTCCTGTTGATATCCCCCCATTTGTGGTGGGCTTGCTACTGTCTACTCTTACTTACCAAGTACAAGTCCCATAGCAAATGTTTTAAAGTGAACGGGGTCATAGATCCACACATACACCTACAACAGAAATAATGATTAATACTTGAAAAGCAAGCTCTCTGATAAATGATTTGTTTCCTCACTCAAATGCTTAGTGCCTTGCTATATTGCTTTGCACCGAGCAAACAGCACTCTGGCTGTTAACATAAAAATGTTAAAATAACATTTCTGCCATATCAGAAATAGCAGAAGAGGAGGGCAAGGGGTTGTGTATCCTAAGAAGCGTTAAGGACTTGAAACAGGTTTGTCTCAGTGAAAGAGCTGCAAAAAGAGACAAACAGCCATGGGGCTGCACGCCTGCATGCCCCTACTGATTGCCTTAGGTATGTACCGATCGTAATCTGAGCTTGGTGGCAGGAGGCCTAAGGACACGGTGCTGCTGAAGCGGGATGTGATGCAGAGTTTACCTTGCTGGGCCAAAGTCTTCAGCAGGGAGGGAACGAACTTCCCCGTTGTTTAAGAAAAACACAGGAAATCTCAAATGAGATCTGTCAAAGAGTTGCTTCATAAAAGAAGTTTTTATCCAGATTAATTTACAGGTGACATAAAATCATAGGGAAAACACTCAAACCATAAAACTGATGGGGAAGTGGAAGATTCAGAAATGTCACTGAATCAAGGTGTTTTTTTGTCATCTTTTGTCCTTCCTTTATGCATTAACATTGCTCAGCATAAAGCCAAGAAAAACTTATAAAAATTTCTCAAGTCCACAAGTGGAAACAAAAATTGCTTCTAGCTTTGAAGAGATTCTCATAATAGAAGAAACACACAAAAAAAACACCCAGCAGACTGACCATGGAACAAAGCGTCAAGCTGAAACACACAATTCAGCTCAAGTCCCATCTGATGACCTCAGATAAATGTATTTGTACCCTCTGTACCACAGCACACCATAAAACACTGCAGCTTCTCTTTGAATGCTGCATGCCACTCTGGGTACTCCACGTAAAAGACAAGGGGGAGGATCAGAGGTATGCGTGATTGTACACAAGGTGGGATGAAGCAGATCAAGACAGCATTTAAAAGAACTGACAGAAGATCAAAAAAGAGATACATAAAGGAAATACGTTTTCCACACAAGTAATTTATTTAGAGTTCACTGCCGCATGTTTTATAACCAAAGAGCTACTAGAATCCCCAGAGACATTCCCGTACAGTGACACAAAGCATGCTGAGCACAGTTCACTTTTGTTGAAGTAAAAAGAGTTACTAATGTATCCCAAATCTTAAAAGCGGGAATATGACTCTGTACGTTAATGAAACTGTTGAAGAATTAAATGATTTGACTTCCAGGAAAGAAAGGTACAGACAGTATTTAAGACCACACACAATTTCAGCGGTAAAGCCAGGATAAGAATTCAGGAATGCCCAAGTATCACCCAGCTGCTCAGATCACAAAGTCGGGCAGCCTCTGGATGCCAGATACTTCTGACTCCTGGGGTTGTCCTTCATGTTCTAAAAGGCTTGACACTTGTCTAGAAATATCTCATGAGGCCCTCTTCATGAGAAATAGCCTCATGAGGTCCATTCCCCTGTTCAAAGCAGGGTCAGCTGTGCGGCCTGACCAGGTCAGTCAGGGCTTTACCCAGTCCAATCTTGAAAGCCTCTGAGCATGGAGACCGCAGAACCTCCCTGTACAGCCTGCTCCAACACCTGATTACACCGCGAGGAGAGAAACTTCACCTCATGGCCAATAGCATTATTGGTTACAGGGAATTAGGTTTTCTTTTAGATTTTTTAAGTTCCTGTTCTACATTTATCTGCCCCTAATCTCATTGCAAATATCTAAAACCTGGTGTTTCAAGATAACCCATCGCATTGTCATTATTTTTTCCTTCCAAAGGACAAGAATGTCTGCAGAAATGTAGTAAATTAAGCTATTACCTGGCAATACACTGACACTAAATTTAGAAAGTATCCGTAAATCTTACCTCATTTCCATCCAAGAAAACTTGGTCTTCATGTGGCTCAAGTTTAAATTTCCTCTTAGTTTCCTTTTTTTTGGGTGTTCCTGGGGTCTCATCCTGAAGAGAAACACAAACTATACATAAAAAACATGTACAGGGTTTTAATTTCTGGTATTTTAATATATCAAGTCTGACAACTTTTTACAAACTTAAAAAAAACGGAATGTGATCTTAAGTGAAGATACTATCTTTACTATATTTCTTATTGTTTTCATGCCTTAACAATTGGGTATCTAAAAATAAAGGCAAATCGTACGGAAAGAGAAATTTTATTTACACATAGTAACTAAGGACGAGGCTGTAACTTTGGGATTACATAAAGTGTTCAAATGCATAGCAATGTTCCACTGACTTTACCACAAAGTCTGCACAGAGATCAAGCACAGAGTACGACACTTGATAATCACTAGCTCTCGTAGAATTACTGGGTACCTTGGTGCCGTATTTACCACACGGGCATCCTTCCAGAATCAATTTCTGCCTTTTCATTCTCTACCCTCCTCAGTCCTTTTGGGATATTGTGCTTTCCTATTCCCCGCCTCCTGTTTCACTCTCTTTGCTTACTTCTGTGCTAGAAACTAAATTTACAATTTTTGCCCTGTGTTAAGTTAGTACCCAATGTCTTATATCATCCACTAAAATATCAGTTCAATAATTAATGATTAGGTTAAAAATTAACATTGCATTTAATAATACAACACTTCAGAGACAGCGAGTTGGAGGACTTCCTAACTTTCAAAATCAGCACTGTAAGGTATCTCAAGAGTTAGGTAACCTTACACTGCCTTCTGTTTTGACCGCCAGCAAGACTGTTTTGTTTCTAATTCCTTTATTAGCCATGTAGCTTTCTTTTGAGATCTAGACCTTTGTACATGTAGACTACACCTTTGATTGTGTGCCATTACCTCACTCAGGAGTGTCCAAACTGCAGTAACTTTTGAGCACTATCCTACTAACTCTCACTGGATTTGTATCACTGTATACAGAAGACAAAATACATCTCTTCATCAAGTCTCTCCAGCAGATTCCTAACGTTTTAATTTATGATTTCTGTTCAGCTACTAGAATAAATTGGGAATGAAAATGTGAAGAAAACACATGTAAAACTTGTAATGATAGTATGAACTGTAAAGAAAGTAGATCAGATGTCTGCAAAAACTAGGCATTAAGTAGATTAAAACAGAGCTCCCATACACAAAACTGGCCCACTATTACAGAACTACTTACAAGCACCGAGTATCACATTCCAGACATTCTTATCACCAAACATGGCAGAATTGCTGCTTCATTTTACATGGGAAGCTGCACCGCTTTGAGAGGTTAGGTCACACGCATACATGTCTGTCTAAGCTAAGGTGCAGCTGCACAAAGCATCACCGCCCGCTGCAGCTGAACAGAAGTAGGCTTTGATTAACTCAGTCCGCACTACAAGGTGAGGAGATCTAACTGAAGTCTCTGTTTTGACCTAAATCAGAATCAGAACTCCAAAATATAAAAAGGTGTGTTTTGAAGACCAAAACAGGAAGAAACACTTTAGAAAAACTAACCTTGTTTTTAAGCCAATGTGCTCTTAACAGTACCAGTTAATGTATTCTCTGTTAACAGGTTTGTCTCTCCTCTTGCGGATTGTACTTACCTTCTTACACTCCTCTTTTTCACCATCCTTTTTCTTTTCTTTCTCCTTCTTGGTTTTTTCATCTTTGCCGCTTTCCTTCTTGCTCTTCTTCTCCTCTTCTTTCCCACTCTCAGCCTTCCCTTTTTCCTTTTCTTTCTTTGTATCCTTGTCAGGTTTCATTTTCATCACTTTTAACGCTCGATGAAAGAACTGTTTCTTCAGGAGTCTTAAAAGGAAAAGAGTTAGGTGATATATTTAAGTGCAGCTGGAGTAATCATGTTTACACACACATCATTAGATAACCATCTAGACTACCTAATATAATCATGAATAGCATAACTGATTGACAGAGGTCACCATCACAAATGATCCCATCTCACCTCTTGCTCCTTTTTGTTCATCTGTTCAGAACTGAGTAAAAACCACACTTTTCTGTGCCAGCATTTGGCATAGATATAAGCGAATACACAAGACGTAGGATGGAGAAAGCCACCAAGTCAATTTAATTATCTTTCTCATTAATATGACTATCTGATCTGTATTTGCAAGTTCATGTCAATGTATTGCATCCCAAAAATAAGGAAGTGGACAAACAGCTTATTAAGTTACTTGGTAAGAGGTACACATTGAATAAAATTACCACTGGAACTGTGGCACACGTGCAAGCATTCCATTCGTGTTAGCTACAAACATACCTTACAGCAAGTACACATATGGCTGGCTGGGCCACAGGACGTAGTATTTGGCAGTCCTGAAGTTGCCACCAAGAAGTAATGTCCTTGAAAGGACCATACCCAAACTCAGAATAGGAAGAGCCATACAGAATCCTGCTCTTCAGACTGAGGGGAAGCAGTGGGTTATGATTGCAAGGGCCAATTCACAGCAAAAAGCTGGCCCTATGCACCAAAGTGATTTGTCTTGTACTTGGTTTCTTTCATCTCTTGCTGCAGATCAAATCCTTATGCTGGACTGCTTGTTAAATTAGGAACTCACTGAAAAGAGAGAAGTCCTTCTACCACTTAAACGTACATGCATGCTGATTATCAAAGAAAGCTGCTTCAGGTTGTTGTGGTTTACCCCAGCAGGCAGCTAACACAGCCGTTCGCTCACCCAGCAGCGTTACTGCTGGCCAGGATGCCCCGTGGCACGGGACACCCCTTTGGTCAGTTGGGTCCCGTTGTCCTGGTTCTGTCCCCTCCAGCTCCTGGTGCACCCCCAGCCTGCTTGCTGCAGGGCAGCCCGAGGAGCTGCAAAGTCCTTGGCTCTGTATGAGCACTGCTCTGCAACAACTAAAACACTGGCGTGTTATCAGCGTTGTTCTCGTCCTCGATCCAAAACACAGCACCATACCAGCTACTAGGAAGAAAACTGACTTTATCCCAACCGAAAGCAGGACACAGGTTTTTTTAAAATAAATTTAAAAAAAAAAAAGACAAAAAAACCTTCCCTCAGACAACTGCTCACATAGTTTCTCTGTCAAGCAACAGAAAACCACTTGGTTGGGAGCACCTACTTTTCTTCTCAGCTGGGGGAGCCATCCCTGCCTCCGATGGAGGCATACACAGACCACACTGGAAGCCCCCCGCAGCGGGCCCGAGCAAGGGCTGCTGCTCTGAGCACGGAGCCATGCTATCGGAGCGGCCAACAGGCAGCTGGTGAAGCAGGACAGACCTTCGCATGACGGCTAAAGTGCAGGGTGCTTGCTAATTCCCAGCCTGTGGGCCCTCTTTAGAGCTGCCAAACGCAGCGTTAGTGCTGTGGTTTCTCTAGATGGGTATGTGAGTGCACCGGGAGGCCTCACGCACCGCAGCAGCGCTACGAATGCAGACAGTAAGTTGTTAAATACGGAGCTGTTCAATGCAACTGACACAAGATGATGACACAGACTCTGGTATTTGTTTCCTGATGGATAGGACAGGTAAAAAAAAAAAAATCACAATAGCCACACCAAGAGAATTAAGATACTTGGTTTTTAATACGCATGAGAGCCTCTTCTGCTGAGAGAATACTTTCCCCACTGTATTAAGACATCCCTCCATCTCTCCTAAGTGGCAAAAGAAGCAGACAGCGCTAATGTTTAAAACCCTGACAACAGTTTTGGTGGCCAAAGGTGGCCTTAGTATTAAGTGATACAGGAGCCCGCACAAGAAAGTAAATTGCAGACATGGTACGGTGCTGAATGGATCATCAGTGCACGAGATGCTGCTACTGATAAAAGTCAGAAGAGAGCAGAGAAAAGAAAGTCAAACAGATTTTTTTTTTTTGCATGCTACATTGTCATTCTCTACACTGCTGGAGCTGAAGGACTCAACCAACTGTTGTCTCATCTGACGGTTTAGTAACTGAGGAGCAAACATACAGACACTTACCTCAGTCCAAAGATTCTGGAAAGGAAGACATTTTTCTGCTTGCGTTAAAATAATGTTACTTTTTCCTAAATTTTCTTGACTAAGTCAGCACAAAGTTCAAACAGCATCAGCCCTGTCTCAGCCCTAGAACTGGGGGCGGAATCTCACCTGCTGGATGGCTATATAAAAGAGGCCCAAAAAGAAAAAACAAAACAAAACAAAATAATAAAACCCCCTAAATACAATCGTTACTTGTAAGTGGCTTTCGCAGAGCTCTCCAAGTGTAAGATTCAGCCCCAAAAAAGGATAGAAGGGTCAGAACACACCATTCATCTAAACAAAGCACTTTGAGTATGCTAAGCAACAGCGACGTGCCACACGAGAGGCATAAATTGAACCTCAAAGTTCAGCTTTTGCCATGATGGCAGTCCAGGTCCACAGGAAGGAGACATTTGGGAGCTCTCATCCTGCTGACATAAAATAACTATAAAATTTAGGAAAATTTGCTGCCCCAAACAGCATAACAAATGCAGAAGAGAATTTGGGAAACAAAGATGATGAAACTACATTGTTCATATTTCATGACACCCTCAAACATAGTAATAAAAAGAGTCTTTATTTTTACATACTAATTCAAATGTCTTAGAATGCATCAAGTCCTTTTATCAAAGTAGCCTAAGCGAAACTGTTTCTAAGTAACTAAGACGTCTTGACAACTATACTCATTAATAATAGTGATGATTTAGATTAGGTCATACCTGTTGCAGTATTCAACTACAGACTCTCGAGTTGTAAATAACGCTTCTTCTCCCTTCTTTGCCTTTGCCCACTTAGAATCCAGGAGGCAATCCACAGCTTTTGAGGCTAAAGGAAAAAATGGAGGAAAAAACCCACTGCGTTTCATCATGGAGTCTACACTCCTTGAACCACATCAGTCAGTCAGTTTCAGTGATGTTTCACATCTTCTCAATTTTTAAGGTAAATGAGTAGCTGCTATTCTGAAGTACTTGACAACTACACACCTTTAAATCACAGAGTGAAAAGTTTATTGTGTTTACTTCAGATAAGATTAATTTTACAGCTATCTAATGCCTAGATAAGTTTTCAAAACTGTACTGGAAGATCAGTACTTATTAGATAAAGCACAAAAAATAAAAACAAAATCCTCTCCTCCCACCACCCCTAGTACAGTGCTAGACAGTTTAGTTCTGTGGTTAAAAGTAACCCTACCGATAAAATAGTCAACTCGGTGGCCCATCATGTTGGTGGATTTTGTTGGACAGTTGAACCGTAAGTATTTAGCAACAGCCTTCTCCTCTTTGAACGGCTCACCGACCTCCTACAATAGAGAAAGTGCAAAATCAATACAGTCTGAAGTACTTGGGAAAAACATTCATTTGGGTTCAAAAATCAGATATTGCAAGGTCCTCGTTATTTTGGGGCAATGTATAAATAACAAACAAAATGTAAAAGATGTGAACATACGTCACTATTCTCAAGAGCTTTCTTTCTACAACATGCAAAAAAAAATAATCCCAGAATCTAGTGTCAGATGATCCAAAAGTAACGACTACAAACTCATTCAGCAGCTCTGTAAAGAGGGCAAGTTAAAGGAGGAAGTCAGAGGATAGTAGTGGACACTTGGCAAATGGAAAGCTGCTTCCAAGGCTGGATGAAAACAGTTGTGAAGCTGAGAGCAAAGAAAAACAATACAGAGAGAAGAATTCGCATGTACGAAATGACAGCAACACAGGCATATTGACAGAATACTGAGCAGCTGGAATTTCATGTCAGAGTGGCGAGAACCATGTTGAAAAGAAGCTGAAAGATTTGCGTACAAGTTTTCCGTACCACTGCACAACTACAACGTGACTCAGGAGTATCATGGAGGAGGTTCTCCCAGTCCAGGGACTAGGAACACCAGTATAAAGCGCAGCACGATGAGGTACACGAGCTCCAGAACACGCATTTTGGGAAAAGGGTGCCCTTGGTCTACAGACATCAATACATGCCGTACATTTACCAACTTGCAGACTGGTAGCACAATGCAAAGGACTTGTAAGACAGAAGGCGGAAGATAAGCGTTTTCAATTATGTTGAATTACTGCCTAGTATTTGTAGGGGGGAAGGAAGACCTTTTGAATGTTCCTGCTTCACAAAAACATGAAACAAACGTTTGGGATATTACACCGATTCACACAAACTTCCTCAAACTCCTTTCTGTACGAGCTCTTTCAATCAGCAAGGCTCGGGTCTCCAGGTCCCCTCCCCACTGCGACCTGGGGATCAGTCACACGGGAACCCCAGGACCTTTTGCAGACCAGCAGCACCTTTTCTGTACCTGTCCTTGTGCTGCCCACAGAAATGCAGCACAGAAGCCACAGAGAGATTGTGGGTTTATAGGGATATACAGAACACAAAGATTCTGTTTAAAGACATGGCATTTTTAAAGGTCCATTCCAACTTTTAAGGCGCAAAACCGTAATATTGTGAGAAGGACGTTAAGTAGAAACGCAAGGTAAAGCAGTTGTCGTTACCCCAGAATAAAAACTTCGGACAGCGCGAGCTGTTAACTTTCAACAGCCTGCACTGCTAGCTTTCAAAATCAACTGGTTAATGAATTATCCTTTTAAAGGAGATTTTTGCTTTTCCTACCTTTTTAAAGAAAATCAATCAGGCACAAAATATCCACGTTACCAAAAGCACTCAGTGGTTTGTTAGTTCTGAGCCTACTGAGATTTTTTAAGCCTGAATTCTTGGTGTGTACGCAGAAATACGCTCTCACACTCGCCGGTTATGTTTACAAACACATGCCAGATGATCCTAACAGGCCTCATATAGATGAAAATCTCTTTCTCCATGTTCAACCCTTCATTTTTCTCCTTTACAATTTTATCAGTCCGAGTGTAACAGCAGGTAACTACCCGCTAACTGGCAGTGCACGTATATACATTTATATACTGTGGTCTCACGTCCCCTTATATGGTGCAGTTGTAACAGGAACTGTAAATCCCCGATCATCTTACCAGTTTTGGTACCAAAACAGATTTGATTTAATAGCAACACCCTACACCACAAGGCACTGAAAGAAAACGGATGAACATACCGATGTTCGATGAGATGCAGCAACTGCATTTCAGAATAATGCTTTTCTCACGTTTCCTACCAGCACTTCATACTCCTGACAACAATTCACAAGGCAAACGTTCTTCTTTGTACCACGGTCCATGAAACAGCCAGAGAAGTTAAAGATACTTCATTCCTCTGCCAGGATTTCGTATTTTCTCCTTCCTTAAATATTTACGATTCTGCTAAGCCATGTGATGTGCTATACAGGCAGCGGCTGGCACCAGAGTTTTTTTGATTGCTCCTTACTATCTGTTGCTTTGTCCTTTTCTGCGGGATAGCTGCAGAATAACCCAAGCAAAAATGCTTTCCTGTGAGAGAAATTGCCATAGTTTAAGCAAGCTCATTCTCAGAAAGTTTTCCCTGCAAATTAATCCCCATTTTTCATCCTATTTTCAGAGCCAGACTTCTGTTACAGTATTAAAGCAGATGACAGACAGAATACTGAATTCCATCATAAAGTGAAGTCCACAGAAGCACTGAAAATGTCAGTATCTTAAATGCAAGTTTTTAAAGATGCAGTTTAGCAGATCTCTATGTTCAGCTGGAGAAATAGCCAAACAGCGGGCTTTCTAGGCCTCCTGTACATTTAGGAAAGGGTTACACAAACGAATCAACGTGTACCTCCAAATAAACTATGAAGCTTTAAAGCAGACATCACAGCCTTAAAAAGATTGTGAAAACTCTTGGATATTTAAAGTTTGCTTTTATAGGAAAGACAGAAAGCCTGCACACTTAGGCTTTCAGAACATTGTCCCTCACAGAAGGTTTCTGAAGCCGAACAGTTTATACAAGTTTCAGATAAGGAAAGCAAGAAATTTGAGTAGATTAATCAGGTGCAGCCGATCCTCCAAGCTGAGAGTTTACATCCAGAAGGAGTCTACATCATCCCGCGCTCTCCTCCTCGTACCCTGCCTGCACACGCAGCTGTGTCCAAGTTATCTCATCCCAGGATGGTCTGAGCACGTCGGAGTTGGGCTGAACCACCAGGCTATCTTCTCCCGGCCTCGCAGACTCTCAGGATGCCGTTTTCTCATTTTGCCGACCGAGCTTTCTCCAGAAGGGACTGCCAGTGGCACAGAGCTGGCTCCAGCGCTTCCTCTGTGCCATCAGAGGATCCGTTATCCCAAAGTCCCTTTCCACTCCCAGTATGGCACGAAAGGCACAAAGATTGGCAGGGGTTCAGCTCTATTATCACCCGCTACAGACTGACGCTTACTGCTGGAGCAGGGGTTAGACAACACGTACTTCGTGGCAGCCCACCAGCTCCTGTAACCGCTGCCACCTGCTTATGAAGTCTCCATTCAGCACACGGCCAGTACCACGTATGAAATGCACGCAGGCTGGAAGGCACTGACACTTACATCTTTGGGAAGTGCTGACATCCAAATCCGCACAGATGTTTGCCAGGATTTTCTAAATGCCTTAGTTTTGTTACAGTGAGGTTTGGGTGACCTCCACTTAAGGGACGACCAGCACTTTAACCATCTAAGAATCTTTGAAAACCCAAATCCAACCCCTAAAGAGGAACAGTCCCTCTGCACCACCCTTTGCTAATAAGATAGAGGTGGTGGGGGGCTAAGCCTCCAACCTAAACGGAGCACCTGTACCGAACTGATGGGAACGCCCTCACGTGCCCCCTAAGGCATGGGCTGGCTTCTGCTTGTTCAGCTTTCCGGAGGATGCTAAATGCATCAGGGCACACTCAAAAACATCAGCAGGCTCTTTAATCGGTGGTGCTCACACAGGGCACGTGAAACCCCCACATTCCCTCCTCTTGAGACGATTCATACCCAAACCTTAGGTTGAATGTTCTGTGGCAGGGAAAAGCGTAGTCCTCACCCACTCTGTTGAAACTTGGGTACTTTGCCTAAAACAAACCAAGGTGCTGTACAACAGAGAAGGAACATGCAAGTTAGCACGATCTGGTACATCGCTGCGTGAGGGTGGGTTGGGGGAAACCAACACGTAAAAGGAAGGGCTAGGGGCTGATCCTTGCTCTTAGGACTCTGTCTGAACTTTCTTCAGTGCCTAACAAGGGCAAAGTTGCCCGGCTCCTGCACGGATGACCACTACGTGGATTGCCCCAGGTCTCTCAAAAGGCCCCATGGCAGAGGCAGGCAGAGGAACCAGTTCTTCTGGATTGCTGCGGCTGTCTGCTGGCCACAAGACGCTAACTTTTCTTTACCAGAAAAGGTTAATGTGCTTTTGTCCTGTATACACCCTACCTAAGCAGATGTCTTTGTTTGTTTCTTTGTTCTTTCCAGCTATCACTAATTTTCTGGGGAAAAAGCTGTGAGTTTGTATATTTACAACAAAACACGTTGGGTTCTAAAACCCATGCCCAAGGAGCAGCGCATGGTATTTGGAAGATAAAACTTGCCAGCTGCAGTCTTCTAACCTGAGGCCAGTTGTTTCGACTTTCTCCCTTCCTATCGCCAAAAATCTAATTCAGATTTTCATCCTACAGGGATTCTTTTTTTTATTGACACGAGGAGCCACCATTTTAAACTCCAGTTTTTCTGTTTTTACCCCCCCTCAATCTTTGTTTCTTCTTCCTTTACCACTTGATACCACTCCCTTTTGAAAAAGCTACTTAGCTGTTCTCCCTGGTTATCATCCTACTCGGCTTTACTAGAATTTACCAGAAGATAACAAGAAAACTGGCCAGCCACAATAAAATTTGTGGTACTGGTACACTATTGCATTGTGATTTCAGAAGACCCTTTCCGTACCCATTCACAAAAAGCTGTACCACAGGAAGCAGCAAGGCAGCTGTTGCACATTTTCCTTCCAGCAGAGCCCAAATCAAGGCATGAAAGAAGCACGTTGGGAGCGGTTAATACTGATTAGCCCATGTCCTTCATCAGGAGAATCTCAAAGCTTGCATCCAGTGATTCAAGAAGGGGAAAAAAAAGCCAACAACTGAGGTATGTTCTCCTGTTACCCCCAAACCTCAGTTTGCAGTTGAGGCGTTTGCCAAATCACTGCCTCAGAACGGTTTTCTCTATTTATAAAAGCGGTATTTATACACATTAGCATTTCGAGAGTGGAGGGCACAGCGCTAGGATGCTATGCGAGTGCCATTAATCGCAACGCAAATACAAACAAAACTTCACATGTGCAGAATAAAACCATGCACGATGGAATCTGGCCAAAGTAATTAAAACTTAATGCCGACTTAATAGTCCGAATGCAGACCTGCCAAAGTGCCACGTGTTACCCAACTGAATGCTCGTCAAAGCGACCAGCTCAAGATTTTGTGTTTAAGCGAGAGTTTCAGGACAGACTGTTTTTCCCAAGAGATGAAATAGCTTTCATCGGGCTGCTGGAGCAATAGGCATCCAAAGACATCCCCCATCTTTGAGAGGTATCTGTCTCAAGAAGAAATATTAAACTAGCCATCAGACAACATATGTTGTTTTCTTCTACTAAGTCCTTTATATACATCAAGCGTCGCTGATTTCAGAAGTTTGAATCACGTGGGAGCCCACTGGCTCTAGCAATCTGCTTCCCACAGAACAGGCTCTTTGCACTACTGCGTGCCTCCGTGTTAATTACAGTTAAATTACCATCAGGAATGACACCGAGAACTTAACCTACAAAAACGTCTTCACTCAGACTTTTGAAGTTAGGATTTCTGTAACTTCCGTCACTTTCACCTTGTTGCCAGAGGAAGAGTCGAAGCTCAGCAGTCCAGATTAGGCAACGTATTTTGTTATGAAAATGCATTCTGTACAATAAATCCTTCCTGGTATCACTTCCGATGGAAAAATAGGCTTGAGAGAATTTTGAGCTGCTTTATTGCACCTTTTTGCATGCCTCATCTCACGTTTAGCTTGTTGACCGAAGTACCACGATTCACGTCTTGATGGTAGATATAAAATTATTTCGAAGCCTGTTTTTGTACACTCAGTATTTGTGATTGAAGTCTACTCCATCAGCTTTTTCCACAGCTAAATATTGTCTCCTGCTACAGTCTTACTCTTGACAAGAAATTAGCGATGGGGTATTCAGATGTCAGACCCGCTCACAGCATGGTAAATAGCCTCTTCATTCGGGGGGTACACACCGCCCTAAAGTAAGTACTCACTTCTAAAGCACTTCAGACACCAACAAATAAACGCCCTGCTCTTCCTTTCAAAAGCAACTTGCAGTGTTATCCTGAAACATGATAAACATATTGTAGCTATGCCAAGAAAGTTCAAAAAGCTTAAAAAAAAGCAAAACAGAAAAATAAATATTGCTTTGTTCACTGACCAATTAAGAACACCCTCTGGGCATTCAACAATATTCTTTGTTCCGTGTCTTGTCTTCCCATTGTCGTTGGGACTACTAGGAGGCAATACGGACTTATCTGTACAACTGTACCACAAATTTAGGCCAGAATCCCAAACCTTCAGCATTAACACCTAGACACGGATGCAATCAGTAACAACCCAGGAAATCCTCCTATTGCTAGCAGGCTGGAAGTAAACATGTGCTTAAGTGCTTGCAAAACCAGAGCCCAGGGTATTATACAAAACATTAAATTACTTTCAATTTGGTTTTGATGGATGCTTTATTGGGCTACTGTCATCCTTCCTTGGTAAGGGACAGTCTGTGACAATCCTGGAGAGTGAATAATTCCATAATGCCCACCGTCTGTGATTGATAACTTATTTAACAAGATTCTGATTAATTACTCTTTGCATTTTTTCCCTTCACAGTAATTTGAATTAAAGGGAAACAGGAACCACTGCGAGTACTGACACATCTCCATCTTTCAGGAGAGGGGAAAGCGGGCCGGGAAGGGAAAGGAGCAGAAAGAAAGGGCAACGAAGCAGAAGGACGAAGTACAAAGCATCCATCTGTTGAATAGCTCTCTGATTTCCCTCGCAAGTGTCATCTCCACTCAGAGCACAGCCATAAAACCTACGCATTATTTAGCGTTAGGGTTAATAATACATACCAGGAACAGGCATTCTAGCACCCGATGGTGTAGCTATGCACAAAACCCGCATCGGGAACTCCACAGACCTCCCTAAGCCCAATTTTTTGGCGGCGCAGAGCCGCAGGTCGGTGTGACACCCAGCCCTCACCGCCTTCACCCACATCCCACGGCTCCCCCCGGGTCTCCACGCGGAGCCGGAGCCGCTCGGGTCCATCTTCTGACGCGGCTGGTTGCGTTTCTCTGAAAAGCAACAAATTTCCTTCCCCCACCACATCACCGCCCGGCCTGGGCGCTCTGGGCTTTGAGGGGCCCGGGGGGGGGGGGGCGGGGGCAGCTCCCGGCTCGGCTCCGCTGTGGGAGCCGGGGGGACCGGGACCGGGACGGGGACAAGGACCGGGACCGGGGCTCTCCCCTCGGTCCACCCGGACGCTCCCTTCCCGGCCCCAAACACCGCCACCGGCCGCTTGGCCCCGGCCCTGCCGAGCCCCTCACGGCGGCACCGTGGCGCTTTGCTAGAAAATTCCGAGGTAAAACCCCCCCCCTCACATCCCGGCCCGGGGCTTCACCGCCTCCCTTCTCCCCCCGAACACCCCCCCCCCCCCCCCCCCCCCCCATCCAGCGCCGTGAGGAGCCGCGGGGAGGCCTCGGGCCCGGGGCTCGGCCGCCCCTCCGCCGAGGCCGGGGCTCCGTGCGGGGGGCGAGGGGGGGCAGCGGCCGGCCGGGGCGGAGGCCGTGAGGCCGCCGGGGCTCGGCTACCTGGGTCCGCTTCCTGTGCCGCCGCCGCTCCGCCATGTTGTCCCCGTCCGCTCCGGCGGTGACGTGGGCCGGGCGGCGGAGCGGGGAGCGGGGGGCGTGGAGGCGGCGGGGGGGGGGGGAAGGAGGCTGCGGCCTCGCGAGAGGCGCCGGGGAGGCCGCGCCCCCTCGGCCCCTCACGGAGGAGGAGGCGGTGGTGGCGGGGGGCTCTCCTCAGCCGTCTTGCGGCCCCCTCGGCGGGGATGCTTGTGTCGTAGAAGCACAGAATCCCAGAATCGTTAGGGTTGGAAAAGAGCTTCGGGACCTCCAAGGTCCAACCGTCGCCCTCCCACCACCATCACCCCCTGAACCGTGTCCCCAAGCACCACGTCCAACCTCTCCGTGAACACCCCCAGGGACGGTGACTCCCCCGCCTCCCTGGTCAACCCGTCCCAACGCCTGGCTGCTCTTCCTGAGAGGAAATATCTCCTCATTTCCAACCTGAACCTCCCCTGGTTGTGACACCCCACCTGGTGCCCACAGGTGCCCCTCGGGCTGTGCCCATCGCCTTGCTGCATATCTTGGGGAGCCACAACCCATGCATTTAGGGTCAGTGCACCTAAAGAGCCAGTTAGGCCATGCGGACACCCAATGTGTCCAGCCTTTGTTAGGTGTTACCCATTTAAACACACCCCAGGTGCTCCGACCCTTGCATACAGCTCCAGAAGTACAAGTAGAGAGCATCCCATATAAAAGAAGATGGATTTTTGTCAGAGGTCGCCCCACATGCTTTTACTATTAGGTCACGAAGCTAGGAAAGCGTCTAATGGTTTATCCTGGCACCGTGTTTCCAGGCCGCGCCCTGGCACTTTGGGATGGAAAAGCGTGTGTGGAGCTGTATCATCTTGTCCAGCCCTCTCGCACCGTGTTGCCTCTTCCCGTTCCTGTGATTTCGGAGCCTCTTAGATTGAAAAGTGGGTAATTAAAAAGCCGAGATTGCTTCCAGTAGCATATTTGCCCCTGAATCACCATGCCAGAATTAGTGCTTTTTTTTTTTTTCTGGTGCAACGTCTTTCTCTTTTGAACGTTTTCCTCTTGCTGTTGCTGGGCAGAAAATCTATACAAGTTACAGATTAAGCTGGCTGACTGCAGAGTGAACTAGAGAAAGTATCATTCAGGAGAGGAAATCGTAAATATAGGGAATTAAAGTTTTTATGGTTACAATAAAGCAATCTCTCGTAAAATTTAGGTGAAATATACTTATTCAAAAATGTGTTTTTAAAACGGCAATCATTTTAACAGTTATTTAATGTGCTTACCTTTCAGTAACGTAAAAGCACATCTGAAACTGAGGATTTCTTGCAGAAGAACTTTTAGCCATCTACAACTTATGGCTTGCTAATAATAACAATCTTCCATTGGTGCCGAAACGATGGTTTGGCAACTGAAGCAACCAAGCATTAATGATCAGGACACAAGCACGAAGAATACAATTTGACAAATAAAACAATGAAAAGTGGCCTGTTGCTGTCATGATTTGCTGTCGGCAAACTGACCACCTCAAGCAGATCCGTGAGAAGGACTGAAGTACGGAAAGTGGGCCGGGGAACGTATCCTCCAGTGTGAGGCACTGGATAGAGAACTTACTATCACTGTGGAATGTGGAACCTACCAAGACTGAATCTTGCATGGGACAAGCTCATTGGTACTCACAAGTATGGCTGGAGAACAGGAGAGAAGCAACTGGCAGAATCTCAAGAAAACCAGGCAATGGAATTGGAGGTTCAAGCTGCTTGCCTTTAAGGTAGGTGTCCGTATTAACTGTGGGGCATGTTGGAAGAGGAGCATTTCAGAATTATGCAGTGAATTTACAGCCTCTTAAATGACAACTGCCGTTTTTATTAGAGTAAGGTTTCCAAATCATGAGCACTTAAATTACTGTTGTGAAGGATATTGCATGCAAGTGGAGTGGTTTCCTTTGTCAACTGAAGCAAAACCCACAGCATTTCATTAGCCTGTGTGTAATCAACTATGTTATCTAATATGGCAGCAGGGATGCTAGAAACTTAGTTTAAAAAAAAAAGATGCATTCATGAAACAACAAAAAAAATCACCTCTGGCTGGTGTGTAATAGATCCTTGTAGATAAAAGAAGTGCTCTGAGACATTTGCTTTGTTTTTACACTCTGCTTTTAGGTGTCCTTTATTGGCCTCTGAGGCAGAACACTGAGGCAAGCAGTGTTATGCTCTGCCTGGTATATATTTTCTTCTACCCTTACATTCACTTGTTCCTGGCAATTTACTGGCATGTGTGCTATTGGTAGTCCTGCTGTATTGGGTCAGTGTTGGTCAGGCTCGTAAGATGATGTGGTCTTACCACTGTGGCATAGTTGATATGCACCAGAAATGCAAGTCCAAGTGTCAGCAACTGAATTACTGCCAAGCATGTCACAAATTGTCTTTTGCGTCACGCTGCCTTCTGCAACACAGAAACAGAGGTAACACTAGAAGTTCGACCAAGCATCTGTTCTGCTGAACTAGCCATTCACTTTTATAAAGCTCTGGACCCATGGCTAATCCCTCTGGCTTTGGGGGAAGAGATGGGAAAACACGAATCAGAGCTACCTCAACTGTTATGCTGAGGGGAAGGAAGACGGGTGGGAGGGAAGGCAGGAAGGAGGGAAGAGTATCCACGGAGGGAGCTGAGGATAGATAAATTCCCAAACGATGCATTAGGAGCCATTTCCTAGAGCATCTATACATGATAGCATGCTGCAGGCTCTGGAGTGACTTCCCATTTTATCCAGTCAGCTTCAGCACTGAATATGTGTTCAAAATACAAAGAAGATGGGCCTCATACTGTACAGCAACACATACTTTCATGGCAGGTTTAGCTAACATCCACCCACAAACACGAGTCATTACTCAGAAGCACACTCCAGTGTAGACATATCCTGAGTCACTTCCATCTCAGAAGCTTATAAATATTTAGTTCACCACTCAGCTTTTAATTTAGCAGAGCAACAAAGATTCATTAGAAAAATCTCCAGAATTATCTTTTACTAAGAAGCTTCTGCAATAATTCCATTCTTGCAAGTTCCTTTTCATTTCTGCATAACTCAGAATTATTTCATATTTATAACTTTCAAAAAAACATAGTTGAACTAAGCATGAATTTCCCCTGATTCTAGTCCTTCTGTAATCAGTTTCATCAATTTCAGATACCAGCTTTGTTCAATGCAAGAATAAGTTTTTATTTTACTGACTGGTGAACCCTAGTAAGGATATGACTCGCCTGATGTCAATTCTGCTGGTCCAACAAACCCTACTGGAATCAGTGGGGATGTACCTGGATATACAAAAATAAACGGAAATTCCAGAAAAACGGAAAAGTTAAAAGTTAAACGGAAAATACATCAACCCATTTTTTGGAAGAACTAGCTCAGGCTTTTGGAAAAAAAAAGGGGCTTGCTTGTACCTCTGTATTTTTTGGCAGTGGCAGGAGGGGGAGGAGAATGGCGATAATTAAAGATCTAGCATTAGGAAAAACTAAATGTTATTGTTTTATAAAACCATAAGTTTGTTGTTATGGCTACAAGTGTTTGAGTTAAAAATCCTTGTTATATAAAAATGTGATTCTCGAGTTTACATTTCTCAAATTAGCGGATTCAACCAGAAGCTGGTGAGTGCTTTACAGACGGTCAAGGCAGACTGTTTACAGACTGCTGGAAGCCCATGAATCACAGGCTGAGCAGCACTTATCTAGCAGAGCTGTTTGAACCTTGTAACTGAAAGGTAATCAGCAGAGATGAAACCAGATTGACTTGTGATGCTTTCTTTTTTCCCTTTGGTTAGGAGTGCTTTTTCTGTTTGCTATTTTGGTTGATTGATTTTTATTTCAGTAGTTCACACATGCAGATGCCAGATACGTGTGTTTTTAAATTTTGTAAAAGCAAAACATCTATTCGTGTCTTCATTGTACTATATAAAAAAAAAAAACTCTATATAACATGGGCAATAGGTTCCTTTTTTCTATAATCTCAGTAAAAGACTTTGTATGCTTAACAACAGAGAAATTGTTGTCCAAGAAGAACACACGGATAGTAGCAGAACTAATGTCTGCTTGGAAGAATACAGACTTAGGTAAACTTGGCAGTAGGGCAAGGGAAGGGAATGTATAAAGGCCAAGTCAACTGAATAAAAATATTTTTTTTTGTGGCCTACAACAAATGAAATAGGAGAGGCGAGTTTTTCGCTTACCATAAATGTATTCCTATTATTTTAGAATTACTATAGCGTGAAGGGCTTAGTCAAAGCCAAGCATCACAGGTAGGAGAACCCTGATGAACACCCAGCCTCATTGAACTGACTTGTTATTTTCCAGTGAATAATGAAGGGCTGAGATGAAAATATCGGGTCAAATAGGCTGATTCATAGAACATCACGCTTCTTCCTTTGACCAGGTGTTTTGTAAAGGGCTGAAGCACGTACCTGCCCTGATGGAAGTCAGAGCGCATGCAATTTGTTTATGGCAAATAGTAGGGGGAGTTTTAAAGCACAGAAGAGACTGATTCAGCAAATAAATGCGGAGTTTTGTGCATTGTGTTAGAAGTAGAATGAATAGCTCATGTACAAAGGAGTCCTTAGGAAAGGTTCTTACAATAGTTTTGGATTACATCTACCTGACCTGAAAGCTGCATGGGGCTTTGACTATTATGTACACGGTTTGTAAAATGCATCGCACATCCATGTCAGTCAAAAACCTCTCTTCTTTGGCTCGTGTATTTGGGTTGTATTACAAAGCTTGATTCCATGCTTTCATTTTCCTGGTGCTGCCAAGGATGGCACTCTTAAAAATACGGATGGCTGTCCACGTATGCTCAGACTCACCGTTTTAATAAGAAATGTATATTTTGATACAGTTTACTGTGTCAGGCTCTTGCAATGATGTGAACTTTGATGACTGTTTCTTGTTTGTTTGTTTTATAAAGAGAAGTCTGCAAAGGCACGATTCCAAGCTGAATGTGAATGAAGGTTGGGTGGAGGTCACCCAATGCTCGGATGTCCTAGCCTTTAAGTACATATAGAATACCATGGCAGTAATAATGGGAGGAGAGAAGGGAAAGGGTACAGTTCTCCCCATAAAACTATGGTTTCTTACCACTGTTTCTTGCATTTTCTGAGGAGAAGACAGTGTTTCACAAACCCATTGGAGAGCCAAGAGCATGGTTGCTCATGTAACACATACACAGGAACAAATTGATTTGAACGTTAGTAGCAACTTCGAGCCTGACCGGCTGTTTTAGGGTTGTATTGCATCAACGTATATTAAGGAAGTCTTTAAATACAGAAGCCTCTGCTGTGGTTTAGCCCTGGTAGGCAGCTCAGCACCACGCAGCCACGTGCTCACTCCCCCCCAGTGGGAGGGAGTCGGAAAAGTAAAAGTGAGATAACTCATGGGTTGGGATAAAGAAAGTTTAACAGATAAAGCCAAAGCTGCATGTGCAAGCAAAGTAGAATAAGGAATTCATTCAATGTTTAGCCATTTCCACGTGCAGATCTTGGTTGTTGGTGTTTTTGTTTTTTGTTTGTTTTTCCCAGATAGGAAAAAAAAACCTTCCTTAAGGGGTTTCAGTCTTAGATATACCTTAAATGCTGAGTTTAGATTGTTGTTTTTCTGGTCTGAAAGCTCTTCCATTATAGGATTCTGTTAAATGCTGTTCTGTCACTGTTAGTTAACATGTTAAATGCAAAATCAGTACAGGAAGGTGATGAGGAATTTGGACCTATGATGCCACACATTCAGGTGATACATCCTTCATTGTATCGAACCACTGGGTTTGACTTCTGTCTGCTTTTATGCAATTTTTATCAAAATTACTTCTGGATAGGGTTGGATGACTGCAACTCCACGCAGCAGAGCTGTTAATGCATCGGTGTTACAGCCTGACACACAACTGATGCTAAGTGAAACACCTCTGATGATGCCGCATGTATTAAAATACATCATCTGCATTCCAATGTGATTTAAATAACATAGCAGAAAAAATAAGTGCAGCGGAGGTATAGCCACCAGAAAATCAACAAGTATCGCAGTTCTGCCAGCTCTGCTACTTACTTGTGATTGCTAGCTACACCCATTTGCAGCTAGAATAAGCACTGAAGAACAGAAAACCACATGCAGATGCTGAGAATCAGCAAGGTCTCGAGTGTTTCAGTGTAAACATAACACCTGAAAACAAAACAAAAATGAAAGTATGACCATCTACTGATTCTATATATATATATATATTTAAATTTTAACCTTATTTTTGTTTTGTTTTGCTTTTCTTTCTTTCTGAAGTGTTTGTCAGAGAGGAAACTTTCATTATTAGTGATATTTCCTTCGTTAGAAATAGAAAAGATTATGTCCGTTTAGGTAAATCCCTTTCCTTCCTATTTCCCTCTAGCACAGTGTGCAGTCCAGGCCTTGTTGCAGTTTAGCTGCTCTGACGCATCTCCTCCCAGTACAGGAAGCCATGAAGTCATTCCTCGTGTAGCTTTGGGAAGAAGAGCCCAGTATGTGCAAAGGATCACATGCTTTTCTTTTCTTTTTTTTTTTTTTTTTTTTTTTTTTTTAATTCCAGAAGTGGCATCAGACTGCAAAGTTTGGATCCCGGCTTTCTCAGCTTTTGGAACCGTTCACGTCTGAACCATTTACAAAAATAGCCACACTCTTCAGAAGCAGATTTCAGGCTTTCTTCCCTGGCATATGGGATTTCAAGTCAAGCTCCTCTGCTGCTACTTCAGAAAAACGAGTTCAGTTTCTTCACATCCTTGCTCTTGACAGGCCACCTGTAGCCCCAGTGTGCTGCGTGTCACTTTGGGGTGGATTTGGCTAACCTCTCGTAGCTTTGCAGCGACATCTTGTGGCCCACTTGACCTTAAAATGCATCTGGCATTCCGCTTTCAGGGTGAAGGTCTCACGAAGAGTAAGACGGTGAGGAGGTAGGGTGCCATTGGAAAACCAGTACATTAATTGTGTTTAATTAGATAAGTGGCATTGCCAATATGATAGTCAACTTTACAAAAACGACCACCACCAACAAAGTTAGAAATTGTTTCAGATGCTAAACAAAATTGGTGTCCCTGATACTTTCACTATATAAAAATATTTTCTTTTTCACCAATGTTTCATGAAGAATCTACTTCAAGAAAAGGGGGAAATCATAACAATTAAATTACTATAAGAGTAAAACTTTTCTTCTGATGCAAGTAATCTAAGAAGTTACATATTAAAATCACAAGTAAAAGCATTACAAACAGGATATTTTTACATTGAAAATTGTGTTTTATCCAGAATCTGGAAAAGTAAACATTTTTCATTAATAAGTTCAACATAAAACTCTTCTAGCTGCCTTACTAAGTTTTAAAACCTTGAAAAAATGGAGAAAAGTTAATAAGGAGAACAGAGCTTGACACTTTGTGAAACTCATTGAGACAAAGCAAACAGCAAACTAATTCCAAGCAAAGCCATTCCAAGATTAATCATGCTATTGTACTCTTCTTAGACAGCCTTATGGAATTACGTGTAGGCTTTCCAGTTTCAGGTTATAATTTTGCTTTTTCTAACACTGTTGAGTATTCAGCAAACAGTTCCTTATGTGAAAGATGCCCTCACATGATGTGTAAGACATAATCCAAACTCTCGTGTTAATGGAAAGAGTCCCGATAATTTCACAAGATCACAGAAGATTACTGCCAGCAACTTTGGAGTATTTTGCTGCATAACATTCACAGTTGTCCATCAGGCCTTACTGGGATTTATCAGTTAACCCTAAAAATGTAAACCCTGCTTACAGTATTTGGAGATTAACACACAGAGCCCCGAACTGCCATAACTGGAGTCAGTGGCAGTGTTCAGCAAAAGCAGAATCAGGCATAACTCCTTTTATAAGCAAGACTGCTGCTTCAGAAACAGAATGCCATAGATACTTGCCCTTCCTCTCAAGGCTGCAAAGTTTGGACAGCATAATTGGTAAGTAGCCATAGGTAGCAGAAGTGAGGGGAAAACACAGTTCTGCAGAGAAAAGATAGATTTCAGGCTACAGTTGGTGACCTCTTCCAATATGAAGAACACCGAGTACTCTGCTGGGTTGAGGGCTTTCCGTGGCCTGCCCAGGGGAGCAGAGGTGAAGGGTGCTGCTGCAGGGAGCGAGGCTGGCAGGAACTGGGAGCCTTTCAACCTGCCACCTCCAGGGATGTTGCTGTCTCAGCGACGGGTCTTCACGACAACGTCTGCCTGTGCTTCACTCTAAACTCAGCTCATCCATGCAGTCACGCAAAGCAGGTTCCAGCCCTGGCAATAAGAATGCCTCAGAATAATTAAAACGGCTGCTACACACATTATTTTGATGTCCAGGATTTAATCTGCGTACCCTGCCTATACCCTTACATCCTTCCCAGGCACTTTGAAAGGCTTTGATCTAGAATGGGAATGGAATTAGCTCAAATTGCTGAGTCTAGGGTATATTTCTCTCTCTGTAGCAGGCAATCCCTTAGTCTCCCAATGAAATTCTATGTAAATTCCACTGTATACATTTTCTGTGTAAATTTTGCTTCAACAGAAGCAGAAGTCAGCTATGCAGCGGCAGCTTTTCCTTGTAGTTCTTCAGCAGCCTGCATAACTGTACGGAGTGCTCTGAGCCTCTGACAAATGTCAGTGATGACACCAGACTTTAATGAAAATTTAAATGTATCTGTTAGCTGTACTGATATTCTTTTCAATGAATTGCACTTGAAAGTAATTGCACTAATACGTAGTTGCATTTTTAAAATGCTTTTGAGATACCACACTGCCTCATGCATCATTTGCGGCTTATTTTGTTCAGTCCCAGTCATGCAGGGGTTTCAGGCTGCAGCTATCCTCTCAAACACTCTGTAACTAAAGGTTCCCGTATCAGCAATAACGTTTTATGCCCTGGACTCAACTTTTTTGAAAAGTGATCATCTGGAAGTCAGCCTGAGATCCAGCTGTGTCACACGGATTTTCCCTGCCCTCTGAAACAATCTGTTCCACTGTTTTTGAGGCTTCTGGACCCTGCGAGCAGGGACTGTCCAGGGCATCGCCACTGCTGTTGCAGCGAAGAGGGGAGGCTATGTCGGAGGGCTGGTCTGACGGTTTGCCTGGAGCAGACGGCAGAGGCACAGACAAAGGAAGATTCATCATGTAGAGCACATTGCCCAGACGTCGAGACACCTTTAAAGACAGAAACACAGTTGCAGCAGCTGCTTCTTGAGGTAGAGTTAACATCATTAAATGTTGAGGCTGGCTGTCACGTAGCAATGCCAGGGACAAAGCCTGGAAGGTGTGTAGATCCCAACCATCTTATCAGTGGTTAGCAAAAGTGAAAAAAAAACTCCTCCATTTTCTCTCTCATATTTTTCTAGGCTCGGCTTTTTTCCATTTTTCTTGTGGAAGGAGCTTGGCAATGCTCAGCATAGCCTGCCTGGGAAATGGCTCAGCGTGCTGGCTCTGACAGCTCTTGCTCTCTAGGTACTGTGGCACCCATGAGACAGAGGGGAGGCAAACTGCCAGCCAGGAGCTGGGAAGGTGGTTTTAAAAAGAGAAGAGTGACAGAGAGCTTGAGATTAAAGAAAACAGACAGGTAGACAACAGAAACACACAGAGAGTTTATATTACTGGATGAAATGAAGAACAGAAAATTTTAAATGTAAAGGGACAGCCTGTCAATGAAACATGTAAGAATATATTCCCAGAAAGGCTGTAGAAACATTCACTTGGCATCTTTAAAGGCCAGGCTGGAGCAAAAGCAAGTATGTATCAGAACACTTCTTACCAGCTGGGAAAGGAAAAGAGTGCAATGGAATAAATCCATCAAATATCTTTTCCATTGCCAGCCTCAGCCTAGCCTCCAGTTCAGTTATATCCTCACTCTACTTTGAGCATCTCTCAAACTGCCGGTCCTCACAACCCCTCCACCTCCAGTGTTTCCCTGCATGCTGTTGGTACATGCAGGGAAGCGAACGCAAACTACGCTGGAGGCATTTTTTTTTACCCCAATATTACGGTAATTACCTTATCAGGGAGAAAAAACGTGTATTGTTTGGAAAAATTTTATCCTGATAACTTCTGACTCCTTCACATCTTTGTGACTTGCTGGTTTTGGTACGTTTGATGATCATACCTGAGAGCGGATTTTTAGTGCTGGTCCGAGTTTTAATCCCATCGTATCCAGGAGATGTTCCTCTGTTAGCAGCGGGAGGGTTTCTCCATCAATAGCGTGGTCTTTGAATATCTTACATGAAACAAGAAAATAACATCATGGGGTGATAAAGCAGACTTCACTGTTTGTTTTTTTTTATGCTTAATCCTGAGGCATAGACAACAAAAGGCGGAAATAATTGTAGTGTTTTATCTTCATAGTTATCTCTTAACTGCACTGTGAGGCCATTTGTTCAGATGTACAGATATCTGCACATTTGCCTGTAGCAAACCTACTTGTTCCTCTGGGGAACTTTGTCATCTTTCCACGTTACTTAGTGAGGTTTTTGTTTGTTTGTTTCATTTGGGTTGTTTTGTTGGTTGTTTTGTTTTAGGAAACTTGAGCAGCCTGCTGGCAATGAAAGAGGAGTGTTCATCTTATTAGATCTTTCCCAGGAGCATACACAATTTCAACCTCTTTGCTTGCATTTCTCATGATATTTCACTTTTTTAAATGCATTGACACTCATAAGAGCTCAGGGGGGTAGGTGGGCTAAACCAATATCCAAGAACGTAGAAGTGCTTTAAAAATTGTGCAGGGTATGTAGAAAGAAAAAAAATAAGATACTTTTTTATAATATTGTTTTGCTGCTGTTAGTATGTGTCATGAGCAGTGACTGCAGATAGCAGCATGCGAGCAGAAGTGCATGCGACCTCTTAGAGCATGGGATACTACTACATTTATAACTTTGGGACAACTAGTTAACCTCTAACATATTTGTTCGACGACCTTTAAATCTAGATGATCCTAAAGACCTTAAAATGTGACTGTGAATGTGATGTATGTTTGTAATCACCTGGGCATAATCTGAACAGCCTGGGAGGCTACCGATGAAGTTGTATACATCATCAACAGTCCACTTGCGAATGTCTTCGATGGTAGAAATGTCTTCTCCATTCAGGATCAGGCCATGTGCTCCTGTAAGAAGAAACACAAATGTTACGTTTGTAGGACTCTGCTGGCAAATCAGTTGGAAAAGACTGTTAACATAAGAATTTGTACACTTATCCAGAGCCCCAGATTTTAACAGCACTGCATATGAATTCTACGTTTAGTTGCCATGACTCTGTTGTACCAAAATTTTGCTTAAAACAAAGGGAAGAAACAAGAGAGCAAGTCATTAACGATAATGAATATCAATATGCCATTTTTAACTGCAGGCTGGAGACTTGACAAACCTGGAGTTAGCAATGGGTTGCTGGGCACTGGAAATCCATACGGTAGCGCTGAGAACGGGATTGCAGAAGGGTACATGTACTTGTCATCAAACGCAGCACAAGAGCTATTAGATTCCTTCTCATTTGTGTTGCTGCAGCTGTTGCTTTCAGCAGAAATTTCGTGAGCAGCACAGTTTTTCCTCAGGTCTTGTTCAAACTCTTTGCAGTTTTTGGCAACTGCAGATGGCTCGGTCTGATTTTTGCTTTGTTCGTGTTTGTTTGGTGTCTCCGCCTCGGCTTCTTTCTTGTCCTCTTTCTCATCATCCACTGCGGTGGAAGCAAGGTCTGCAGTTTTGTCTTCGGCTTGGTTCTTCGTGCCATTGGCACCACAGTCTGCGGTTTTGGGATTTCCAGCTCTTCTTCCTGGTCGGCGGCCCCTCTCCCTCTGCAAAGCGCCGACTGGAGGGTATGGGCTGGCTGCCATGAGCATAGTGTTGCCGTGAATTTCATCGAGAGTGGTACGATGAACGTATAAGTCACTGGGAAGGTGGCCTTCAGGTAGTCTGTGCCTGCCGCGGAAAGCAATGGGGCTGGCTGGCATCCCGTGGTAAAGGAAAGGTGCTTCCAGGCCCAGCAGCCCTTTCCGATGAGCTTTCTCCATTTCTTTTTGCTGAAAAATAGCACTCATCTCCATTTCCATCCTAAGAGACACACAGAGCACGAGCAGTCAGGGCAGCTCTGATCTTTTATCACCTCTTTTATTTTTTTTTCATGTTAGATTTGACAGGGCAGCCTGCTCCTCTGGCGGCCTAGAGTAGGGGGGATCACGGGACCTTGGTAAGGGGCAGAGTCTCTTCAAGAGCAAGGATTTGGGCCCATTTGGGCCCAGCACAGCTGCAGGGGTGCAGGAGGTTGTTTGATAACACCTGGTTATCAAAGCCAGAGGAAGTGGGAGAGTTGGGGGCAGAAAGCAGGGAGAAGTTTCTAGGACTGGCAGAGAGCTGGGTAAGAGTTTGTCTTGGGGATTTAGGCTGAGCTTGTTCACTTTGGGGGTTTCTTGGGTTTGGTGGGCTGAGGGAAGGACCTGAACAGGCAGCGGTGGTGCTGATACGGCCAAGGGTATGTAGGCTGGCACTATTTGTGCCTAGCTATTTTCCTTGTCTTTCTTGGGGTTTGTACTGTGTGGCAGCAGTTATGTGAAGCACATTGTTGATGCAAGTCTTGCGCTTGGACGAGTTCAGCAATCAAGACTGGCTTACTGAAGAGCTTAAAACACTTCTGTCATAGTTCTCTTGAGATGCCTAATCAAAATTTATCAGTTCTTTGCTCTTAATCTCACTATGCAAGTGATGCCGCAGCTCGGTGCTGTGCTGAATCCCAGCGCAGCTATAGTTGGGGTCAGAGTTTCTCTATGGAAATGGCATGGCTGTGAGGGAGGGCATTAGCGACTACTTCACCAGCTACTGATTACACTGAAACTGGTACAACCAGCCAGGCTCTCTACAGTAACCCTGACATTCGCATTGTTTGGTTAAATTGGGAAAACTGTCTGCCCTTAGTGGGGTGGAGACATGGCTAATCATCCCCAGGGCCCAGCTGTGGAGGCTTAAAGTACTGCGTGTGATAGCACACAGCTGTAAAGTTTGAATTTGTTTTTAACTTTTTGTAACCTTAGGGTGTTTGGATCCAGAGCTCAAGGGCTGGGTCTGCAATTTGTAGCATGTTTATTTCTTTAACCAAGCTGAGAGGTTTGTTTCTTTTCCCTACATCATTTTAAGGCTAAAAGCAAAATAGGGGCAAGCAGAAAGTTCAACAGTCTCGGACCCTCAGAGATGAGAGGGCCCTCTGCTTCTCTGGGTGGTTTGAAAAATTATCTCAGTCACTCCTAATAAAAAAAAAATCAGCAGTGTCTGTTACTTCATCACTTCCATCTGCCTTTGCTGCCCTAATCCTGGCCTGCACCTCAGAGCAAAGCTTACTCTCAATTACCTGGCAATATTTTGCTTCTGAACCAGTTCCTGCCTTCTGGCCACAGCCTCCATGGATTCTGGTTGGAGAAAGCTATATCCTTAAAGGGAAAGGAAAAAAAAAAATCTTACATTTGTTTCCTCAAGCAAATGCACAAACCCCAGAGCAATGCAAAGGCACTTCAAAAAGCTTCTTAAGGCTTGAACTGTGTGCTGCTCCAGGAAGCTGGTATGACTCCAGGTTAAATGCTACTTGTGTTCATTACTTCAGTGGGAATATGTAGAAGAAACACGAAGTCTAGAATCGGATGTGTCTTTAGGTGCACCTGCTGTTATCCATAAAGGAGATGGCAGGGTTGGGTTATTTGGTGACTTAGGTCTTTGAAGTAGTTACAGCTGCTCAGAAAACAATAGCCACCAGTTAAGCAAAGCAAACCTGCTCCTTAAAGACTATTTTCAGCCTAGATGTCACGTTATTTTAAAAGGCATAACCTCTTGAGGTAATCTCTTGTTTGAGATCCGCGTTTAGGGGGAAAAATCTGAAGCCAGAAATTCTGATTATGGATCTATGCAGAATCTAGAGTCTGTGTCCTCTGGTCAAAGAAGGAACCATAAGTATAAAGTATATAGTGATGTATAAATTGATTATAAATAAACTCCTGTGAATATATTTGCAGCATGATGTGCGTACCACAGTTCTGCTGCCATGCTGTGGTATCCAGCCTTCCCTTAGAGCCGTGCCCTGTAATTTTGGGTCTCCAATCAGGACAACCAATAAGTCCTTTTAAGAAGTGTAATCTGTTGAGAGATAAAATGGCATCTGGTACTGTGATTAGAGAATATGTTCAATAAAGTAGTCTTTTAAAACAGATATTACTGATACATGAGCATGAGTTAAATGTAGCAAAAAAAAATGTTGATTGGACTCATTTGTTTAGCTGCAGCCTTCTGTTTAGATGTGGGAATGGCTGGGAAACAAAAAACCAAAGAGAACATAAAGATGCAAGTGGTTTGGAAATCAGTGTATTCAACAGAAGTTAAAATTGGTGTTTAAGACCTAAACTGGCACAGTTTAGAATCCCTTGTAGGAGACTGTCTCCTTTTAGTGAGATTATTTTACCAAAGAAAATAAATTAGGTTTGTAGATACTGCTGAGAAACCAATGGGGGGAAAAAAAACAAATAGGTGCCATTTGTTTTCTCAGTTGCATGCTATCGCTTTTCAGGATACAGACAATGCTTCATTACCTGGTCCTGGATAAACACGGTTGGCCAATATGTTTGGCATGTTTGTGTGCTGTGGGACTGTGGGCCCGAGGTGGGATGCCATATGAATTTGTCTCGGGTCAGCTGATGCCATCATTTCGGTTGAAGGTAACAAATCTCTGCGAGAAAAAACATGCGTTCGGACATGGAAAGGACACTGTTCGGTTAATAATAATACAAGGTTTTTATATACTCAAGGACAGCACATGAACGTTTATTCTTTAATTGCAGTATTACAGTAGAGCAGTGATGCAAAATACCTGTCCACCAGTCGAGGCTCGAACTGGGAGGAAATCGCCTGCATTCTCTGCTGGCCGGTGCCCATTAGCGGGGGGTTTACTGCCATCAGCTGGTTCCTCATGAGCATCTCCTGTCGCTGCCGCAGTTCTGACACAAAGCATACAGAGTTTCCACTGCCACCTTAACTGCTTTGCTTAAATAATGCGGTTTTATACAATCAAAATAAACAGGATGTGCACAGTCAAGTGTATAAAAGGACAATTTGCAATCAGCAATAACTCTTATATCACTATTAAACCAGAAGAGCATAGCCATGAATGTGAAGTTCTCAGTTTGAGAGAGTTTTCGTTTCTAATACAATTTTTCTTTGAAAAAAATCTTACTGGCTGGGACCTGCCTTGTGAGAGGGCAGCTCTAGAAAGAAGAGCCTGCAGTTGTGAGCCAGAACCTCACAGTGTCCAGCTACGGCTTCTGTTGCTGAGCTCCTCCGTGGCCTTGACTCCTCTTCCAGATGCTTAGCATTTCTTGGTCAGCTTCCGAATGCCAGGAATTCCCCATGTTAACTTTTAATTACCTTAATAGAGATATGCTTTTCCAACTATTCCTAAGAGAAATTTGAGATACCTTTTTAAAGGCATTAAACCTGTTGCTGGCTGTTTCTTGAGATTAGCAATCCTACAAACAGGCATGCTGTAAGGTTTCTTTCTGCTTACCTCCTGCTGCCATGCCACTTGCTAACCGGTACAAGTGCTTTTCTTCGAGAGCTCCTTGCTCCCCCAGGATAGACATCTTTCTCATGTGATCCCGAGGAGTCATGCTGTAAGGAGATAGCAATGGTTTTTCCAGTGGGAAGAACTGAATCAGCAGGCCCAAAGAAAGGAGTAAGACATTCAACAATACAAGAAACAGTAGGTTTTATACAAGTTGTATCCCTATAAGAAACAGTAGGTTTTATACAAGTTGTCCCACCCCTGGAAGTGTTTAAGACCAGGCTGGATGGGGTTTGGAGCAGCCTGGTCTGGTGGTGTTCTTTAGGTTTCTGAATGCTGTAAATGTTCGATTCTGTGTTGGCAAAGATTGTGGTCTTTCTGCAATCAGACAACCCTATCAAATCCAAGAGGAACAGCACTATCTCCATCGTTCCTGACACAGTGATATGATGAATGTGTGCGGCTAGACATGTTTCCATTTGCCCCCCACCTCCCCCTCCTTTTTTTTAAGGATACTTTAGACTTAAAGCGGTTTAGGATGCTGGGTGCCTCATGAAGAGCATTTGAGCTGCCAAAGTGCTTCTGAGCTGCTAAAGCATACTAAAGCTCAGTACTAAAGCGTTTTAGTGCAGAACTAAACTGTGCAGCAGCTCAAAAAATAGGTGGCAACTGCAAAGATGATATTTGCCGTACCATATTGGTCCAGTGAGCCATCTGGGTGGTTTCTGTTCATAGATGAGTGGGCTGTACTAAATGCTCTAGAAAACAAAGCTGAAATTGTAAACTTCATTCTAACTTCTACACAGCCTGGTGCACCTGACTAGAGAATATGAAGGTGCAAAGCAACCAGCAAAGGGCCATGGAAAAAACTGGGAGGTTTTTATCATTTTATTTTAGTAAATCAGGAAAGAAAAAAAAAATCAAAGTTAATGTTAACACTGATAAAGTTTCTTCTGTCAGATGACTGAAATGCTGTACCACTATCATTTTAGGAAATTGCTTCAATTCAATTTTGCTTCAATTCCCTGCTTTGTTCACAGTGGGGAACATATTTGTTTTTGGGGAAGCTGTCCCTGTGCGAGGGGGGAAAAAACATAGAATTGCAAGATGCTTTTGTTTATCAGGCCTACCTAGAACTCCTATACTTTTGCTGTCGTAGTAAAAGCCCCTTCCTTCTTTCCGTAAAATCACACCTGTGACTACAATTATGTGATGCAACTTTTAAAGTGTGGAATCATGGAAAACCTGCTGGGAAAGGACCCATCTATTCTGACCCAAGACCACCACCTTCATGTAGGATCAAATATACCCTGCCTGTTTTGACCAACAACCAAGCGACAGTAACTGGTTAGAAACCATTAGCACCAGTATCACAATAATATTTTCTGTAGAGTCTGGATTTTGCATGGATGTGAAGCATGTTACACTGGTGACAGTCTGTGTTTCCTTTCAGAGCTGGAGCAGAGACTATCTAAAACCTTTTTGTTAAAATCTTTCTTTTTAAAAAGTGAGGTGGTCTCTTGAATTCTGGCATTTTCACTGAAAAAAGGGTTCCATTCCGTATACAGCAGCATCCACAGAGGAGCTGATCCATATGTTTTGATAGATTATGATCTATTGGATGAGTAAAGATATGCCAAGATTCAGAGAGCATCACCTGAGGCAACGTTCATGACATCAGCAACTTATCCTTGCAGAGGCAGACTAGGTGGTCTGTTGGTTTGATATGGAATAGATACTATATTGAGAAGTCGTGGAATAATGTAACTTAAAAGTTTATCTTCCACTAAATCTGTAGCTTACTGCTTCCACTGACCCAGTTTTTGAATCATCGTGAGCCAAAAGGAGGGTTTGATTCCTTAATGAGGTTTTCACTGGAGTTGCTCCATGAAGCCGTTCTGTTTTGATTTGTTTTCTGTTGTGCCAGTCAATCCTATCTAATTTATCTTGGATTTCTTCTCAGATGTATTAAAAATAACTCTGATATTTCTGGTAGAAGTTTTCAGGATGCTATTTCCACTGAAACTAATCTGCTTTCCTAAGCTGAATGTCAGAATACCTGTATGGTGCAAATTTTATGTAAAGGCCACATTTTGTATGTATATGTTATCCGTATTAAATTACTTGCTAAATTCCCTGCCTTTCCTGTTCAGGGAAGTATTGAGTTGAAGTGGTAGGATACATACTTAGCTCAACAACCTGATATTAAGGCTAGTATATAACCTTGTGTCAGGAGGAGATACTGAACTTCGCTAATTTATGTTACACCCATTTGGAAAAACACCTTCTTGAGTTACTTAGCTGGGGCTCTGACTGGCAGGTCAAAATTAGGGTACTTACGGCTCCTACTATTTTCATAATAACTAGCATATTAGAAACCAACGTCAGCAAAAAAAAAAAAATCTCTGAGGAGAGAACAGGGAAAGTATACTTCTGATACATATATTAGCTGGGATTTAAGAGTAGCTCAAAATCCGGCTGCCGAGTTCATATAAATTCATACACACCAGCTGTCCAGTGTTGCATTCATATATGGCTCTTCTCTGATCCTATTGCACAAATCCTGGCTGTACAGCACATTACAGGGATGAAGACAAGTTAATCTCTACCTTTAGAGTCTTACCCTTAGCAAACCCTTCTTGGCAGCAGGCAGAACCACTCACCCAGTACTAATTCTGTCTCAGTTTATTAGACAAGAAGTGGCAAGACACGAACTTCATGAACCAGAAGCGTTTGGAAATCTAATCATCCTCTATGTGCTTTCAAAATGTCTGTAGCAGTTTTGTGTCCATATTATAATACCATCTTATGTATAGTACAGATTTATTGTAAGGCTTATTTTTTTTTTAGTTAAATGCATTAAGATTTCATTGGTTAATACTGCTTTTATATACATCAAATGCATATAATTAGCATTTTTAAAAAGCAATTTTTGGTATACCTTTGCAATGAACGGATCTGTGGACTCTTGAAGGAAGCTGGGTATTGTTGAAAACTTTCATGTAAATTTATGTCAGAGAAATCACTTAAACATATAATATAAGCATGTATCCAAGCTTACGAGTGAAATATATGAAGCAACCCATGCATAGTATCATTTTCATTCCCATTGCCTCCCTTCTTAGAAAAAGCTGTCCTGATTACTTGAGAAATCAGATTCTGGTTGAAAAAAAAAATAAATATTAATGCTCTAGTGTTATTAACTGTCATATCAAGCATTCCTACCTTTAAACTATGCTAGTGCTGAAGTTGTACTTATTCAAGAACCCACAACCAGTAAAATAAGTTACTTTTGGAAAACAAGAAAGTTATTATACCAATGTTACGTTCTACAGGATCGTGAAATACGTCATCTTAACTGGGGTAAGGTACCACTGGAGAAGTTGTAGGGCTGAATTCTAATCCTAGGTACGTGGGCACAGACTGCTCAGAGACTGAGATTAGAGTGTAATCCTAAAACTGGATTGAGAACTATACATTCCCTAAAGAAAGGAAAATAACTATATTTATACCGTGTGTGTCAAAAAGTTCGCATTGCAAGCCTTTACACTGAAATGAAGACGTGGATGTTTCACCATTTGGAGCTAGCTAATTGTTAAGACATCGAGCAACAAGTCAAAGTTCTTTTAAGCATGTTGGTTTAGGGAAGAAATCGAGGCCTAGTACCAGTAAACTCAGTCCTTTGGGTACGAAGGCTGACAATAGGAGTTCGTCTTGTTCCCACTGAAATGTGTGGGGGCAAAGGTAAGGTGGTGTTCCTGTCTGCTACCGAGACACCATCAGCTTTACCGACTGAAACGGATGGCGGAGAGGCTTTGTGCTGAGCATACGTGCACAGCAAGAGCCCTGAGCAGGTGAGGCGGGCAGATGGTGGAGGGAAAAGCAGCAGCCCTTCTGCCGTTTGACGTGGCACGGGAGCGGTACGGATACGGGATGGTGAGCAGCAGAGGGGGGGGGGTTCTGCTTTGCACCTCTCTGAGCTCCAGGCTGGAACCAGGGTGCTGGGTCCTGCAGAAGCACGGTGCTAATGACATGCATTTGCATTCGTGGCAGCACCCAAAGGCTCCTGCAGAGCAGAAGCTTAAGCGTGCACACAAAATGCTATAACTATGCTTGCTAAAAACATAGGAAAATAACTAAACAAGAGCTAATGAAAATAGTGGTGGTAGCAGAGCAAGTGTGTGTATGCATGCATCTATGTGTAACACGGTGCACCGACCCTTGTCTCCTGACAAACTGGTACGTGGCAATCTGTGTATGAGGGATGGGTCTCTGCATTACGTGGATTATATGCAGAGAGAAAAGCATGATGCAATTTGTTTTCCCTGTGGACTTATTTCATAACTGGCAATGACATTTGTCTTTTTATTGAAACATTATCATGTTGTCTTTTATTCTTTTTGAAGTTGAAAGATTGCAAAACATGGCATAAGTGAGATCAGTTAAAAAGCAAACTGTATTTTTTACTTTAAGATCATTTTTACCTTTAAAGCATAAAGAAGGCTTTTGTCATTTCTTATTTCTAGGTGCAAGACTTGGGATGGAAAACTTTCTGATGGTTAGAGAACAAGGCAGGTATTTTCAAATGTAATGCAGTTGAATTATAGTGGGATTCTTGCCTTGCTTTAACCTGAAATACTAGTGCAAATGACAACACTGCCAGTCCCAAAAGAAACCAGGCAGTGGAAAGACAACAAGGTTTCAGGAAGGCTCTTTAAAACTATTTATATTTAACAACTCTTTGATTTCCACTGTCTAACTAAGAGTTTAAATCTTGAAAACCTGTACCAGATCCTCAGTACCTTTCCTCTTGAGTTAGAATCGCACCAGTATCCTTCAGACTTCCCAAAGTTCTTTGATAAAAACGTAGAAAACTGCATTTGGTGTGTCTTAGACCACTAAGATAAAACAAGATGGTACTTTTTTTTTTTTTTTGTATTATTAATCTTTTCAGGCTACTTTTCTTCATTATAAATCAAAAGAGAACATGAACTGATTTTAAAAAGTGTTTGCAGGTATATTTAAATATATGCAAGTCAAATATCAGATACTAAAACCATCGTTATTTTCCACATTCATATAGAAAATTATGAGTTTTAATACAACCTTTTACCCTTTACAAGAGTAACGTGAAATTGCAGACTAGATCCCGTATAGAGACTCAAAAGTCAGCATCTTCAACAGACTGAATGTTTTCTGTTCCACAGTTTGTAGGATCAGACCACAATAAAACTACTTGAGTCAGGATTGTCTTTCTCACTCTTTCCCTATCTTTGGAGCTTGGGGGAGAGGGGAAATTCACATATTCTGTAACTGAGCAGCTTGAAATTTTAGCTTAGAAGGCAATATAATAGCGCCCAAGCCTTTCTCGGTCTATAGTTAATTCCACCCACGTATTCCGATAATAACAAGACGTAAGGAACTCTTACAGCATAATGTTATTTTTACAAAATATATCACACTGCATATGCTGGTGTTCTACAAAGCTGTTATCACTGGGGTTTGTTACAGTGACTATGCATAGGAGCAAAACTTTAATTAGGCAAATCTAATAAATGTATATCAGAATAAAACAGACAAATGTGTATGATGATAGCCTTGATTAATTCTGATTGCACACTGATTTAGAAAATCCACTGCTCTAGGAAATACCTGCAAAATACTGATTTTTATCTATAGTATTGAAAAAGGATAAATTAGCACAAAGATACAGCTCTACACATTAACAGCCAATTATCTTTTAAGAACATTTTGTGACAGAAGACAGTGAAACATTGGTTTATGTACATTAAGCGACTCAATCTGTATCCAGTTTTCTTGCAAAATACTGCCTTTGCAATGAAAAGCCTTCCCACAATAAAACCTTCCGTTTGTGTAATAAATCTTTAAAAGTTTCCAAAACAATCAAGTTTATGCTGTAAAACAAATACAGAGTTTCCACCTGAATATGCAGGATTATTTACCCATGAGAATACACATAAAATATTGCTGAGAAACCGGTACGTAGTTAATCACATACGTTACTTTTTCTATATCACCCCTGCCTACTCCTAACTTTACTCTTTTCAACCCAGTGCTGCTTTTAAAGGAAAATGCTGTGAAGAAAGCTCGTTCAATCTGTGCAGTTTCTATCGTAAGTCTTTCCTATAAAATGTGAAAAATCATACACTTCTTGCTTAGCAGGTGTTGCATTGCCATTTGCATTAAAAAATTAGCACTGTTTAGTTTTATCTTGTATACTTACGTCTATTGTGAAGGCCTTAGTTCTGAGAAAAATGATGACACCATGAACATCCGAGAGTGTGTGCCTTTACTAGAAGTCTTCCTTTCGAGCTGCCTCAGTAATGTGATTGGCAGCTTTTAAAACACATCAAGATTAACATGTCAAAAACTGCCTTAACTAACGCTGACTTTACTTTAAATACAAATTGAATTTATCTTGATTAGCCCTCATCCCTGCTTCTAAGCCCTACCCACTCTGACATCACAAGCCCTTCTCCAATAGCATCCTCTAACCAGGCTGTAAAAACATAATTACAAGAAGAGCACTGCAGTGATCTGATAAACCTATTTCACATTTAACCTGCTAAGCCGTTGTTAGCTTTTAAGATGCTTGATGCATTCACTTAAAATCTTCCTGCTCCGAAAAGAAATAGGAGAGAAGGCTGAGAAGTGCCTAGCTCTGGTGCATCGTGTTACCTCTTTGCGCTGATTTTCGGAACCGGCGTACTTCTGGCAGTTGGCAAGCATTCCCCCCAGAACTGCCTTATTCCGGGACTGTGTATCCGATTGGATTGGGGGGAACTAGAAGATGGAAATCCTGTTAAGCATATTGTGAGGCTAACACAGGGATCAGATGGTTATACTGCTCAAGCTGGCAATTTACTCTTTAATTCTCACTGTCGGTGGGTTAACACTCTGAACGAACGCCTGGTAAGTGGCAAATTTTAAAATGGCAGGGTGTGGTTAGTTTCTGCTAATATCCATGTCACCTGATGGGACGTCAGAGTTACTGTTTGTTAATCCCTTGTTCACACACCTAAAGTTCATCAAATGCTTGCTGCAATGTCAAAAAAATGCCCCAAGTCCTATCAAATGCTAACACAATGCCTAAGCCTGGAGAAAATTCCTTATGAAAATTGCTCCTGGAGAAGCATTAACATTAACAAAGGGCTGTAATTCTGCTATAGTTCAGCATGACCTTACAGAAAACAAGCTACCTTTTTGTAACGTAATGCAAAACACACAGAAATCCTACATTAGATAGCATAAAAAAAATATAGCAATGGTGACTCTAAGTATTTTTGTTGTTGATGCTACCGCGGCTATATTGTTGCTTTCTGAACCTTCTTAATTAAGAAGAAAATCATACCCAGAATTGTTATTTTTTTAAAAATCCAATGCTAGTGTTTTTTAAATAACCTGAGAATAATTTGCTTGTGACTTGACATGTAATGAGTAAAAACGGTCTTGAAAATAGCTCCTTTGCTGGGATGTTTAAAGATTGTCCGGGTGAGGACGAACCAAATGCTTTCTGAGATATTGGGTTGCCCAAACATATGCTGATGCAATACTTTGCTCTTAATCTATATTTCATCAGGTGTGTTAAGCCATGTGAATCACATTTCAGGAAAACTAGGAAGGTTTAATATTAGGAAAAAATACTTCCTGTGGTACAAACAAAACCAATATAATAGGGATGCATATATTTTTTTTCTATTTTACCTAATGAGGGAAGTTTGGAGAGAGAACACTACTTCTCAAGCCCCCCGGCATCCCGTCTTTGATTTTTGGCACAGGAGCAGGACTGCTGTATGCTGTAGCGACGTGTGAAAACCGCAGTTCATAAAGATGCTTTATTGGCCCCTTTCCAGAGAAGATCTAGTTGTTCTTGGCTGGATTTCACAGACATTGGGGTATATTTCTGAGTCGTGCAGTGGTCTGTTTGTCTCTGTGGTCCTGTTTTTGCTGGTCATCTTCACCAACAGGAAAAGTGGTAGAGCAGCAATGGAGCAAGAGAGAGGGGGACGTAGAAGATGAGTTCTGAGCAGAACAAAGTAATGTGGACTGTATCGACTTGGCCTAGGCCTCGGTCTGTCAATTAGTGTCACTGTTAGCTAAGATGATTTAGGGCAGCGTAGTGCACGTTATCCCCTTTGCACTGATGAATCTATCAGTAGGTGTTTCTGTAGACTGACAGCTCCCATCCAGCGTCTGGTGTTTGTAGCCTGAGCTACTGACACTAGATAAATTCTAATGCAAAAGATGGAGCTGGAGTCACACCTTCTTCTGTACACTCTTACCCAGATATAGTGCCTGGGGTTACCTCTGTGGCAAGCAGTGCAAAAGCCTTGCAGTATAGGATGCGCCCTCCAGTATAGGATTGAGCCTTCCAGTATAGGATGCGCCAAGACAGCATCACTTCATCATAGAACATGAGGAGTTGGAAGAACACTGGCAAAAATCAGATCAGATTTTGGCAGTTTTGCTATTCTGAAGCTGAATTAAGAACGAGGAGACCCCTTCTCAATTCGCTTCAGAAGAAACAGCCACTGCTGCCACATATTTCACAATTCCTGAAGTGCCAGAAAAGGTCAGCATACACTAGGATTGTAGTAGCTCTAGTCTTACTGTTGTCACCAGGTATTTTGTCAGCACTGATTTGAGTCAGAAAGTTACTTGCTCCCCTTTTTATAAAATCAGCAATGGACACGTCTCAGCCGATGGAATGTATAGCTTTGGTCTTCAAAAATAAAAGGCAGATAATGATATTAGACAATTTTATTACCAGTTCAAGAACTGTTGTTTACCAAAATGCAACAATGGAATGGATTTGTATAAATAGAGAACCTGCTAAACTAGAGTCTAGGCAGGTTTTAATCCACAGTTTCCAAACACTGTCTGTCATAAGTGAGGAATCTCTGGAAGAGTGATAATCCTTATTTCTTCTCTTTATGAAGTTCACTGAAGCAAGGTACATTTCAGTGGAGCCTAACTTCTGTGTAATGAAATGAGCTGGACTGACGCAGAACTTGGCAAACGGCATCTTTATCACCGATCGCCCTTTTCCAAATTGAAATGTGTGTTCAGAAACATGAAATTCTTTAGCTAAACCTCACTTTTTTCTATATTTCCCAAAAAAGTTTTAAACTAGGAGAGTGTTCACAGCTGAGCTACCTGTATTTATGGCAGTGTAGGTAAGGAACAGTGTGGTCTGATCGGGAAATCTGAGACAGCTAGGATGGAAATCCCAAGTTTGATTTTGAACAAGAAGCTGTATCCTATAATTCTGGGATTAGAAACAATAACTAGACTCTATGGTGATGCTGTTGGCTTAGAAACACGTGGGATCCTGCCTTTGGGTCCACTCACAAGAAACTGAAAAATAACCAGAGAAGGGAAGGGGCAAAGCTGTGTGTTGGAGTGCCACGGTAATCATCTGACATCTGGGTGTGCAGGATTCCTTTAAGCTGTAACACTGCTTGGGAGTTCAGCCCTTTGGCTGAAGGGTGGTAGGGGCTCTAGGTCCTTGCTGAGTTGTAGGACACTGGGGAGAGAAGTGCCCACCCGTCCGAAATACATACGGACAAGATGAGCAAATGGAAAGTGGAAAGGTGACAGGTCATAACAAGATTGATGTAGTATGACGGCTGTTCAATGGAAAAGCATTTTATTTACCAAAGCTCTTGAGAGAATTTTGGAGAGAGTACGTGGGTTAGTAGGTGGAGAGTAGCTGTCATTCCCAGTGGAAATACTGGCATTTGTAAGTGAGAACTTGACCCAAACAGGGACAAAACTGAAGCTAATGAATTTTACTTTCCATGGCTGATCTCAATTCGAAAAGCCAATGGCTGAGTCTAAGGAATGAATGAGATGTGGCAAACCATTAAGTTCCTTTGAAATCTAAATTGATCAAACATTGTTGAAAGGAGATTTTTTATTTTTTTTATTTTTTTGTGTGTCCCTGAATCAAAATGGTTGGAAAGGTCTGGTTTTACAACCATAGAAGACCTGATTTTTTGTTTGACTACCATAGTCCTAAAGAGAACTGAGACGTTTTGGTCACATTTTTCAAACTGACCAGATACTGAAAGAACAAATCTGTTGGTAAAATTATCTTACCATTGCCATGCACACACAGCAGAGATAATGGAAGATGCACTCTGCCATGCTTGTGTCATCTGTGGAACTTCACTCCTTTCACTCTGGACATGCGTTTTTACATTGTTTTCATATTTGTTTGTTTGGGGATTTTTTTTTCATTAGCCTATGTATGGATTTAGGTATTTTTGATCGTGGAAGGACAAACTGAAACTGCACCGGTATCACATCGAAAAAGAAAGGTGTTGAGTAAGCACTGTCTTTTGAATTAACTTTTGAAGTAATGGCTAGAAATACAGGGACTCAGGTGCTGTCATTTAGGATGACCATAAAATGCTTGACAACCGGCTCGTATATCAGCATAAACGTGCTCTCCAATCTTAGTATGTATTTCCAGGGAGTTCCACAGAATGCAATGGGAGTTTCCCTGAACTATCCAGACCCATTGTACCAGATGGTACCGTATGGAAGTAACACTGATCCTTTGACTCTGTTGATTTCTAATTAGGTTTCTAGTAATTAATATAGTTTGCAGGCCTTGCATGAACTCTGCAGATTACCCATTCATGTAAATGATTAACTGAAAAGGGGATTACTCCTGGCATAAGTTCAACCAAAAAGAATTTTCCAGCCCTGAAAATCTTCTTTGACCGACTAGTAGATAGTTACAGGGAATAAAACACTGAGTTTGTATTTGTGTAATTCCATTTCAAAAAGAGTGAGTCGATAGAAGAGTGTTAAAAGCATAAGCATGGTGGATATAAAGATACATTTTCTGTGACACATCTTTCAATCATGCTTTTTATGGGATCATAATTTCAATGAAATCAAAATGCACATTCAATATGAAATAGTAGTTGGAAAAAAATCTACTTATTGTTGCTATTATTTTATAATATGTAAGGTAAATTCTGGCTTTAAGAATAATAACATATTTTAAAAGTTCAGCCCCGTGGAAATGCTCTTTTGGGTGGTCCTGTGTGGAGCCAGGAGTTGGACTCAGTGATCCTTGTGGGTCCTTTACAACTCAGGATATTCTCTGATTGTGTGATTTTACAGCTTGTGTTTAGCAGCTTGGGCTAAAGGCTGAAATTCTCATAACTATAGAACATCAGTGGCAACGAGGGACACGTCACAGCTCTGCTCACGACCAGTTCATCCAGCATGTGCACTTGCAAGATTATCCTGCTGAGCCCCTTTAGCTCAGGCAGAGTCCACCTTTGCATGTCAGCATCATAGCTCCATAACTTTCCTTTTTGTTACATTTTAAAGTGTAGAAGTACAATGAAAAGTCAAAATCTCCCTCAGCCTTTCCACCCATGAAAAGCTTCACTGAGTTTAGGGGACTGTTTTAAGGTCATTCAGAGGAATATGCATTTCTGAACCCAAAGTTTTCTCTGGTTTAGCACATTCTCAGTGCCTTTTCAAGCATCTCCTGTGATCAGCCTATGGCTGTACATAAATACCGAATGAGGCGATTGGCTTTAGTTTTCATAACCCAGTGAAACCTATTGTAAACAGCTGCCTCAGGACCTGCTGTAGGCTGATATTCCGTTGGAAGGTCAAATATTTATTTTGTGCGAAACGGTGAGAATACTCAGATACTTTGGACCAAATTTAATCCTCAAGGACGCACACTGATCTCAGTGGGGGGAAGTCTGGAATGGGTTTGCTCCGGGGAACCGTCAGCGTTGCACAATGTTTGTGATGGTGTGAGGCACAGAATCATCCGGGTGTAGACAGTCCGCATCCAGTTAGTGGGTGACACAGATATTGTGGGGCTGGCAACATACCGGCAGCGCCAGCTGAAAGCCTCGCAGCTATGGGGACAAGTTATGAGGGGTCAGAGCTGAGAAAAGGTGGAGGATGAAGAAAGGGAAGAGACAGAGCAGGGGAGGGAGCTGTGGGGAGTACGGTGTGGTCTGCCGGGCTGGGAAAGGTGAACCAGGTACTGGAGCAGGCCCAGCGCCAGCAAACCTGGCACTGGCCGAGTCAGCAATGCCAGTAAGCATTTTTCCATCCAATTTCTTGGCCCACGCGATGCCTACTTCACCAAGGCAGCCCACAGCAAATCGAGCCAAGCAGGAGCACACCACGGAAGCTGCTGCAGGCAGTGACAGTCGTGCAGAAGATGGGAACAGAGCTGCAGAGGTGCGTGCTAGGGGAAGGGAGGAAGAAATAGCATCGTAGTGACTCAGTCCCCTCCTACAGAGAGCGCTGGCTGTGCTGGGCGCGAGTAAAACTGGGAAAGGGAGCTGCCTTAGGGGGAAGTAAGCAAGGCTCGCTGTGTTACTGCATGCTACAGGACTCAACATTAAAAATCCCTAACAGACAAATACCCGAAGACATCATATTCTATGTAAATATTGAGCCAAACGGCTCCCTGGTATAACCGCAGTGATCGCACTACAGCAAGCGCTCTGTGTTATTGTAACCAGGTGCTTGGCGTTTTCATTTTCTTTAATGGATAAAAAGGGCCATTGAAAACAGAGTTGCTACCTTGCTTGAGTTTCATTGAAAGACACACTACTAAAGGGAGAGGAAATCCCCAAAATGATACTCGGTGATTAAGTACATAGAATATAGGATTTCAGTGTTTGCAAATCCTTTTTTTCAAATGAACTTGTGGCACTAATCCTCTAATGGCATTATTTCTTTGGAATATATGCCGGATTAAGGAGTCACAATGAGGCAAAGTACAAAAATCCACATTAATCTCTCACCAGTGGATGCTGTGTGGGATGCAACGTTAACTGTTTTGTTCCAAAATCAGTTCTGTTCCTATCTTTGCCCCAGGTCCACCCAGAGGGAGGTACAGATATAAACAAATGTGACACTGAGCACTTGGCAGATGGTCACAAACCATATCGCTGGATACAAAGGGGGAGGCGTTTATTATTTTTAAACTGCAAAAGCTGAGCCTGCCCATGACGGACTGTGGGAAGTAGACGCATGGCTCCGTGGGGCAGGAGCAGGACAACTCTTCAGCAGCACACCGTGGAGGAGACAACAACCGATGTGGCACAGCCTGGTCTGCCAGCTAGCAGGGGCCTGGCTGGGACTGCCATCGTGTATGTTGCATGTTCTGGGCACCACCTGGCCTGTTGCAAAGTAATGCTCATGTTTTCAGCCCTTGCTCTAGTCATCCTGCCGTGCTTTGGGGTAACCCTGCTGTCCCCTCATCCTGCACGTCTCTTGTAAAGAAAGGTAAAGATTTGCTTTCTAGGAAGCAGAAACGAGGTCGCTGCGAAACTGCGTGTCCCTTCTCAGCGGATTGCAGGGATGCTGTCGTGGTGCCACGAGGTATTTTGACTATTGTTCAACAGCCTGAAGCGGTGAAAGAACTTCTGAATGGGCAACGCATCACCTAACGCACTGCTGTCAGAGCACTGAAGGTAGCCCAGCCTAACCACTGTAGCGGCTAAGGATTTAACACACTTAAGGATCACCCCGGTCCCAGGGAGCAGAGCTTATCAGATATTCCTGTGCCACCTCCCTGTCGAGCTGCGGTGGGCATCGAGCGCCGCAGACCAGCACATGGGCACGGACAGGGGTTGCCTTGCCTCCGTCTCATCCCTGTCCACTCCTTTGTCAAGCACAGCGTGGAAAGGGGACGGCCAACACTACAGCCGACTTGGAGATCCTTCCTGGTTGGGAATGGAAGTGTGCCCCCCGTTCCTGCGGGAAAAGACTGCCCATCGCAGTGTTTTGTGCATCTTTTCCTACCGTAATCGTTTCCCCATGTAGTACTTCTCACGGGCAGGAGGATTTTCCTGCTGTGCACTTTAAGTTTCTCCTCTTTAAATCTTATCCTGTTGGCTCCTGGCAGCACCTGTGCCTCGTTCAGCCGGGTCTGAATCATTCCTAGGTTGACACACTGAGTCAAGCTGTCCTCAGGCCGGCGTCTGCCTGGCTGCTTTCCCCGAAGCGCTGGGTTTATTGACCAGCGTTATCACTCCCCACCAAAGCAGTCCACTTCGCATATGTCTCCAGTGTGTACACAGCAGAGGAAGGCCCAAAGCATTTAAGGAAGTATAAGTGGTGTTGGGACAGGTGCAGACCCGGGAGAGCAGGAAATGGAGAGTCTGCCCTGTAAGGGGAGACGAGAAGTATTTGGGTGGCTCAGGCTGTGTAAGTGAAGACACTGTAGGTTAGAAAAAATCACCAAAGCCAAACAGACTCAGGATAAGTGACCACGAGCACGTTTAAGCTAGAAAATATAATGCTTACTGTTACGGAACTCAGATTCTAGGGCAGACAGACAAAAACGGGATAGGGCAGTTTCTATATATGACGTGTTACATGGTTACCCCATAAAGCCATGTCATGCTGCTGCCTACAAGCAGACTGCACGGGACGGCACAGCAGGACCTCTCCCCTCCTGTCTCGTTGCCCTACGGTGCCAGGAGCGAGCTGCGCGGGTGCCCTTCTCCTACAGAGCCGTGCAACGCCCGGTGGCACGGCACGCAGGGCTTTGCTCAGCCTCCAGCAGCCCTTCTGACCGGTATGGACAAAAGGGGTGGGAAAACAAAGAGCTTTTCTTCAGGTGCACTGCAACCTGATCTGTGAGGTGGCTCGGCCCCTTCCAGCAGCAGCTGTCAGGGCCAGGCAGTGGTTGGGGTGCAGCATCGAGGGCTGTGCTGCCGCTTCCTGACTTCTCCCCCATCGGTGGCCCGAGCTGGGACATGGTCCGGGCGTTCAGGTGGCTTCTCGGCTGTCCCCCCAGCAAGGAGAGGCCGTCTGATTTCTCCAGGAGACCGTGCAGGGGAACAGAGGCAGCAGGAAGGAGCCCGCAGACCTGTCGTGCAGAACTGCTGCTGCCGGGCTGGTGAAGACAGAAACTCTTGAAAGAAAAGTATGTGGAAAGTCCTGTTAGGGAAAGGAGCGAGGTTTTGTTTGCGTGTCATGGCTCTCTTCTGCAAGCCCTGAGAGTGCCGCAAGAGGTGAAACAAATCCTCAAGTGTACCAATGGAAAAAACAGGTATGTTTTTGTGTCTGTTTAGAATAATACTGTTCTACAGCATGAAAAGCAGCAGGCATGAAAAGCAGCGGTGTTTTGCAGCCCAGGAAATGTGCCTGTACATCTACGTACGTTGCTTTGTACGATGTCTGTGCTTTATTTGAGAAATACAGCTGCGATAGGCTGTTAAGAGCAAGCTTAAAACAATGCATCAGGTTTTTGTATGTGTAAGTGCTCTGCCCTCGAACGCTTGTATCAAAGCAGATAACTTCCAGCATGAGAAAAAACACATACGTGTATGCTGCTGCCGCCAGCGACGTTGCATTTAACAGTTATTAAAGTGACTGAGTTCGTGTGCTCTGGGGATGACAGCGGATGGTGCGAGGGGTTCAGTGTGCAGGTCTGTACCGGGGGCTGGGAGCACAGGAACCTGCTCACGAGCCCTGACCCAGGTCCTTCCCCTGCAGTCCCTGGCACACAGCAGGACTCGGTACGTCCCCCTTCCACCCAGGCTTCACACAGCAAAATCAGTGATTGCCTGCTTGGTTTGTGTGAGTCACTGCCCGGTTAAAAGCATGTGTGTGCAGGTAAGTGCTAGAATTAGACCTGGAGAAAGAGTGTCATATTAATGTTTAGAGAAAAACAAAGCAGCTCAGAGTCAGCAGGCGATGATACAGCTTGTGTAGCATAAATAGAAATAAGGAAATAATATATATAAATTATTGTAAAGTTAAACTTCAATTTAAGTGTCAATTAGTCACTGAAATTGAGGTCACTATAGCACTGAACTTTTTCAAACAAGTTGTCTGGGGGGGCTTGTTTTTTTTTTTTTTTCCAGCATTGGCACGCTCCCAGTGTTCAGAGCTGCAATATCTGGTTGTTTTCTGCACTGTCACTGCAGCTTTGCTCTAAGGTTAATGGGGTTTCATTTGCTTGTCCCACCCCGAGCTGGGAGAGCGTGACATTGTTCGGGCAAAGATGTCCTTGTGCTCCCTGCTGCACACCTCCTCCGCTCACCTTCCTGACCGCTGGACTGGCATTTGGCATGGGTTGCTTCGGTGCCAAACTTACTTAGCATTGCCTCGGATCAGGGATGTCTTTCATTTGGCCGTAGGGGAAGCAGCAGGTTTATCCCTTCAGCACCCAGTGGCCAGTGGGGTGGCCTCAGGAGCAGTGTGCATTAACAGGGCAGCAGGGAGTGACAGCACTGAGTCTGCTGTGCAGATGCCGAGCCTCAGCAGGTCCTTTGGAAGGAGGGGAAATGAGTTCAGACACTAGTCCACTAAACAGTGGCACTGATATTGGTATGGAGGGAATGGCAGGAAATTCTCAGTGCACCCCCTTTTGAAAGAGGCAAGAGTGAACGTTACTAAAGCTAATTCCTTCTCCGTCTGCTGATCCCCCAAAAGGAGACACCCAGGGCTGCCAGACCAAGAACGAAGAGGACATCCCGAAGAGTTCCCCATTTGACTTTGTTATGAAACAGTTCCAAGGGAAGAGATCCTCTTCTGGGAAAAGAAAAGAGCAGCCTTCAGCCATCAAAAAATTCTTCAGTGGCTTTGACTTTGGGAAATCTGAAGGCAAGGACGGAGGGGAAACTGAAGGAACAAAAAAAAACAACTGCAGTGCTGATGATCAGAGTGAGAAGCGAGATCTCTCTTTAGACGGTAATGTTGGTACAGTAAAGAAATCTGTGTGCATGTGTGTACATTTTAATTTCATAGAGAATCATTTGCTTTTCTTGCTAGCCCAAATGTTGTATTTGCTGCCTATAATTTATTCTTTAGCCAGAATTTGCTTCTGATTGAAACATTATGAAGGACGTGCCGTCTAATTTAATAGGTACCATGCAAGGAGTGGGACCCATGTTGCTGAGGAGGGATAAAGCTTTGGGGTGACCTCCCTCTTGATTTCCAATGTGAGAGGTCAGTGCTGGAGTCAGCTCATTAGCTGCAGAGCTTATTTGGTTTCAAAGCCAAGCTTTGAGCGGTAGCTTGGCTTGTTGTATTTAAGATTGGTCTCTGTCCACCCTGCTGCTAAAGCAATCTGAAGACAACAAGAGCAGATGTCTCCTACCCTTGGCACTTGTGAGGGGGAGGGGAAGGCAATGGTGGTTTGTTAAGAGTCTCATTTTGCGCACACTTTGCATCCACACCAGAGAAAATGAGGGTGTTTTTAAAAAGATGCCGGAAGGTGAGGTTTAAAATCCCATCCTTTGTCCTGAGAGTTGCGGGTAGCTTGGGAAAAACAAGGAGAGCACAGCTATTGTGAGTGGGGTCACTATTTTGTGTAGTTTGGGGCTGTTTGTTTGTTTGCTTCTTTTCCAGCTATGGACATTAGATGAAATTACCGATTTATTAAAGAATTTAATATAGAATGCAAATGCAGTTTTCCTTTCTGTACAAACTGTGCGGGGGAAGAATGTAAGGAAAGCAGGAACTGCCTTAAGCAGACAATGTATGAAAATGAACACAAGCTGTTCCAAGGCAGGAGAAGATCGCTACGCAACTGCAGGGCCACTTGGTTCTCGCTGTCCAAGTGCAGACTGTACTCCAGCAATATGGCACGCAGAGGTGGTTGTATGACGTGCATCCAGAATAGCTGCAGCCCTGAGTTTTGCAAGAATTTCATGTGCTTGAACTAGTGGTCCAAACACCCACTGGCATAAGGTGGCACGGAGATGTGCAAGGAAGATTTTTCCTCACTGTGCATCAGGAGCTTTGTATTGATCTGACCTACAGTGATCTTATCACTCAGGTTGTTGGTCCATATTGATCAAAAATAGACCCCAGTTTACTGGCAGGTTTAGTTCATTTTGTAAAGTCTTCACCTGGCAGCCACAGACAGGTTTTACGTGTTGGGTTAGTTGCAGGGTTAACCAGGACCCTATTTCTTTGTTACTCAGATGGACCTTCACATCCCGTTTCGGAAGCGGAGTCACCATCTGGTGAGCAGAGATTTAACCAGCTCATGCAGAAACTGGGAAAGAAACCCAACAGCAAGAATCTGGATCTAAACAATTGTGCATTAAGCGCAGCAGATGTAACAGAGCTGGGTAAATATGCATTTTACTCAACTAGACACTTCATATATTTCTTTAATTCTTATTTGCCTGTTCAGTTATTCACTCTCCTCTTTTCCTTTCCCTTTCTTTTTTATCATGCCTGGCTTTATTTAAAATTCCATCTGGTGGCCCCAGCTCCCTGAGAAATGTTAATTAATGAATTATATTAATTATGTAATATATATAAATATTAAAACCGCGCAAGTCCGTGAAGCAGGAGAATGTCCTTATGCTCAAACTACTGATAAGAAAACACAGAATGTCATGATTTTATAGTGATGTACTGGTTTTAGAAAGCATCTCTGTATTAAGATGTATTCACACAGAGGGTTTGCAGATAACATGCAAAGAGAATGCATTTTTAATTTTCTTTTTTTTTTCTTCTTCAGCTTCTTTACTGCCATTTCTCCCAGAGCTGGAGGAGATCAGCCTGTCCTGGAATGGTTGCGTTGGAGGGGCTCTGAAAACCCTCACTGTGCAGCTCCATCATGTGAACCTGTTACGAGTCCTTCGACTTAACAACTGCAGGCTGACAGCTGAGGATGTCACCTCCTTAGGTACAGGATGGGATTTGCATTTACTTCCAGACAGCTTGGGTGTAATGTAATCCACCTTGTCTCTTACCATATCCTACCTCTGCTGCTTCCACACTGGACAAAATAAACTCCCGCCGTGGAAGGTTAGAAAGAAGTTGGGTTTATGTGTAACCTCATACCTTTGCGTGGCTCTGCTGAGTTCACTGCTCAGATTGTGAAGCTGTCTCATTAAGAAGGGAACAGAATCCAGTCCCATTTGGAGAAAAACATGTTTTCCATCTGGATTAGTATTTTTTTTTGGCTACTTTTGATATCTAATGGTTGACAGAAGGACTGAAACAAACTGTCAGTCATAATAGGGTCAGCTTAGGACTTCATGCTGCAGGACAGATGCCGTGCTCATCACAAAATATTTGATGGTCTTTTGGAGAAGACTTCAAACCAGAAGTGCTGCCTTGGAGCTTTATGACTTGTTTTTGTGAGTCTGGGAGAAACTTATTCTTCTCTTACTTCCTTGCTTGGAGTGCCTGCAGCCCTACTTTAGCAAAGCATGAGATTTAAAGGTTTTAACAGTGGTGTTACGCACTCAGGTCCTGATGCTGAGTCACTTACCTCTGGGCCTGGAGTTTACTACTGGGGTGGGTCTGTGATACTTATCTGAAAGAAGGGCAAACTCAACCAGCTAAGTTATTCTAGAAACCTACTGTTTATTTTGCAAGTTCTGAAAACTGGTCTGAGTTTAAAGGCTGTTTTTTTTCTGTCATTCAAATCCAGGCTTTTTTCAGGAAATATTCAGAAATAAAACAACATATATGGTAATAGCTCAAAAGTGGGTCATGCTATCTGTTGGGGAGGAAAAATCCATCTTTGCAGAAGCTGGTGAAAATAATTGTTCTGTTTCTGATGAGGGCAAAAGCTGTGTTTCATTTTCTATTGGATTTTTTTCAAATGTTTCTTTCTTTTTCAGCCCCCTTTCTCATACTTTCTTTTCTCTTTGAGTTTTATTGGTTATATTTTCAACTAATTTATTCTGTCTGGTTCTTCCATGCTGTTTCCTTCCCCCTTGGCTTGGTCTCTGCTGAGACAGACACAAAACTGATCACAGGATTTGAATTTCCAGTCAAAATTTGATTCCCTTGAGATGTGGAATGACAACAGTCTGTTTGCATTGATCTGCCTGCGATTTTAAAAATAACATGCGTGTTTAGGCCAATGCTGCCTGCTTGACCTTGTCCATCCATCTGTGGAAATGCAGCCATCTGTGGAATCTGTGTATTCTGCTTGGAAATAAATGCCTCAAATATAACCATAATATCAACCTCTCCTATCTGATTGCTCTGAGCTGTGACTGTAAGAGGTGGTAGGAAGCCATTCCTGAAGTTGTAGTCCGTTATTTATCTTCTGGGTGGAAAATGTGTCTGGAATGCTAGTTCCCACATCAAACAGAAACAGGCTGTGCTGCAGCCATTTCTCAACTGTAGAGCATTGCTTGGTATTCAAGATTGAGGCAATCATTTAAAAAAAAAAGAAAGAAAAAAAGATAAAAATTAAAGTGTATTTTTCTCTCAAACCTGGATGTTCACTTAAAACAGCAGAAATTATTTTTGTATCAAAAATCGTTTTGTGACGAATTAGTTATGAAAACACACAGACAAGAAAAGGTCTTATTATTAAAATTCATTTCTTGGTTTTTAGGTTGATGACGAGACTTTAGATCAATGATTTATATATGACACTTTTTGTATTTGCATATAGTCTGATTAATTGAAATGGGGTTAGGAGAACGTACATCTGCCTCTCTCGTCTGCAAAGCAATTTAGGAAGCTGGATTTTGCAGTGGGATATTAGCGTTGCAAAGAAGCACTTACACAGTTCCAGTTGTCTGGTGTCAACTCTGGGAAAGGGTAATTTTTCTGAATAGATTCAAAATTGGTGCTGTCTGCCTCGAAATCCTGGGAAAGTTAGTTTGGGTCAATACAATGCTTATCTTGATTCCTTATGAAGTGAGTTGGAAATTCCTGCCAGAACCAAGTCTTTCGAGTTTCAGAAATTGCTATGAGAGGACTTCTTTCATCCCATCCAAAATGACCTGTGTACAGAGGATGCTGGAAGTTTGCCAAATAAAATAAGGAAAAACTATACAGGACAGTAAATTCAGACTTGTCGCTTCCCTGTAGACTGGACTTTCTGGGTTGTGGCACAGGCCTGCAATGATAGGCAAGCAGTCTGATGAGTATTTGGGAACCTGGATAAATATCAGGTCTGCGTGTGCTGTGACAGTAACTTGTGGTCTATTTTGCTCCTTAGACAAGGTGAGAATTTATACAACATTGTTGCAGTAGCACGGCATACACCGATTTTCCTATCAAACCATATAAAATATAATAAATTGAGAATTAAATGGCTATCATTCCCCTTTTATGTATTCAAAAACTGTATTTTTGTCTTTCACTGAAATTGATTTTTAGAATGAATCATCTTGGACTTCTGTTACAGGGGAGGCATTTGAAATTGTCCCTCAGCTTGAAGAACTGGATTTATCATGGAACAGTAATATAGGTGGAAAACTATCACTCCTAACAAAAAAACTCCCGAAAGGATGCAAGATAAAACTTCTGAAAATTACAGATTGTAACCTGACAGCAAAGGATGGAGAATCCCTTGGTAAGTGTATCCACATAGCTAGACTGAATGACTGGCTTCACCGAAACGTAACTCATCTGAGTTAGATGATGGCTGTATTCAGGTCAATATTAGTCGAGAGCTATTTATTTCATGCTTTGCATTATAACAGTATTTACCACAAAGTATCGATATTTAATGCACTTCCTTCCAAAGAGGAATGTTTTTCTTCCTGATCACGTGAGGGAGGATTGAGCGGAAGAATAGCTGGATCTAAACCACAGGCTGGCTGGCCCAGTGGTCCACGATTGCTGCATCCTTTGAGACCCCGAGCAAGTCTTGTACACCAGCACTTCCAACACCGATTACTTGAAGTTAAACAGCTGAATATGTAGTTAGGCGTGGGATGGAAAAGAAGGACTGAGGGGTAGGAGTTTAGGCTGAGCTGGCATTCAGTTGCCATTCCTTCTCTCTTTCTTTTTACCATAGCTTAATCCTTTGTGGTCTTTTGATCCAATTCTGTGTTTTAAAAGATTTTCTCCCTAAAAAGAATTCCCTGTGCTCTGTTCTGATCCCCAGTGCAGGAGATGGCTCTTATGCAACATATAGTTCTATACTTTTTCATTATAAATTTTTCTTTCCCTTTGTATTCCTGCCTTTTATTCACCTGTATTTTTTCTTACTGTCTTGTGTTTTTTTTTTCACATTTTTTTTAATATAGTTTTTTCAGTGATTTACTTGATTCCTATCCAATTCCTGTTTTGCTGTATTTTTTGGTAGAACAGAAACCGAATAAGTCTAAACCACACATATAGGCAAACCCAGCCTGCCTCTTCCTGTTTGTCAGGGTGTTATTTTTTTCTAGGGTTCATCTGTATATTCCAGAAAATTACCAATTCTGTTTTTGTTTTTGTTTTCCAGCTGAAATGCTAAATGTGATCCCAAACCTTGAAGTATTAGATCTCTCTATCAACAAACACATTGGCTGCAGCATGAAGGTCATTGCTCAGGATCTGAAAAATGTGCCAGGCCTCAAAGAGTTAAACTTGCACATGTGTGGATTAAAGCAAGACAGCCTCCAGGGCTTAGGTTAGACTTTACATTCAGAAAGACTTTCATTCTGAATAAACTGTACATCTGAAACCCATTTAAGAAAGGCAATGAGGTGGGGTTTTGCCGAAGGTTTGGCAGTATTAATGGGCACTGGTTATTTGCTGCTTGAGGATTGATAAAAGACTGCAGAGACTTTCAGCAGGAGTAGCATTTATCTTCCCTGAGCTCAAGCTTGCAAAAGTCAGTGGGGAGGGTCACCTTCCATGCCATTTATCTGAGACACATCTTAGGGTGGATTAATGGCCCTCTGGACATGCGTCCTCTCTCTCCAGACAGAACATAGGCAAGGGCACAGACAGGCTAGCTAACTTTTAAAGAACTAATCCTGCTCTCAGAGGGGAATCCAAATTTACCATTTTCACTTAATGAGCGTCCAGTGAAGCCATATGAAATGGGCTTATTATCTGTGGCTCTCCCTAGCGGAGGTCTTGTCCGTAAGACAAAACAGCTGGCACCAATTAGCACTTCCAGTCATCATTTCAGCAAAATGTTTACTGAATGGATCTGGGGGATGAATTAGCCTCACCTTCACCTGCTCTTTTAGAGGAGAAATGAGTTGCATGGATGCTTTGCAGTATTACTGTATGTCTGCTGTGTTTATACATTGAAGCTTAGTGTAAGAGCTTTGACTTCAATAGCTTGTGCAAACTTTGACATTAAAGTAAATAAATGCTAAAGCTGTGATCTGTGCTATTGCAGCAGCCAGTGACCAGCATGTTGCCTTTTCCATTTCAGATGCTGCCTTACAGCACCTTGCAGAGCTAAGAAAATTAGACATATCATGTAACAAAGAGATTGGTGGTAGCTTCAAAGACGCAGCAGCTCATTTGGCCAACTTGAAAAATCTTGAAGTCCTTGATCTCCACCAGTGCTGTGTAACAGAAGAAGACGTGACTGTTTTGTGTAAGGACATTTTAAGGAAATTCTTTACAAATGTATGGTTCTGACTTCTGAAAATATCTCAAAGACATAAGAGATTCTGCCTAACCTAGTCTAACAGATCTCAGTACAGTTTTTGTTAGGCAGTTCTGGAAGTGCTTTATTTTTAAGTTATTGTACACTCGCTAAAACAAATAGAGAATAATCACATTAATATAGTTTCAGTTAGCAGCGACGACTTTTGGAAATAACCCCCATCTCATTTAATGTTAAATTCTCTACTTTTCTGTCTAGGATTTCAACCAGGGAAATTTCAACAGGAAGCTGTGTCCTGACAACCTTCCATACACTGTGTAATACCTAATTTCTTAAACATTCCTACTGAAAATGTCAAGGCTGTTCGTGGAGTAAAACATTGCTCATCATACCTTTGAGTGTCAAAACTTGGCCTTGACTTTTGGATTGATTTATAAAGAAAAGTAATGATGTCAGTCAAATTTATAACTACATATTTGTCCTAGATCAGTGGCTGTCTAACAAATATTTCATGTTTTCAAAGCCCAGGTGATACCTTTACTCTCCAGTCTTCAAGAGCTGAATTTATCCTCGAATAAAAATGTAGGAGTCTCATCTGCTCCTCTTCTTGGCAGACTCAGATTTTTACCTAAATTGAAATCTGTGTCCATCAGCAATTGTGATTTAGGTGAAGAGTCCTTTTCATCACTAGGTAAGAATGTTTTTTTAAACTGTGTCTATCCTCAGTGTCTTGTTGTGTGACAAAGATCTTAATTCTGTTGGCTGAACTCCAGAGATAATGGTTATGTTATACTACGTGCCCTGAGTAGAAAAGTAATCGTCTCTGCTCTGGTTGCCTTGGGATGAAACCAGTGCTTCGTGGGATCTGGTTGCAAGGGGAGATCACTGTATGTCTTCCCCCGTTACACCTGCCTGGATGAAGTCATTTGAGTCCTTTGTCTGACAGTGAGCTTTCATATAGTGCCTAACATGGGAAGAGGAGGAGGCAGAACAAGATTTTATATTATGCTGGAATTACAGTTTGGTTGTAAGACTGCATTTATTACATTTATAACAGAGGGATCTGTTAGTTACTGTGCATTGTGCAGTTCTGGTATATTTTGTGCTGTTTATTGGTGACATTGAAACCCCACAGTAAAACTTGACTTCCTTCAGCAGAAGCAGTATCAAGCTAAACTGTTGTGAGGTCCCCACAGGAAGAGCACGATATTTATATCGTTGCAATTATGTAAGGATGACATCACGGAAATCAGTGCTGTCGAAAGATACTGTGCATTTCACCTTCCCAGGTGAATTACAGTAAAAAATTGCTGGTTTTAAATTGATTTAAAATGTTGTAAAAATGAGCAGTTCTCCTAAATAGACCTCAGTGGGACAAGGTTGAGCCAATAATGTAAAGAGAAAGGCAAGAAAACTGTTCAGAGTCCTTAAGGATTCTATAGACAGGACTTTGTTATATCGTTTAATGAGAATAGGAGGTATGTTTTGGGGATTTGGGGGGGGGATGTTGGTCTGACTTTTATTAAGACAAAATAAATCATTCTAAGCAGAAGTAGGCAGCCTTTTAGGAGCTTATTTGCAGGTGAATTGCCGGTGAGATGTCTATTGAGGCCACATTGTTTTCTCTTACTAAGCAGAAGTTGCTGGTCTTAATCTTTTCAGCTGAGGCTGCCCTTCACCTTCCTGAACTGGAGATATTAGACCTTTCTTGGAATAAGTGCGTTGGTGGCAACCTAAAGCTGCTTTTGGGAGCACTAAAGCTTGCAACAGAGATTCAAGTGTTAAGACTGAGCAGCTGTAACTTGGTGGCGGAAGATTTGGCACTTCTAAGTACGTATGACATGGTATTTACTAGCAGTCAAGGAGCTGGTGCATGTAGACCACAATTCAGAAGGGACTTGTTCCATGTGCTGAGCACGTTTTTGCATAAATCAAGTGAAAAGATGGAAAATACAGCAGTATTTTTCCCGGAAAGGGTTTTCATTTTGCTGAAAGCTGTGTGCCCTGTTACATGCACAGTGCAAAAACTGAAAATGATAAAAATGCAAAGAATCACCCTCGCAGTTTTATGTATTAATACAAAACTGCAGCACGTGGAAAAAATGTAGGGTTTGAGTCTGTTTTTTATATCAGATGTTTAAAGCTGCCTCTGAGGAGTTTTATTTTGCTCAGTTGCTCTTTTTGGGTTGGTAATTTATGAGAAATATACATGCTGACAGCTAGTAAAGCAGGCACTACCAGCTCTCAGTCCATTAGGTATGTTTCTAGAGTCAAACTGTTGTGGGAGAATTAAAATAGAAATATTTAACCTACTTCTCAGCAGCTGCTAAGAAACTCTGGAAAATGGGAACCCAATGAAGGAATAAATTTCAGGATCCTTTTAAAGAAACCTATATATTTTAAAGCTATCCCTGTGATTCTGTGGGCCTGACTCATGGGTTCTGAGTGTCTGAAATTGGCAATAGTTGTGCAATAGCTACTGAGGCCCTGTAATCTGGAGGCTGGTGGGATAAAGCCTGAACATTTTTGACTTTACAAACATCACCCTTGATGGGTGGCTCTTTTACCAATTTTACATTAATGATCCCAGCTCCCTTTAGGGTATATTAGGTCCATTACCCTCCCATAGTGAGAGGTGGATGTTGTAATCATGCAGCCTTACAAAGTTTTGCTTTTCTCTTTCTAAATCTCTCTGTATAGCCTGCCTACCTATTTTAATTAGCAATTCATATAACCTCCAACTGACTCAAAGGTGTTCAGGTTGCCATACAATTTTAACCTGACACTTTTGTTCCTTTTGAATGGTCTGTGTTTTAAATATTGTACACACCTTCAGCTGCGATAAAACGGTCTTTCTGAGAACAACAGCAAGCGATTGGTACGTTGTATGTTGCCAAGGAGTTGATTCTTGCTGTTTGACTGCAGAAAGGCTCTAAATAATATGGTATTAAAATACTCCTCTTCTTACTTATAAGCTTTTAAAGCAATTGCTAGGAGGTATTGATTGTGTTTGTGTGTGTCACTTCTTGCAGCGTTGCTGACGCAGGATGGCCATCTAGCCAGACTACGGAAGCTGGATCTGAGTTATAATAACAGCGTCTCTGACGAAGGGTGGATGGTTTTCTGTCACGGCTTAGCAGCATTCAAAGAACTCTCAGAGCTGGATGTCAGCCTTCGCCCCTCGTCCTGCCGTGACTGTGGGACGTGGTTCAGTGAGCTGCTAGCAGCACTGACAAAGCTGCCTGCATTGGCAGAGCTGGGGATGCAAAGATGGGTCCTTTCAGAATCACAGCGGCAACAACTGGAAAGCTTTAATCAAGACAACAAGAGAAACATTCGTTTTGACTGCTGATGGAGGTTGGAGGTTTCTGGAAAGCCTTTCACAAGCAGCATATGAACCAAGCGTTGTGTGTCTTTGACTTAGAAAACTGCCCAGTTTTGAGTAATCTCTTCTCATGAGAGCTCTTGAAATAGTTCCAAAATTATATAAAACAGTTATTTAACCTTCTGCATACATAGATCCTTCCATTTATTAACGTATTCTTTCAGATTCTCTGAGCCATGCTTACGCTGCTATGGTGACACTACTATATATGCCTAATCTCCTTGTGAATACTACAATGACTGATGGCAAAAGAGCAATGACGATTTCAGACAGACACACTGCAGGCTTGCCAGTGGAAGGAAGTGGCTGGGGTATGCACTGGTGCAGACGGATGGGCAGTGTGATTATGGCCTCATGCCGATAAGGAAAATGACTCTAATGTAAAGATACTTGAAACCTCTATGTTTTAAAATTTGGTTTCTTCTTCCCCAAAACTTCTGCCCCTTTATGATAGCTTTAAAGCTACGTACTTGTGAGATTTGGAAAGCATCCCAACAACCCAGGATTATATATCAGTCCATTAAGAAGAATACAGAAGGAGCTGTTCTGCCTCTGCTCTGGCCCTCAATGCCATCTGATAGTGTAGATGAGTTCTGCATACAAAATCAGCATGAAATCAAGGTAAGAAATGGTTGATTGGTGTCTTTGCAAGCCTTGGGCAAAGAAAATGCTGCAGAAGGTTAGATCAGATATGTTCTGCTATTTTTGTAAGGATTTGGAATACAGAGTAATTCATAAGCATTCTGGATTAGGCTATGAAAAAATTTCAGGATACTTCAGATGCTCCTTCACATCCTGAGGTGTTCCGTCTTTAACTGGGTTGAGCTCCCTGCACTGAACCTTTTATGAAATGCAGCACAAAATCAGACCTCGAGACTGAGGATTCTGATCCCACATTTATCAAAGCCAGTAGGAGTTCTTGGAGTGCCTTCATGCTCTCTGCATTCAGGATTAATCCATTAGCCTTTAAAACACATTGTGACATAAAACGTATTCTTTCTCTTACCCTAAACATGGAGGAAACAAAGCCAGGGAAGCAAAGGCTATTAAAAGCCCAGGGCAGCTTCTAGCTAGGAGCAGAGCATCCTCCTTTGCACCCAACTGGGGTCCATACAAGTGGCTCCTCTTTTTACGTTTGATAATTTCTTATTTGGTGTTTATTGGATTTGCTTACACAGAACCAAATTCTGGCGTACTGACTTGTGTCATGGAGCCTGTTAACTCACACATGAGCTCCAAGTCTGCAGTGGGATTATTCATTGGTAAGGTATTTTAGGAAGTAAAGATATTGGATCTGCCCACTGAGTGAGGAGTCTTAGAGAAATCCTGAGGCAGCCTGAGGGATAAAGTACTGCTCAATTAGCCCTGAGTATGTCTACATGCTGCAGCAGCCTCCTGGAGGAGAGGCATAACAGGACCGTTCACTGGCACTTTCCTAACTTTTAAGGACCCCTCAGCAATTCCTCTCATGCAGATGTAGGTCAATATTCAGCTTTCAGCCTGGGTGACCCTTCCAACACCAACTTCTGACTGGTCAGGGCTATAAGCAGCAGCTAACCATGTTGCGCTGATAGCCCTTCGTTGTTTAATCCTTGATTTCACACGAGGGTCTCCCTGGACTTCTGGTTCCAGTTTCAGTTCCACTGAGACGAGCACTTGGCTCCCCCAGCTCTGAGGGCTGTGAGAGGAACTGGAGTGCAGTGGTCAGAGGTAGTAGAGAATTGCTGCAAAATAGGATCAGCTGCAGATATGTTCAACCTCACAGTGAAGCAAAGAGCCCCTATTTCATACAGAGCTAATGAGGGAGTCTTTCAGTCACTCAAGCCAGGAGAATTATTTTCATGTGGAAATACTATCACCTCTGTTTAACACCAGCATACCCAAACTCCTAATCACTTGTCTTCCTGTGACTTTCCCTCTCAAATCTGCCTTTGGTCCAACTGGGAAAATGATCCTCTGTCTGTTCTTTGGGAATCTCTGTGAATCACTCCTCTGTCACTTGAACCTCTCCATCTAATTCAGACTGAGGTGGGCCTCACTGCTGGGCTTGCTTGCTGTGTTATACTTGGGTTCCTCATTCTCAGCTCCAGGGCACAGTACAGACTCACTGTTGGTAACCTCTCCACTTGCTTTTTTGGATCCCCTTCTCAGTCCTTCACTCTTTCATGATTCTGTCATGCCTATTCTACCACTAAAAAGCTTTTATTAAATCACTTCTATTACCCTGTCTATCTGCCAGTCTTCCTGGAAATCTCTCTTCCAGTGTTTTCCTCCTCAGCAGTCTCTGAATCACGCTTTTCTCTGTGCCTCTTCACCTTCACTTAAGGTGAAAAAATTTCGTAAGACACCTCCAGACAGTCAAAACAGTATTGGTTACCTAGTAAGATGGAAAACCAAAACTGAGCAATCACACTTTTCTGCACTTAAAAGTCCCCAGTTCTCTCCTGCCAGCAAGCGTATTACTGAGATTTCAGTATCAACAGGTTCAAGAGCCAAACGGCAATGAGATCCACGCCCTGGATGCGGATGTAGCCATGGCACTCAGAAGAGCGTGACCTGGAGCAGAGCTCTAGCAAGAGCTGAGTCTCAGTGACCCTGCCTTCACCACCTCCTTCAGGGTCCCACCAACTTCTCTTTCTCTGAGGCAACGCAGGCACAGGGAGGGAGAGAAGGACTGAAGTTCTGACCTGCCAATGAAACTAAGTAGGGGTTCTGCTCCCACCCGCTGCTGCAGTTTGGATCTGCGCCGTGGCTGGTCCTAGCTCAGCTCTGCGCTGAATGGATGTTGCAGATGGAACTCTGTAGGGGTGTGAAGAGTGACTGAGCAAAGAATAAAAACTAGGCAAGAACAGTGGATGTCTAACAGGTCACTGGTAGTCCTAGGAAGTGCTGTGGAGAGGTATGTTTGCATATAAATTCGGCATGCTAGAATCATTGCAGAATACTGCATTCTGCAAGCTCACTGTTTTCACATAAACCCGTTGTACACAGGCGTTTTGCAAACTGTCACCAAGCTATCTCAGAGACGAGCTATAAAGCTAAGGATTTGACAGCTTGCAGTCATTCAAGGTACTATAACTGCAGAGTGTCAAAATGTTAGGGAACATTATTGCAAAAGCGTAGAAATGCTTTTAAAACAGCTCTTTATCCTCTTGCAAGGTAGAAAGGTACTGCAGACTGTGGTGCAAGTGTTTATGTTCTGGCTGCCTGGAATCCTGCTCCGTATTTCCAAACAAGGTTTTGATAATTTATGAATGCAAAAGTCATTAAACAGCTGCTAGCATGCAGGGCTACAAGTATTGTTTCCTTCTAGGTACGGATGTACCTCACTGACTGGAAAACAGATTTCTCAGTATTGGATGTAAAATCCTTTGGAATTCAGAACGAACACTTCATTGCACCAAATTCCTGCAGATTAGATTAATTTCCAGTTAATCATCTGCCCCTATGCTTTGAGATAATGTATTCAGAATGAGAAATCTCAGAATATTTCAGCAGATTTGATATCTCCAGATTCAGCTGGAGCAAATGATGACAAAAGAACTAAAACAAGCTTCAAAAAAAATAGTTTTCATTGTAACACTCACTGATTGAAATGCTTTAATACTACCGCTTGTCTCCTACTCACTTATCTCTGCTCACGTTTGCTCTTCTTGTAAATGAGAAGAGTTCTGTTCCAGTTACTGCACAAAGGTCATTTTTTGGTGTTTGCTTTTTTTCCAGGTTTCTCTTTTCCCTTTTCTTTTCCTTTCTTTTCCATTTTTTTGTTTGCTAGACTCTTCAATGTCAACAGAGGTCCAATCCCCTTCTTGGTCATCAACCCATGCCACAGATTCTGGATCTCAAAAAGAGAGAACAGTCTGGTTACATTGCGGAAAAGGGTAAAAGCAAACCGTTGTGTGGAGCAGTATTACTGGTGGTTATTCTTGATGCAAAAAGTCAGACACACCGTGGTCTCCAAAGCAGCTCTTATTCTGCATTCAACCACATTGTTTGCAGCTTGACTGACAGCCACCTGACTTCTTTTATTGTGTTACTCTTTCAAGAGGAATTCCTTACCAGGGAGGACACTAACACTGCAGTCCTCCAGACCCTCTGAGCAGTAAATGACTATGTCTACACATTTTCAAATGCCATCGCTTAGTTCAGAAGAGAAGTTTGGGAGAAACACATTAGTTCATGAAGAAATAGCAGACACTCCAGAAGGAGAGGAAGAATTTTAGTTTCAGAAGAATCAAAGGCTGAGTGTTTGCCCTTCCTTCTTGCCTCATACTTTTTTCTGAGTTAATTCATTCCATGGCCCATCGGGTTATATAAACTGATCTTCCTTCTGGGGAAAAAAAACAAACAAATGAACAAACAACCCCCCCCCCCCACAAAAAAAAGTGTGTTTTGTTCAATATGTCTGCACACTGTAACTTCAACTCTCTACAGTCAAAACACAGTCAACAAGAGTGGCAGTTAGATTTGTCTCTAAACAGTGTCTTGACTTAGAGGACCTGACTTGTTTTTAGGGGCAGTAACCATTCCCCTGTCGCTGCCCAAGCTCCATTGCAAGTTGCAAGGGCCATACTGCTGACTGTGACCTGGCGGGGCAGTGACAACCTTCTGCTACATTTCTGAAAGCTGCCCAGTGCTCTATTTCCTGGTGGTTCCCTGTGTTTTACCTTAACATGATCAGTTTTAGAAGTATGGCTCCACAGTAGCTGATGCAAACAATGTTTTAAGGTGTTTTTGATGTCGTGCAGAGTGCTCTGTAGGTTGTTCTACAAAGTATCTGATTACTAAAACCACCGCTGTGTGTGTACATTTGCGGTTGCTTTCTTAACGCAGGTACCTTCACGACCATGGCTTTTTTACGCTTTTGTTCCTGTAAGTACTCCAAGATAGCAGATGTCCCCTGACAGCACACTTCGATCGGAGGGTCTGTCATAGGGTTCCCGTCCACAAGGACCACCTCCAGCTGCTGCAGGCTGGCCAAATCCTCGGGCAGCTGGGACAGCTGATTGTTCTGGAGGAGCAGTTTCTGCAAACCTGAATACACAAAAGCAGAGAGCTGCAACACAAAGAACAGGAATGATGTGGAATGCAGGAATTCCTGCATTCTCCCAGTAAACAGCATATGGATGAGGCCCAAACAATTCAGTCTGTGTATGGTAAGAGTTTGTGTATTGAAAACTCAAAGTGCCTCTCCAAGAGTGGAAGGCTGGGACTGGGGCTCTCCTAGCAATGCACTAACTTGGCTAGGTGAAGACTTTCACCTGGCAGGCTGGTGGCCAAATCCAGCTTTCGGAAGCCCTGCTAACTGGTGCACTGGCAGCACTAGTGAACTCAGCCACACGTGGAGACGCACTGGGGAACTGGGGAAGATGGGAAGACTGGGGAGCAACCCCAGAAAGCAGGTTCCTCACCACCGCCCTGGGGTCACTGGTGCTGACCCATCAGGTCTTCTCCCATCAGGGGTCCGCTTGGAGCTTGGAGACACCCCGTCCCTGGGCTCCTGGGGTTGGGGTGGGTCACCAGGAAGGACCTCCTGTCTACTTGGCTTGGGCACAGCACTTCCCTCACCCTCCCACCTCTTAGCCTCTGTCCGGTTTGGCCCTTACAATTACTGGATGAGCTCTGCACAATGCACTGCATTCCTTCTCTCCCTCCTAACCCCAGAATGCTTACTGGTATTTGTGTCCTTAGGGCCACAAACACAAAGATTATTTTTCACCTTGTATCTGGCATACAGACTCTGGGAGCTCCTTAAGGAGATTGTTGTGACAGTCAAGTATTTTCAAGTGGGTCAATGAGCCGACCTCTGGGGGCAGGTATTCCAGACAGTTATTCTCCATATGCAGTTCTTTCAGATTCTGGAAAATATGTGCATATAACTTTTCAGAACTGAAGGATTTTTCCTTAGCTTGCTTTATAATTAATATGCAGAGAGTATCAGTAAGTGCAGAAGTAAGGTTTAAAAGCTGAGACACCGTTGGGATAACTACCAGATAGAGAGAGCGCGCATGAGTTTTAAACACTGAGTATTGATATTCTTCCTATTTTAACAGCCCTGGCCTGATGCTGTACCATGTACATAAAGAGATTAGGAGAACCTTCAGTCCTGCATTTGGGAGCAGCTGAAGTCCACAAAAGCGCCAGGCCACAGCAGCAAAAGATCTTCCCCCTTCTGTTGCTCCTACCTGCAATTTGATGATGTCTCTTGGCAGACTTGTGAATTTAATTCCTTTATTTTGTCCCAGGTATAACCTCTCTAACGATTCCAGGAGAAAGATTTCCATTGGAAAGATACTGAACTGGTTTTCAGACAGGCCAAGGCATTTTAAATTCGTCAGTTCTTGCATTTCCACTGGTATCTAGACAGTTGTCAAAAAAAAAAAAGATACAGTATGTCATTTAAATGGTAATCTTAGAGATTTTATTTTTAGGGGAAAATCTCTAGGAAAAAGCTGAAGGGCTGCACTACTGTTGATTGTTTCCTCTGCTGTAGAGATTTCTTATGGGGTTGATTTTACTCTTAGCAAAAACATTTGTCTACTTCTTCACTTCCTTTGTATGCTCAGTGCAGGGGAGAGTCATTTAAATGGATCAACTCTGAAAGTGGTTCTTTTGCATGAATTACTACTACTAAAAACACTTAAGAAAAAAATTGGCACTGATGGAAATCTCCTTGGAAAAAAAGGAGTTGTATTTACTTAAAAAAGGGAGGTGTATTCTCAGACCTAAAACTGAGTATGTCATGCTTATAACAGCACAACTTAGAGTGCATATCTGTTCATTATCAAACGAACAGCAAACGTTAACGACGTTAAAGACATTAACAATATCACATCCATCTTAAAGTTGCTCTCTGCTGTGGTTCAGTTTGTGATGCTTTGGTTGTACACAAGGGCATCTCTTCATTTTCCCATATACATGGAAAAAAGACGCAAAAAACCTGAAGCAGTCCCTTCCCTCCAGTCACTATTTCATCTTTACTATTCCATACAAAGGTCAGTGCTTCTACATTCTTGCTTCTCTTTCCCTGTCTGAATACTCAGATGTTAGTAATAATGAGTTACCTATGCTCAGGTGTGTGCCAGGTGGAACACATCTCACTTTAGTAGAGAAAGGTGGGACTCAGCTGAAACGAAGAACTTAGACTTTGCAAAACGGGGGGGGGGGTCTCAATAAAATAAAAACAGAAACAAAGAAACAAATACCTCCTGTATTTGATTGTCATCCAGAGCCAATATTTCCAGGCTTTTCATAGTGCATATTCCTTTAGGAATTTCATCAAAGCAATTTTCACTCAGATCTAGTACCCTGACACTGGTTAATCTGGTGAAGGAGATGGGTACTGCGTGCAGTCCGGTGTTCCTCAGATAAACACGGGAAAGTGATGTCCAGCAGCGCATCTGGTATGGGAACTTCTCCAGGCTGTTACCAGACAATTTGAGATCTATCATTTCTGTAAGGTTCTGCAAACCTGGGGGAAGCTTGCGCAGGAGATTGTAAGACAGATCCAGCACAGCCAGCTTCTGGCAGTATTGCAGTGTAGGAGGAATGGAGGATAACTTATTAAAAGCTAAAAATAGCTTAACTAAGTTTGTCAACAAACCTACCTCTTGTGGGATGAGACTGATTAGATTTTCTTCCAGATCTATTATTTCTAAATTAGGAATTTGACAAACCTCAACGGGGAAAATTTCAAATCTATTTTTTCTGAGGTAAATTTCCTTGAGTTTTGTCAGCTTTGCTATTTCTTTAGGCAGACAGTGTAGATTGTTATCAGAAAGGCCAAGCAGTTCAACATGATGGAGGTACTTGCAGATCTGCACTGGGATTTCCTGCAAGTTTGTTTTGTAGAGCCTGAGCCGACGAAGGGACTGCAGGTTGCTGATAACCAGTAGTGAACTGTAAGAGAGGGGATTGTTACTTAAATCTAAGCTCAGAAGACGTTTCAGCTCCCCCAGTTCTTCACATATGTCCTGTATGTGATTCTGATCCAAGTAGAGAACCTTCATGTTCCTCAGGCGATTTATGGCTCGGGGGATGCTCACAATTAGGTTCTTTTCTACGTGCAGCTCCTCCAGACACTCTAGCCTGAAGACCTCTGGTGAAATGGTTTGCAGTTGCTTATTGGCCAAATCAATAAAAAATATCCTGTCTGTGATGTATGTGGGAAAAAGAGTTTCATTCTCCAGAGCTTCATTCTCTGGAGATTCATTCTCTGTTATTTCTTGTGCAGTCTGAACAAGGTCATCCTCAGAGCAGACAGGTTCATCTTTAGGGTAATGAATGTCCCTTGTGCTGGCGTCCACGCTCTCCTGAGACTCAACCATCTGTGCTCCTTATTTTTAATTTCATAAGAGAGAAAAAAAAAATAAAAATCAGCAGTACTCAAACACCTTCTTGCACTAAATAAAGACTGGAAGAATTTAGCATTTAGGGACAGGTTCTAATCATGGCTGTACCACTCCAAAACAATCTGCTTACATTCCTTGACATCAAGGGGATGTGTGTACAGCAGCACGGTGACTTGGAACCCAGCATCGCGACATGCCCCAACAGGGGGGTCAGAGGGTGGCCTTTGTGAAGTCAGTGGGGCTGGAGGAAGCATCTTCCTCGGTTCTTAATTTAAAAGTGCTGAGTTCTGTCTTCAGCTATGCTGACTGTAAAGCTGACAAGAGCCTTCCTATAAAAAGGTGCTACCTTCTTTTATAACACTCGGTAGTTTCTGAGCTGGAGAGACACCAGTAAGCCTGATATCTGATAACCTTTAAATTGCAGTATTTGGACTGTGAAAGAGTAAGAGGTGGAAAGGAGCGACCACCTGGCTGACTGTGTCTACAGGAGTGGGTGGAGGGCACCTTTTGGCTGACATTTAAGATAAACTGAGGGAGGAAGGAGAGGTTGAAATCAGGAGGCAACCATCAGTCACCTCCTACCTGAGGCCCTTCACATTCCCCAGGTGCTTTCCCCAGGTCACCAGAACAAGGAGGAAGAACTGAAACAACGGGGTGGGGGAGACCAATGCAAAGCTCTGCAGTCTCATTAAGGCACTGTATGAGGGCATTTTCTTTTTTATTAGCTCTGAGTTCAGCGTTCTGGAGTGAGTCCTGCATCTTGTCGGGTGAGGAGAAAGCGTGATCCCAGCTCAGCCCTGGGTTTTACTGGGGTCAGTGGAAGGATCTCCTCAGTGGAAAGGACAGGCTAGGGCACCTCCCAAGTAACTGCTTATCCCCATAGCTACGCTAACTTGTGCCAAGGCTCCTCGGAGGACACAGGCATGCCGCTGACTAACACATTCTGGGGCTAAGCAAGCCCGGTGTGATGGGCAGTGTGTGACGGTGACGCTGCCCCTGCCTGGCCTTCAGGCCTCTCCCCGCCGGGGTGGGACTGCTGCCAGAGCCCTGAGGGGACACCGGCGGCTGTGGCCTCCTCCTGCGCCTCTCACCCACGGGCAGGCTGAGGCTGCCCCCCGAAAAGCGGGCCAGGACGCTCCCTTGGATATCGGCTCTGTGGTAACGGGCCCAGCTCATGGAGCGGGTGTGCACGGGGAGGGTGCTGAGGAGCCGGGAGCAATGGCGGGGCCGGGCAGGGCCGGCTGCCGGGGAAGCAGCGGCCGTGGGGATGTGCTTGCTGGGTGTCACCAGCTGTCTGGCAGCCTCGCACCCTCTTATGGGCTTTAGGGGGACTTGTAATGGCCATAGATGCCTGCATTGTACTATCACCAGTAATTCAGGGGCTTGTATCTTTTTGTGTGGATGCTGGAACCTAGCATTTGTGAAGAGCAGGGTGCTGTGGTGCTCGGTGTGAGCCCGCTGTTCAGGCGGGACACCCGAGTCAAAAGGTGCCTCCTGTAGCTGCCACGTGCACCCCAGGCCCCTTTCAAAGCTGCTGCTTTTGTATCCAGATCCCAAGACACTGGGGGCAGGAGGGCAGTTTGCTGCGGGCCTTGCAGCTTTGCTGCTCTCAGTGAGGCTGAGACTCCTCCCAAAGCTTCCCACCTTCGTGCCTCTGTTTGGCCTGATTTTCTCAAGTAACTGCAACACGGTGGATTAGATTTAATCACAAACTGCAGGAAACAGTCCCTTTTACAAGGAGAAGGGATCTATCTATATGAATATTATGTCTAAAGGCTCAGATCCTCTGTGGTGGCAGATCAGGAATATATACACAAGCCCACGTTTTTTTCCTTCTTTTTTTTTTTTTCCCCTCCCTCTGTATGTCTGTATCTATCTGTTATTCTTGTGTTACATTCGAATAATTGTAACCCTTTTCAGCCCAAGCCCACTTTTATTGTTTTATATCTCCCAGCACAACAGAACTTGCGTCCATGGAGATGTTGCTAGGCTGCTGTAACGATGCAATAACAGTTTGTTTTATTTTCAAGCACTGTCATGTCAGTTCCTCCAGACCTTCACCAGCAGTATTTGCAGGCTTGTCAAAACCTGAGCCAACCTGAAAACCCTTTCATTGCTCGTGTGCTTCAAGAAGCTGATAAAAGTGATAACATGTAAGGAAATAACAAACAGCATTTTTCAGATTCTTCTGAACTCCTTAAACAAGAAGTGGGACAAGGAATTGAACAGTGAGAAAGTGTATGCAGTTTCAGGCTTAAACACAGATCACACTTAACATTTACTGTAGAAGTTTTGGTTTGACTCATCTTGAAATCATATTTCAGAAGTTTGTAGCTGTATATCCCTTCTGGACAGCTTTACAACAGTTAAATCAAAGGTGAAAAGGTACAGAATAGTGACTTTACATCCCTTAGAGAAGCCAAACCCAGTGTCTATAGTTATTCTAACTCCCTTCCTTTTGTCTTGCTCCTGTTTAAAAAGCCTCAGCTGCATCCGGTTAGCTTCCAGCTGGTAATGCTTTCCTGAACTGTCTCTGACAAGGTATAAACCACCCAAACTGTCTCTCTTTATGTGGCAAGATAGGGCTTCTTCTCATGGATGCTCTTGGGAGCAGGATTAATTGTCATTTGGAGAGAGAACCCAAGAGAAGACAGTGTAAGGTAGTGGTTTGTGTTAGCTTTTTATTTTGGGGGTGGGATAGAGTAGATAAAAGAAAGGTAGCAAGGTGATGATAAGGTAACCTCCAGGACAGTTTCTCTATTTTCATCTGCCCTCCCCTCATCTTGCTGTTTCCTGCTCTCTGTGTATGTGTGGTCTTGCAGCTATGCAGTGTCTTGAGAGTATCAAAATGGATAGAGCTTAGGTACAGGGTGAATCATATTGTCTGTTATGGCATTACCACAGCTACAGCAGCTAACTGCATGCAAGAGTACTAGTGAGGTTGCACATAGATACGCTTCTTATCTGGAGAGAGAATTCATTTTTCTGTATCATTTTCCCTCTCCTGATGTGCTTAAATTTTTGTGTTACAGGAAATGGACAAAAGGGATCACATTAAAAATAGCTGGAAATAATCATTTAGTGCCTGTGCAGAGAGTTACAGATGAAGATCTTCAAGTTCTTGCCTTTGTCTTACGCAGTTCTATATTTGTCACAGGTGAGTTTTTTTTTTTCCTTTCTGTGTTTGATGTGCTAATATTGTGGTGGTTCAACATCAATGGGGAGCTAAACATCATATAAAAAAATAAAAAACATAAAACATAGGCAGTCTTGCCTTCAGCCTTAGTTCATCTTTGTTTCTTTTTGTTCATAGATCAATTAATTGTAGGTATACATTTGTCTCATTCTTCATCTTTTTCAGGTTTGGATCTTAGGTATAATGTATTGACTGATGTTGGAGCAAAGCACATGGCAACATTCCTCCAGGTGCCAAAATGATGTTTATGTTTCAGCAATATGATTTATTTGGCTATGTTAATATTTCTGTGGTGTATTTGAGACAAGAATGCATTGGTTTGGCAGAATTCCACTAATTTTGGCTTTCGTATCCAAATCCATCCCACTAGAATTTCAGATTGCATTCTCTGGGGGACATTTTTAATTTCTGAGAGCAAAAGAGTTTGATATTTATCTAGGGTGTCGTGAAGAAGGAATGGTGGAATAAACCAGAGGGCTTTTAGGCTTACATTCAATTAAACTAAGGATGTAATGGTAGTGTCAAGTGTGCCAGGGCCTTTGTTTCAGATACTTTATCCTTTCTATTAGCCTTTCTGTGGTTCTAAACATAGGAAGCTTTAATGTTTCCTTTCTGTCATTGTTAGCACTTGAAATACAGACTGGAAGTGGTGAGTTTCCACTCTGTGCCTGTATTTCTAGAGCTCAGGGGAGTGCCTTCAAGTTCACAAAGTACCTGGAGGTCTACATCTGAGCTTAGCCACCTGCCTTGTTGGGTCATATGGGTTCCTAGGTGGCTATTGTAAGCCCCATGAGGATTTACACACTGCATGTTTTTCTGTCTCTCTCCTCTGATGTACTTTGGCATTCTCAAACCACTTCTCCAGATCAGGTTCTGTCTGTAAAGCAGTGCAGGATGGAGGTTGTAGGTATGTGTATGACACATCTCTTTTGAAAAGTTCAGGCATGCTCTAGAAAAGAAGTCTCATTGCTTTCTGCTGTATTTGCTCCTAAGGAAAACTCAACTCTGTGGTACCTTAACCTGATGTTTAATGATATTGGTACAAGCGGAGCAGAGCTGATAGCGAAAGCCCTCCATGTGAGTATTAGTCTGGGAGATTTAGACGTTGGCATCCAGTTTGATATTTTTTTGCTTTTGATGAACCGTACTAGTTGTCCTGCCAACATCAAAGTTGGCTGAAAGGGCCCTCTGTCTTCAGCCCATTCAGCGTTCTGCTGTAACACAGGGATTGCTTGTTTTCCCAAGGCAGCCTTCAGAAATCAGATTTCACGCAAGAGAAAGTTGCGCTGTGCTGCCATTAATACTTAATTATCACAACTATCGCTCTGGATTTTTCTGTGAGAAAAATGCTATGCTGTAAGTGGTATAATGCTATCAATATTTTCCTTTGAGTTGTTTTTTTTTTTTAATTTTGTATTACATTTGCCTGTACCTTGATGTCAATGCTAGTCTCAAGTCAAGATGTCTGAGACGTATTTTCAAAGCTTTGCCTCACAGCAACAGCACAAAAACATGTTAGTTGTTTTTAACGTGGTTTCCTAAGGAAATGAGGCTTGCATGTAATACTTGTTGTGTTTATGAAACAAGGCTCTCGTGCGCTCTTTCTTCCTCCTTCATAGTCTTTGAACTAATTTCAACTAAATCTGGGAGGCCTCCAAAACACTAAGGTTGTACGGTAGAGCTGTAAAACATCGGGCTTGGCAGCATCCCCCAAAGCTATTTGTGCAGCCCTGAAGCAGCATTTGCTGAGCTCATCCTGCAGGCAGGTGGCAGGACCTGACCTGGGCTCCCTGTGGGTGAGGGGGGAGGAAAAGGGGACCAGGGACAAGTGGAAGACATAAAAGCCATACAAAACCAGGCTTCGTTATATCTTCTGCTCACAGAACTACTTGTTTTTGTAATCTCTTACCTAATCAATTATAATCTCTGGTAAAGAGTACGGTGGTACCGAGGAATTAAAAATAGAAAACTGCTCTGCATTGCACTTAGGACTTCATCCGTTTAAAAGGTATTTTGCATCCATTGAAATTCTATGGAGAGTTGGGGAGAGCCGCTGACTTCCCTCAACCTCTGATCAGAACTTTCTACTGGCAGTCCTGCAAAGACTGATGCATTGATTTGGCTGTGTAAAAAAGTCCTACTGAAATTGATTGTCTTTGCTGGGCTTTGATTTCAAAGCCTCTGAGAAATACAAGCAAACTTCTGCTTTCTTAAAGGCGCTTTGTATTCTTGTTTAAGTGAGTTTTGGTATAGCTTGCATTTCAGTTGCCAATGTATGCAGAAATACCTGCCTGGATTATTTTCATGAGTGTGCAACTTGTAAACTTGCTTGGGAGAAACAAGTTTTCAAATAATTAAGTTTTGCTTCCAGACTCTTTATGTGCTTCTGCTGTGGGGAGCTTGCACCAGCTGCTTAGTCAGTGTTATCACTTGGGTGCAATTCTAGAGGGATGTTTGGTCTGTGTGGCAACTAGCAGGATTCACAGGAAAAAGGACAGTTGTTTAGTTGTTGTTCTTGTCGTTTGAAAGGGATTTTTTTTTTTGTCTAGAGGAATGAAACCCTTGTATATTTGAGAATGACTGGAAACAAAATAGGAAACCAAGGTGGAATGTACTTTGCTTCGATGCTACAAATTAATTCCACCTTAGAGAAGTTAGATCTTGGAGACTGTGATCTGGTAAGTAAACCAGTAAAATTGTCAGCAGTTACACAAGTCACTGTACGTGTCAGTGTTACAAAGATCCTGCAGTGCTTGCTTAGAGGAAGTGCCCTCTGTTGCCATTGAGTTTGCATCTTCTGATGGCTGGAGGTAACGCAATGTATAATAATGCAATGCGTGCTTGGAAAGGTGTGTTGCATAAAACTCTGAAGTCATAACCAATGATATATTCGAGTCACTGTCCCTGGGAATTCAGGTGCTTGGCTTTCACATATTCCAGCATTGTTTCTCTTGTTCATTTTTTGTTATGCTAAACCCTGTGTGATCCACACTGAAGAAGGGGGTTCTTCTAAAGCATGCAGTGCTATAAAGCCTGAAAGTCACCCTCCCCATAGCTCTGTTGCTCCTGTCAGAGCTCGACTCATAAAGGACTTAAGTGTGGCAGTGCTGAATTGAGTAGGAAGGCCCCTAATTTGATCTCAGATAATTTGCTGCCTCCAAGGTAGACGTTGAGACTCCCCCGAACTGCCCTGGGAAGGTCAGGAAGGTAGGAATGGCTCAAGGCACTAAACAGAGTGTTTCCCACTTCAGCCAGTAAAAACCATGGATGGCTTTAAACACCTTTGGGGTTACGGCAGCAGGTAACAACTGGAGCTGTGAACGTCCTCCAGGTGGTGTGTCCTTGTGAGGCAGCCTCAGCGGGGTTGCAAGGTGGCTGTGGTTCTTCTCCCTGCCTAGGAGAACTTGGTCCTGTGTCTCGCCTGGCAGGAGAATGCTCCGACCAAGCTAGAAGTGAAATTGAGGTGGGCTGCTCTCAGCCTTCTGTTAAAGCTGCTTGTTTCTCAGGAGAAGTGTACGTTGGGCATACAGAGTAAGCTGCACTGTAACATAACAGTTGTGGCCGTCACCTGGAGGTCGGATGCAAAACTTTATTATATTTGTTCACTGGAATTGCAGAATTTGCTCCCACACTAGAAGGGGGAATACCTTCCAGAAACTGCGGAGGTTATGGATACATAAACAAGGAAAGTGTTGCTGGAGTAAGATTTATTTGAACACTTAATATGTTTATGCTTGGTAGGAAGCTGACAGAGTTGTTTTAAAATGAAATAGCTTCAGGTGTAGACCAGCCTAATTGGAAAGGAACATAAATGCAAGGTAGTGACCAAACCAAGGAAATACAGAAATCCACATCGGCCTGTATTCTAGACTCTGACTACTCTGTACCACGTTAATTCACTTTTAGTACGCATTTATCTAGTGGATAAATGTTAGCTAAGACTTTTACTGAAGACCTTGGGGAACACACACAAGCTATATTTTGCTTCATAAATTGGGAAAAATGAAGTACAGGATTAATTAAATAGACAAAGATCTCTCTGAGATGCATTATTCTTGCTTTTTATTTTCTGACTTGCCAAATTTCCTGGTCATTCGTAGTTCTTAGTCTAATTCCATTCTGTTATTCTGCAGGGAGTTGGCCTGTAAGCGCTTGCCTACAGCACTTACATTTCTCCAAGGTACAGGGAGGCAGAAATTATAGCATTTCCAAGCAGAGCCCATTCAGTGTTTTTGACCTTCTGACGATCAATTCTAAGAAGTCGTGGTAATGTAGTAGCTCGATCTATACATTGGACAGGTTTATCTAAAGGGTTTGTTTATTTCCATTTGCAGGGCACGCAGTGTCTGATAGCGATAGCAACAGCCCTGACTCAGAACAAATCAGTCAAAGCAATAAACCTAAATCGTCCTTTACTATACAGCCAAGAGGTACGTTGGTAGACTGCAGTGCCAGCTCAGTCAGAGAGAAGCATAAGTAAAGTCCACGCTGATGTATTTATGGAACTAGACTACAGGACTCTGGGTTTTCTTACAAAGTGACGTAATAATTTTAAAAAAAAAAAAGGCATGTAGATTTTTTTATTATTTTTTTCTGCCACAAGTTTTGTGCCCTCACAAGCCACCCTTGTTTAACTAGGAGGCTAATTTTTTTTAATCTTAAGTGTCTTTCTTGGTATGTACGCGTATGTTAAACAATGGGCTAATGGAGATGACTCTGTATTACTGAACGCGGTATTCCTTCCGCTGCCAGAGCATAGAGAATTTTATGCATCAGTCAGCAAACCGAGGGATAAAAGCTGTTTAGCAGAAACGGAGGGGAAGAACAAAAGGCTGCTTTTTATCTGAGCAGTGTGGTACATGGGCAATTGCCAGAGGCTGCAGCCTAACGAAGAAAGGCATACTTTAACAATATGCCACATTCACTGCGCTGTGTGGTTTTGTTGTTTCACTATGTGAACTTGAAGCTTGAATTTAACAAGTGAATGAACCTCAATGTGAAACCTATGCTGCATTTGCGATCCAAAACAAAGACACAGACCTGCCAAAACAATCAGGCGCTGGAAAGAGAATCAGTAAGGCAGTGTCTGCTGGGGGCAGCACCACGGGCCACTGGATGGGTACTTGTGCACAGAGGTGTGGGCTTTCACCTGCAGGCATGCAACTGCTGTGAACGGCTGCTGGTCCTGCTGAAGCCTTGGCCACAGAGCTGGTTCTGCCAGGCTGGCAGCACTTTTCAGCTGCCTGTGATGCATACCCCCATTTTCCTGATGGCAAGATAACGTAATTAAACTGTCACGAAAGCCAGATCTTCCCATATCCCAAAAGTAATTTTAAGAGTTTAAACAGATTATAGTTGTTTCTTTTCTACAAGATGGGTTTGATCTGCCTAAGTATAGTTTTACAAGTAAATTTAAACTACTGGTATTGAAAGTAAAGGCCTAGTCTGCATCTGTGAGAGTTTCTCTTTGAGTTCCCACCTTCAACCTGATCATCTTCTGAGGCCTCTGGATTGCTCCCTTATTTTTGACTCAAAGAATTCACTCGGTTTTTTTTGTAACCAAATGTGACAATATCAAAATGAATTTACTGTGCCTTACAGTGACAGGGCATATTTTTCCCCACAGCAATTCTGTCTCTTTTCATGAAATAAGAGTGTCATGACAAAATGTTTGTAATGTTAGTGAGGGCTGACTCAAACATAGTTTTTTTTAAAAGCAATGTCTGGGAGGGAAATTGATTAGATATAATGATTCAAGCACTGATGCTCCTGATATTTGTAGGGATGTATATAGCACTGTAAGTCTGCAAATACTTTTGTTATTTTTCACCTTTTATGAGTTCTAATAATACATTGTTTCCTTGCTATTTTTAATATGAAGTTGTAATTACAAAATAGCACGCTACTGATGAAAAAGTTTTGCTGTTGTGCATCTCTTACTGAAGCAAGACCATATCTTATTCTAAAATAGTTTAATAAAACTTAGTGTATACTTCTAGGAAGAGACCACAGTCCATGTAGCTTCGATGTTGAAAAATAACTCTTCTCTTGTGGAACTACATTTATGCAAGCACGAAATTAAAAGCTTTGGTGTAGAGCGACTGTGTGAGGCATTGTATGAAAACTGCAGTCTGAGATACCTTGATCTTAGCTGGTAAGAGTTACTACATGACATAGCCTTGACTAACATTAGACACTCATTTTCTTAGCATTTTTTTAAAAAAAAAAATATATATGCATAATGTCTTTCAGTAATAGGATAACTCGTGATGATGTGAAATTTTTGGGAGAACTACTAAAACGGAACCAAACCCTGGAAATACTAGATCTTAACTCAAACCGAATAGAAGATGACGGAGCCGTCTACTTGAGCGAAGCTTTGGCTTTGTACAACAGGACTTTTCAGGTGTTAGTATTTACGTAACTTCCCCCTGGGGCTGCAAGCTTATAACCACTCAGGGTAAAAGGAGCCCAGACTTTGCAGTGGCTGAATTGACACGAAAATCATGTATTTTTCTGTTTTGATTGGTAGCATAAAAGTCAGGAAGTTCCAAAACTTTTTGGTCCAGCTGAGAAGGAAAAAAATGTGAGCAACAGATTGCGTGGGGTTCATTTGCCTAAGCATAGGTGTCTCTGCCATTTCAGGTGTCCTGAGGCCTGTGAGAGATCCGCAGGGTGCTGCAGGGAAGCCACACAAGTTCTTTTGGAGACCTGCAGCTGGAGGCTAGGCAGGGCATACTGATGCGTCTTACGTGGCACGAGAGGCTTGTGTTTAGACAACCGAATGAAGCCGCCTGTAGCTTCACATGACCGATAGGAGTAAAATGCTAGGCCAAGAAATGCCGTGCAGGCCATAGTGCTGATGCTTCATGTTCGCCTTCCCTGCCTGTACTTGTTCTGTTCATCTTGGGTCCATTGCTGCGTGTAGCCTGATAGATGCTTGTTCTTCTATCTTTGGGTTTTGGGTTGAAGCTTAGATGGGTTTTGTAGAGGGTCTCGGCATCTTGCATGCGATTCGCAGCTTCTAGTCACTCTAAGGGGGATGAGGGAGGCTATGGGATCTGCTTTGTTCTTAAAGCATAGGTCCCTGTGGTGCGCAAGCGTAAACAAAGCAGGATCTGTAGGGCTCCAGAATTTTAAGATAATCAGATTCCATGCAGGGATAAGGCTCTATATTTGTTGATTCTGATCTTCAACAGATAAGAAAATCCTCTGTTGAAGTTAGCTTCCGGGTGAACCCAAAAGGGCTGTAATCTCTCCATCGGGGTGTATTTTGTAGCCCGCATTAAACCGTGCCGGCAGGATGTAAAAGCTGATCAAAGGTGTTACCTGAAGCCATTAGTTTTAAGTAGCAGACTGAGGAGGTGGTGGCTGCTAGGTGCCTCTGAAAGCCTTCCAGGTTCACTAACATAAAAATAACTGCCGGTCCGCGAAGATCAAAGCTTAGCCTGGCTCCGTGCCAAGGCCTGGGCTTCAAAGCACACTAAAGATGAGACGTGGCCACCACACAATAAGTCACTGACACTGGAGAACTAAATAGTGAACAACCTGGCTGTGTGAGTCACGGAAGTGCCTTAAGAAATAGCACAATTCCATGGCCCAAGCTGCCTCTAGCAGCCTGAAGAAGGTTTTATAATAGGACTGGACTTAATGCAAGTATCTCACTGCATTATTAATAACAAGTATAGAGTTTCATTATACATATAACTATATAAAATCTATAGTAATATAACTTAGTAAAAAAAATATTTTTAACTATGATATGGGAATTGAGTGGTGTGGCACATCTGCATAACTCTTTTCTCTGTTTATTAGGTTATCAGTAGTAAGCAACAATATAAGTGGCAAAGGCCTCGTCGCTCTTTCACAAGCAATGAAAACAAACATGGAACTTTCCTATATTTATATCTGGGGGAACAAATTTGATGATGCCACCTGTATGGTAAGTGTTTGCTTCTGAACTCTTCTGAGAGTTTTTTTTCTTAACTGTTTTTCCCAGCCACTGGGAAGAAGCACTTAGTGAACAAGATGTTTTTTTTTTAATTAAATCAAACATATTATGATGCTACTGTAGCAAGTCACCTGATATCAGCATACTGAAACAACCAAGTACTTGACTATTGTGTTATACCTTCTAGATCCTTCCTTGTCAAAGTACAATATTATTTGTCAGATTTGTGGTTTTATTAATTGCAGGCATTTTCAGAATTAATTCAGACTGGCCGTTTGAAACCTGCTTGTACAGACGTGGAACCCTATGAAGTGGATGGGTACGTTTACCTTGCAGAGCTCTCCCACGGCCTTAAGAAGCATTACTACTGGACACCCAGTTGTGGGGAGGTAACGAACAAAGCTGCTAATGCCAGCCTGGCAGTTGGGGCTGTTTTGGAATATTTGTAAGGTAGAAGTAGCCTGAAGCCATAAATGCTTGAGGTTTTTCCACCTGGCTTCTAGTGAAATGGATGACATCATACTTACTGCAGGTTGTTTCTTTAGAGTCTCTAGTCTAGGAGTCTAAAAACACTTGGAAATGATATTAGAGATGAGATATTGAACCAGTAGCCATGAAATTTGTTACTAAATAATACCCAATCTATTAAAAGCCTATTAATATGAAAATGCGTTAATTCTGCTAGTCATTTCTGTTGCGTGTGCATCTCCTTTAGGGACATGGCTTCGTGGGTGATATTGGTGGTAGTGGGATGGTTGGAGGTCTTCTCCAACCTTAATGGTTCTGTGATTCCATGATTCCTTTGCCTTACTGTAATTAGATGTAGTTCCATTGCCCTTCCTGGGCTGCAGTTCCTGCAGTCAGGCTTCCCTGTAGTAGGGAGAGCCTGCAGGTAGTGTTGTTTTGTCTCTGCAGGCTGGATGCCAGCCAGGCAGACTGAACTGATAAAAGCTTCCACCTAGGACTGCCGCTGGGCAGCAGCTTTGCTTGAGAGCAAATCAGATATGTGGTAGAACAAGATTCCTGTTTGAGTAAATGCATTTGTTGCCACTGCTCTGTTACGCTCTCCTTTTACTTAAAAATGGCGTGCTTGTGTTTTTATCCAAGAGTACTTTATTTTAAATCCAAGTTAAATGAATTTAAGCTGTTAGCCCCAAGAATGCATGAACTCTAAAACTAGTAAACCTAGTTCAGATATATAAATGGTATTTTGATTAACTTGCTGTATGTAGTTCTTTCTTAAATGACAAATGAAAATCACCACTGAACTTGGTGTTACTTCTTCCTGTCTCTTAAACTAAAAACACTTCCATCATTATAACTGTGTGACAATTCTGACATATAAATAACACAACATATGCATATAAAGGTAGTTAAAATTTGTTTAATGCTTTGGATACAAGCTGCTTAAAAGTTTGGGAATCACTCAGATTGTTTCCTTTTCCATCCATTCTGCTTATACCTGTAGGAGCACAGATCTTGTCAAGTCTAAAACAACAAAATGACCCAAGTATGACAGAGGTTTGCTCAAAGGTTTTCACTAATGCAATCTTCTGCATATCTAAATGTGCCTGATTTAAAAAAAAAAAAAAACACAACACTAGTGTGAAGTACATGTAACAAAATAATCTGTAAACGCGTGTGCACACAGGCAAAAGACCTGTAAAATGGAAGTCAAAAGAAAAAGATAGGAAAGTAATTTCAACAGTGTACTTAAAAAGCAGTGACGTGTATTACCACAGTGGTAGTGTAGAAACAGAGAGGTGTATGGATACACTTTATCAATCTGAAATGACCAAGGTGGTAGTGGTAGCTACTGTGTTGTTGTTTGTTTTAATATTTAGAAGATAAATTAGCTGGGCTTTGTTGGTCCAAAAATTGGTTAGTATCATCAGAGGACTTAGATCTCCTTGTCAATCAACTTCTGTGTAGTAGAACAAACGTACCTGCTCAGTGGACTTACCTCTGTCTCTGCTCCCTCAACCTGCTTGCCTGCTAGAGCCAGTGTTTAGGACCTGAGCAAATTTTCTTCACCCTCCTGACCAGGAGTTCCCCCACGTTCTCTTCACAGAACAGCTTAGCAGATGTAATACCCAAAAAGTGAGTGCAGAGCAGGAGAACGGAAATTTATTTACCTTTCTGGCCTGCATATGGACATCTTAACCTGTGACCATCCCGGTTAGCACAAATTTGGTCTCTGGTCACCCTGTGAGAAGCCTAGCCTAGACAGCTGCTTGTGTTTTAGCTGTTGTTGCAGAGGAAGAAGAGAACAACAAAAACAGAGGTTGAAGGTACAAAGAATGTAACTGTTTGAGAGGGACTTGCATACTATCAGAATTGAAACTTTTTAAAGTAGTAGATGAGCTGTAATACTGGCTTGCATTAGCAAACATTGTTTTTCTGCATGTTGCTTCTTTGGAGCATTGCAGGTTGCACTGTGATACTCTAAAGCAACTATTCTTAGTGCTGACACTGGAGAATTTCTTGCCAGAAAGACCACTACAAGATTCAGATTTAGGTATCACTTTTCCCTGTATCTGTCTTTCCCTTGTCCCGTACATGAAGTTCAAGCTAACTTTGTTGCCTGAAAGTTGTCTTAAATTTGTTAAATCTTGTTAAACTGCTGTGATAACAGGTAATCAAATCTAGCAAGTCAATTTCAACTCTACCAACAGCAGTGTTTTATTTTTAGTAGATATGATAAGATAGCAATGCTGTTGTACACAAAAAATTAACAGCATAATGGCATCATGTTCAAAAATGCTAGCGTGTTTTTTTGAAATGTTTTTCTCCATGTGAACCCTTATTTAACAACAGGAGCACTCTGCATTATTGATGAGATCAATAAGAATAGCTCATAAGAAAGGGCTACAGTGTCATTCTTACTGACTTTTGTATAAACAGATTCCTGCAAGCTATAACTACTTATACCAAAAAAAAAAAATAGGTATTGTTTAAAGAGGTCTATGCCAAAGACACTGCTTTCCTTTCTCTGAAACCCCAACCCTGAAATTCTTAGAAGACATCACCTTGCGCTCTTTTGAATGAGAGAATTCACATAGGCTAGAAATTCTTGCCATGCTGTTTTAGTACTACAAGCATAATCCTGTTCTGTTAGCAAATTTTTGCAGCTGCCAGAACTCAGAGCACCTTTCAGAAAGGCAGCATTTTAGTCTCACTTTGAAAGGAAGGAAAATGACTAAGCCAGCAGGTTAGTGGTATAGGGCAGGTCGATTAAGTCCTACTTCATACTCTAGCCACTATACCACCTCCTGTAAAATTAAACAATTGAGTAAAAATAAATTAAGATACAAATTCTGATAAATAACTCCACTGAATATCTACTTGAGCAGATAAAGTACACCTTCAAAGCACTCAGGAAAAAAAATAATAATCCCCCATCCCTCAAAACAAGTGTGGGGGAGAAAAAAGTACTAATGTAAGAGTGACCACATGAGATCGCATTTAGAATAAAGTTCTTGTTTAATTGGGTTTGAACAGATCCAAAATATTTTCTATCAGAAAAATTGGGTGGTTTTGCTGCCAAGAAAATGCACTAATCCTTGCTGTGTTGGTGTGCTGTGCCTAGGGCAACCCTACGTCTTTCTGACAGGGTGCTTTAGTGGTGGTTATGTTAGACTGCTTCCCTCCGCCTCTTGTTTCCCCTTGCAGTTATAAATAGCACGCACAAGGTGAGGGAAAAATACAAAACAAGTTTATTAAAGTCTAACATAAAACACTTCAGGCTGAGTATGTACAACTCCCTTCCCTTCCCAGGTGATTATAAAATTGAGAGTTGAGCTATATACAAATAACAGAGGAAGAAAGGTATATACATGAAAGATACTTTAAAAATAATTTAACCAAAAATCAGTCATTAGTCTTTATCTTAATTCTGCAAGGCTTATTGATAGCCTCTCCAAGATCACAGCCCTGAAGTCCTTGACATGGGACTTGTCCATACTCAAAAATTTTCTTGAAATACATGATTTTAGGGAAGTTGTCATGCTTTGTGCCCACATACAGACACAAATTCAGAAGTAAGTGCCATACAAGGAGTTATTCTAACAAATATTTTGAAACAGCCAATTCAGAAACTTATTGATGTAGATAATCTATTTAGGCAAAACTTGCACTGACTTTAGTGCAAAACTGACTGAAACAGTACTGAAACAATGGTGTTGCTGAGATAAATCATGTCATTCTCTCTAAATTACTGTTAATGGAATTATTAATATATCCTCTTTCATTTTGCAAGTAGGTTTTAAGAATGAGAATTCTCCCTAAAAAACAATTCCATGCTTTCTTCTATTAATCCCTTAAAGAAATTACCAATACTGTTATAAACCTTGTGCCTCCAAAATGAACGTGGAATCCTTAAGCCTATGATTTAATGTGCAGCTGATTTCCATGCATCTATCAGCAAAAGGTACAGTGCAGACCTGCTTCTTCAGGCCCTACAGCACTCAGCATGAACATTCCTACAAATTTAATATATATATTTAATATCTATATATATTTAAAATCTATATTCTAGTAAATGAATACAGTTAATAGAGATCATACCTCAGCAGCTGAGATATCTTCACGAGAGATGAGGATAGGAATCGAGACTCTCAGATGAGGACTGAAGAGTGCAGGTCACTAAATTATTGCTCCAAGACAAAACTACAAGCCTGTGTGTTCTACTAAGAAAGGTTAAAATTGTTGTCTTGTAAAAAATAATGATTATCTTCTTGTCTATAAAGAAAACTAAATGACTAATAAAGAAAGCGTTACTCTTTTTAAATATCTAAACAAATCCTGTATAAATCTAAGTACTGTTCTTTAAAAAAGTCTGAAAATCTAAGAATACGGTATTAAGCTATAATTTTAGAAATATAAAAACAGTCCAAACAAACATTATTATGGAATGCATTTTCTATGTAGGAATGTGTGTTTTTTTTTTTTTCCTAGCGCTATTTCTCTCTTGCTGTCTTTTATCCTGGATATATTAATCTTCACATGCTTTTCTTCAGAAAACAGCAGTGTATCATTAGTTTATCTTCCCAAGTTGGTTAAACATTAAATGTATCAGTTGTACGTCTTTGTTCTTTTTTTCAGCACTCATGATTAAGCCTAGGTCTATCCCAAGACTTCTGATCTATTTTCAGAAAGAGAAAGTAAAGCCTTAGGACAAGCTACACGGCTCACTTTTGTTAACGCAGGGTCAAGATCTTTGCCATTTGTCAGTGCCAGCTAGCTAAGGAATCCCTCAGCTACTACATCAACAACAGAAACCTGAAAAAAAAAAAAAGGGGGAGAGGCAATGCCAAACAAGAAAATCTGAGCACTTCATCTATTGTCCTTTGTCAGCAGTATGAAGGACAGCAGCTGCCCATAAATGTTGTGCTATGAATAAGCAAAGAAAATAAAGGCGAGGAAGATAGAGCGGTAATTAGCTTTGGGGGACAGGGAGAGGTGCCTGCATTAGGAATGTTCCTGGGGAACTCCACACTGTCCGTGGTAGATTTTTTATCAAATTAGTCATGATTAAAACCTAAAATATGATCAAGAAGCGGTTTTAAACATGCAGCCTACAAAGATGATCAACACAAAGAAGTAAAAGGTCTGTTACCTCACAAGCACAAACATGTGGAAATTAAAAGAAAACGATAGTCATGCTCAGGAGTCAAGGGACCATTTGCAGAATATTTAAATGAAGTCCTCCAAGAATTTTTTCACAAGGCTTTTTAATTAAGGTGCAGATTACTTATTACTCCATGTAGAACAGAATTAGTTAAGAGGTATCTCCTATGCCCTTCGATTTATCAGTGTCTGGACACAAGGCATCAGTGGGAATAAAATGCTAGCACCAAGTAAATAACCAACAAATAATATCTTTAAACGTCTTGTTGGTACAGCATTACGATTGTTTCTCACTATTTGATGATTACTTAGATAATGCTTACATTATGCTAATGGCACAAACTGGCAAAACGGAGCATAAAAGTACGCCTACTGTCAAGTAGTCTTTAACTAACGACCCTACCAGGACACTATGGATGGTGCTTTTTTTAAAATTTAAGTTGCTAGTAGTAAAACATACCTTTACAAGGGTCTTGCTAGATACCAACTGTGTGCAGTTACACTGGACAAGCAACGTGAGAGGTAAAGCAATACATAAATACTTCAATTAAAACAAATCAGTCACACTCTAATAAACCCATGCCTGAAAGAAAATTAATCTGCTCTGTTGTATTCTTCTTAATGCCCCCTCAGGTAGCATTCATTCAGTATTTTCACAGTGAAGGGCAGTGTTTGTTTCTTCTTTTGTACAGTAGCACAACAAGTACTACTGTCACAGAAATGATAATTATGAAGCTATGGTTCACGCCTCACAATTAAGTCAACGTCTTTGTCTCCGTTACAACATGCACGTTCCAGCACTTCTTTTTAGCAAATGCTGCTGTTTGTGCCAAACCCAGGATGTTTCAGAGATGTGAAAAACAAATCTGAGACAAGATACAACAACGCTAGATTCATTTAAATAAAAAAAAAAGAGTGACTTGTTGGAAAGAATACGCAGCAGTATCTATGCCATTGCAGCCCTCTGACTTGCCATGCTGAAGAACCTCCCTTACTTGCCTTGTCAGGGGCGTAACACCAAGCTCGCTTTCCCTCTGGTCAGACTGAACCGAAGACAGGCTGCTTCTGGCCGGCAGCAGTAATGCTTTGACAGGACCTCGCCACAGCGCTGCCCTGCCTTCCGTCACTGGTGGTACACTGTATCACCTCCGAATGCAGACGCACAAGCTTGTTAGCAGTCAAATTCTGATTTTTCCCTTTAGAACTCTGGATTGATAGTCCTAAACTATCAAATATGGCTTAAAATGTTCTCAAATCACAGAATAGTTTGAGGCGAGAGGGGACCTCTGGAGGCCCTCTGGTCCTACCCCCACGCCCAAGCCAGGACACCCAGAGCAGGTTGCCCAGGACCTTGTCCGGGCGGCTGTTAAAGGTCTCCCAGGAGGGAGCCTCCACAGCCTTCTCCTGCAACCTGCTCCAGTGCTCAGATGACACTGTCACACGTCAGATCAGCAGGAACACAGAAAATGATCTCCAAAAAATGCATTAACATACTTAACAGAGAATTCTTAAGGCAGGTGTTGCTGAAAAGGAATTGTCTCCTGGAAATCAGTGTTAATTGCAAATAGAAATTTGATTGTAGATTAGCACAATTCAACCAAAGGAAAAAAAAAAAAAAAGGAAAGACAGCACTGTACAATGGAAATGCCTTACAAGGATTTTTACACAGAGAAAAAAAAAGAACAAGTCCAATTCAAAAAGTGTGACTACTTGATTATGTTCATCTTTACCAAACGTATGCAGGTTCACTGCTGGATTACCTTGTGGCTCTGTTGTGCGCTGTCAGTATAACTGCTGCAAGAAAATAAACTGAGGTTCTGAATATCCAGTCACAGCGGATCTTAGCAATGTCTCTGAGGAAGGAGACTGACTGCCCGTCACAGGAAGCAGCATCTGATGGTCTTCAGTCCCAATGGGAAGGGGAAGCGGTAAAGACATCTCAGAGGGTTTCACATCTATGGACTCTGATAAAGGACTTTTCTGACTCTGAATGGATTCTTGCTCATTGAAAGAATTCTCGAGTGTATTAGAATCAGGGGGAGTTTCGGATCCTGCGAAAAGAAAAAAAAAAAGTTTTTCCAAACATGTATTTTATTTTCCCAGCAATTAATGTAAGGGAAAATTTTGCAAATGATGCAAGAATTGCTGCTAGCAAGAACCAAGCAAGACTTGTTCTCAGAAAACACGGACCAACTGCTACTAGAAATCTTGCTACAGATAGCACAACTCAACAAGAAAGAAAGACAGTGCAAGTGTCTTTGCATGGAAGAATTAAAACGAACAAATCCTACCTGAAAAATTAAAGTGCTTGAATGATTATTTAGATCTTACCAAGACATTCAAATTCCCTACAGCTTATCTTGTTGAGGACATTGTATGAACCATCCTCATGTGTGTCTCATACCTTCCCTCTTAACTTTCACTACAGGCACCATCTCTGTTGGAAACCATCTGAAGAAATGTTCAAAAGCTCCTACACAAATTCTGCAGCTTCCCTTTCAACTGACTGCCCAAACAAGCACGTGGCATATCAAAGACTGCCCGGGCAGTTGCGCTGTCAGTACCTTCAATGTGCTGTGAAGCCAAAACAAGCTGTAAACACAGTGTGAAAACTGAGAATCACATCCTCTGCTTCCTGTGACGTGACAAACAGACATGATGAATTCTAACTTGATCTCTACTTCGCATGGTACAGAAGATAACAAACCCTTAACATAGTGAACAAAGGAGCTTTGGAGAAAATACAGTTATGAAGGTTTCCTTGAGGTTTCCCCCACCCCGAAAACCTAAGAACCACAGCCACACGCTGCCCAGCCCTCTCTCTCCTCCCTCACCGCTGCTCTCACTGCACACTTGCTTCCACCCCCTTCTGGCTGCATTAGCACCTTCCTAAACGGGGCTTCAGGAGACTTTGACCTTCAAAGCTGCCTCCGCGTGTGACTCTTGTTTTCTCAGCCTCTCCCTAGCCAGACCAGACGTGCACAGACACCGATTATTCCCCTTTCCATACGACAGAGACAAGGGAATTAAGGCAAATACACTTAAGGATGGACAGATAATGAGGTACGTGGAGCCAGTGTTGAAAGAGACCGGTTCCGTTCTCTGAACACCTCCTGAGTTTTGTACCATAACCAAGTAATATGTCACATTTCTTCCTAATCAAAATCTGGTACGCAGAGCAGGATTTGAATGTATTTGAAAAGTCTTTTTAGGGCAGTATTTGCAGCAGAGAACATTTTGCCGGCTGTCTGGTACCGTGTTATGGCTAATCCAGCTCAGACCTGGATTAACATTGACTATGCTGTTGCATTAAAAATATTGGATCCTTCTAGAAGTAAAGTAATTCTTGTAACCAGTATGCCTTCTTCATTCGAATTATTACCCTAATAGGGACATATTCCAAAAACAGATTCAGAAGAAAGTAAAAGTTACCTATGACTCACAGACCATGCCTTAGTGTGGAAATCTCTCACAGTTTACTAGGACAAGAAAGTAAATATTCACGTACAAAAATTCTCATCAGCAGCTATCCACTTCTCTGTTGGTCAAGATGTGCTTGCTACGGCAATGCAAACTGCTTGAAAATTTGTCTTGAATCTCCTTTAAAGCCTATCCTTTGGGCTTTAAAAGGTTTGGGTACCTCTAAAGCAGATGCTTTTAGCACTAAGGAGAGCTACCATGCAAAAATCTTCTAAATTTAGAAAATTTTCTGAAATAAAAGTTTTCTAAATTCAGGCCAGTTTGAGCAAAAAAAAAAGTTATTTGACATGGGGGAAGACAAAACAGTTTGCACAAGGAACTCACCTGTGTGAACCTTCGTTTTGTGCTTCTTAAGATTTTTTATATCTGTGTAAGAATTTCCACACATTTCACAGATAAATGGTCTTTCACCTGAAAAAAAAAATGGGTTTGGCAGTTAGAATAATCTTGATATTGAAAGAAGACAGTTATAGATGCAGGATAATGGATTTTAAAGTTATATTTTAAAACACAGTTTGTAACTGTAAGGTATTTTGTCTGTCTGTATTTAGAATAAAATTGTTTCCAGAACAGTAGATTAAAACAAAGCAAAAAGCCTCTGTGTTTGAAGTAGAACCATGATCATACATCAACACCTACACTGTTACACACCGAAATTAGTCTGAAAAAAGCAAATAAAAAAATTCATAGATATTTTCTTTACGTTATTTTCACAAAGATACATAAATTAAGAAACTCTGCTACTTTCAAGTACAGCACAATGTGGTATATTTTAAAGGCAAAAAGGTAAAAGTACAATATTATTTATTGTTCAGGAAGCAGCCTGTCTGGAAACTGACCTGTATGGGACCGAAAATGTTTATTGAGCTCTCCAGAGGAAATAAAACTCTTTCCACAAATGCCACAGATATATGGCTTCTCTCCTAAAGGAGACACAAGGAGTTTATTTCAATACATAAACCATAATACACATAAAGAACAAGTTAAAATAAAACAGAGGTGATGTCCAATGGGAGAAAGGGCTCCCTAAAGTGGAGTCAAAGGGAAAAAACATGAAAAAGAAGCTGGATGAAAACACCAGAGGACACTCCCAGGTCATCCCAGGGCAGAGATTTCCTCCGTCTCCCCTTACCTGTATGTTTTCGGGAATGGGTGATGAGAGAACTCGAGACAGCAAAGGCTTTTCCGCAGGTGTCACACACGTAGGGCTTCTCCCCTGTGTGGCGACGCACGTGGTAGGTGAGCGTGCTCGCCTGGGCGAACCGCTGACCACAGCGGTCGCACACGTAGGGCTTCTCGCCGCTGTGCTTCCTGCGAAAGAACAGACAGCGGTGATCTGCTGGCAGGAAGGGAAGCAGCGCCCACGGTTAGGTGACTTTCCTCAACTCCCCTCTGCCTTCTCCAAAGCTCCTTGTGTTAGCGTTCTGTGAGCTACAAAACTCATCAACTGGGAGCTGATTCTGAGCTAGCAGTTTCTCAATGAGTAAAAGTCACTGTCTGTTGGCGTGGGGAATTTGTGCATCAGTGATCTCACGGCAGCTGAATCAAACTATGGGCCCCGCGCACGTAACATTCACTGTGAGAACTCAGCAAGTGTTGCATTACAGCGCACTGAAAGATAAAACGACGGTTCCGAACAAGGGAACATGATTTGAGCTCCTGCCAAAAAACGCAACAGCCCCGTGCCGGTTGCTGTGCGCAGGGAGACCGGTTCTGTTTCACTTCCTGTCGAGGACTGCTTTTGTCTCCAGGCACTTCAAAGAGTTTAAAACAAATAACCGTCACTGCCATAAGGATACCAGTTCGTATGCTGTAACATTCATAAACTGCTCCCTCCCTAACGAGGGAGGGCACAGATGTACGCATTCTGTTCTTGCGGTGTGAGACAGGACCCAAGACAAAAGGAGTAAGAAATGAGCAATTGTGGGAACGCGTAAGTCTTGCTCACAGCACAGAAAATGATTCTGTTTAAATAAACGTGGATAAACATCTGCAGGATCTCACTTCTCCCTACCTGGCGTGAATCTTCAGGTTGCTCGAAGTGGCGAACTGCAGGTTGCACACGTCGCACTTGTACGGCTTCTCTTCGCCGTGGTGCATCCGGCTGTGGAACACTAACTGGCACTTCTGGGCAAAGCCTTTGTCGCACAGCTCACATTTGTATGGCTTCTCCCCTGGTAAAAAAACAAACCCCTTGTACTCTCTGGATTTACGTAAGCAAGCTTTCCAATCCATTACCTGGCCAAGGCTCAAGTGTCTGTTCTAGTAGGCCTTACAAATAACATCTCGTGGCATCCGGTGTTCAGCCCGCTGAGGTGGAACGTGCCAGCAGCACAGCACACAGCAGGCCACTTTTAACGTATTACAATTTGAAAATAAAAGGGAACAGTTCATATTTTTAATAATGCCATTTCCCCCCCGTTATTTTCAGAAAGCTATTACTACTTTTTCCAGATGATTCAAGATTCGGAGTGTTTGAGATGAACAGCCAGTAAATCACCTCCTCTTTCCTGCCTCTCAAACAACAAGAGGTGTCCAGTGCTCTCTCTGGTGCTCGCTGACTTCTCGCTAGCATCTGCTGCGGAACGCTACAGGTACCTCTCCGACTGCCCGTGGTTTCTCCGTGGTCAGTACGGTCTCATCAATGGACTGCGCAATGCCACGGTCTCAGATGCCAGCGTGAGAGCGCCTCTGCGTATTGCGGGGACAGCACACAGCCAAACTAGGGACTTGGCGATTCCTAAGCACAACGTGTACTTAAAAACGTCAGAAATAAAAGCACTCGGCAGCTAACCTGCCGGCTAGGAGCAGCAAACTGTCCCTGAATTCTGCTCACAAGCTTCACCTTGCGTACGAATCTTTAGTGAGTCAGTGGCTGATGGTATTTGAAATCCTCTCCCTTGGTCACTGAACGGGAATGGTGTTCTCCTGCAGCTGTACCTCAGAACCTCCTACTGGAGGCTTTGCATCCTACTCCTCTTCTGCATCTTCGCAGCTTCCTGGAAAGAGCTCCACTGCTGACCTCTGCTCACAGTTTTCCAAAGGGAAAAAGAGCAAAAGTAACTATTTTAAAAAAAATCTTTTTCACTGTTACTTCAGAATTCTGAATGTCAGCCACAAAAAGAAGAAAACCGTGCGACCCGAGTCCCTCTGCTGCTCACTGAGTTTAGCAGAGCAGCAAAGGTGAGAGCAGAACAGCTACCCTGGATCGAATCGAAGACGGAACTAATCCAGTATCAAGTCTTCCTTGTCTAGGGAAGGAAGTAAGGAAAGACAAAGAAGACTTGTGCTTCTCCCCATTGTCTTCCCAGGCTCTAGTAACTTGCTGTTCGTAATCTTTCCAGGTTGGATGTGTTGTCTTAAAGTGTTCATAAATGGTTTTTCTTTGATGCTTTCTCCAGTAGCTCTTGCTACAACACAAACTTCTAGTAAAGTTATTGAATGAAGAGAACGTCACACAGTTCAGCTATACATTTTACTAAGTAAAATCACAAATGCTGTAATTGAGCCACCTCCACTATCTTTTTTTGAAGATTCCCCCCATGCAAGAAGCTACCTACTTGAAACAAGAATGTATTTCTTTTTCCACCATTGTTATCAAACCTATATTAGGACTTCACGTTAAAAAAAAAAAAAAAATCAACAGAAATTCTGGTACGGAGTACCGTGAGCCTTTCACACTCTACTGGCGGTGGTTTCTGGCACTGCCCTCCATTTAACGTCTCTGCAGAGTTAAAGGGCAGCCAGCCCTTCGGAATCTTTCCAGAGACCAAGGTGCTCTGACAAGTAAAGTCCCCTCCAGCTATTTAACGCTGAAACTATGATTTTGTACCGAAAAAACATAGAAACAGTTCATGCTACCAGGATACAGACGCTATCCCCACAGTACCAAGAGCAGACAAAATTTCCAGAGGAACAACTCAGAACACAAAGATCTTTCTAGTCCCGCACTCGCGTGCTGCTCTCGCAGATCTCCACAGCCCGCGAAGACAAACCACCAGCTTACCTGTGTGAGTTCTTACATGGGTTTTCAGCTGGTTGCACTGCGTGAACGCCTTCCCACACAGCTGGCACACGTAGGGTTTCACTCCTTTGTGTATCCTCATGTGCCGGCGGAGGCTGCTGGCTTCCGAGAAGACTTTTCCACACGTGTTGCACACCGGTTTAGCTTTGGAGTACTTCTGGTCAAGTTCCTCTCCTGAACTCTCCAGCTGGTAAGTGTTCTTTTCGTTGGCTATATTGGACATGCAGTGCTCCTTCAGCGCACAGTTCTGCTGAGACTTCCCCCGTTTTTGTTTTGCTGCAATAGTCTGAACTAAAATATCTTGCGCTGCCAGCGTTTCGCTTTCCACCACAGCTGCCAACTGGAGTTCGGAGTTATCGCTGCCTTGGGCAGCCTGCTCTGTTATCTGCGTGGCCAGCTTATTTGCGTCTAAAAACATTTCAATCGATGCGTTCTCAGTCACATCATTCTGGTACTGTATTGATTTACTCTGTACGCTTTTGGGGGAGCTGAAATTCTTCTTTCGCTTTTTGGTTTGAGCGGATTTCTTTTCTAAAGCTGATTTCTTTGCCTGTGGTTGAACCAACTCTGCAGGAGGAGCGTCTGCTTTCTCCCGATTGTTGTAATCTCGGAGAGTCAGAAGGCAAGTCTGCTGATTCATTTCAATGTTTCCAGTGATGCTAGATGTCTCTGTAGAAGAGGGATTAGCAATAAAAGCAAAGTCTTCCATCTTTATCTTGCATTTAGTCACCACTTCTTCTACTTTGAGATAGTCGGCAGCCTGGTGAATTTCTTTGACATTCCAGCTGCAAGGAAACAAGATTTAGGTGACAATACTCTGGACGAAGCAGTAATTTGTTCCGTACCAACTGTATTAATACAGACAGCGGAACTACAGAGAAGTTACACTGTTAGAGGAAATAATTCAGAGGACAATACACAGCAAGACCTAATCTCGTGCCCATAAGACACTGATAGGACAGTTATTCTCCAGCTGACAGCCTGTGCCTAGGGGAGCCTGTAGCTCCACACAACTGAAAATTTTATTTTCGTTTACTTGCCTCTTGTAGAATTCTAAGTCTGATCGTAAGGTGGTGAGACCGGGCTTTGGTTTGTCTGTCCAAAGCGCTCAGAAATCATAACACAAAGGGATAAAACACTGGAGAATAAAATGCTACAATTATTGCCCTTTCTGCCAAAAATTGTAAGTAGTTCACAAGCAGCGCATTCACCCCAGCAATTCTGCGAAGCAGCTATTAACCTTGTTTTATAAGATGACTTGCACACAGTCTTTACTCTGTATGAGCCACGCACAGACTATGCCACCACCAAAGCAGTCCTCATTTAAGCTACTACCCACTATTTTTCAGATCCTGTAGCATAGGCCTTGACGGTTTAGAAAAAATAAATCATCCAAAAATGGTGGCAACAGGTGCCAGTAACAATCTGTGGATTTCTGGCAGTTTAACTACAGATTAATGCTAAACAACAACATTCTGCCTGTCTATTTCACAGCAAGCGTAACTAAATCATCAGACAACAGGCAGCTAGCCAAAATCATTCTCTGTCCATGCGTACAACAGGCTCGGTAGCTTGTACGACACTAGCACTGAGCTCTAGGTAAATCCTCCGGGGTTCACACGTGCCCCCGCTGTCACAGAAGACAACGGGGGCTGCAGCAGGGATACATCACAGGCTGACAGGTACCCGCCAGCAGAGCTCCAGGCGTCTGCACAAACAGCTCTCCCTGGGTAAGAACAGCACGTTCACTCACAGCCCACTTCTTTCAGAGATCCCAGCCGCTCAGAACGAACCCAGAAAGTTGCAAAGCCTAACGCACTAACTATAAGGCACTGCTGCGGGAGTTGCTCTATTAGTGTTAAAACTTGTAGCTAAGTTACAGACAGAAACAACACCGAAACAACACCCTGCATCCAGGCTTCTAAAATTCTCAAGTCTGAATTTGCAGAGATCAGCAGCAACAAAGTTTTTTCGGACCCATTTGACACCAGACATTGCAACAGGAGTTACACTTCTGGGCTACCTGCTTCTGAGCAGTCACAGCTGAGTGAGCCACACCTCCTTCTTTTCCCTGAGAGAGCAGCACTACAAAAAACCCTCACTGCACACAAAGTAACACAACATGCACAAAAACACCCCCATAAGGGGGAAAATGCTTATAGTTTCTGTGTGTTGACTGGAAAAAGGGCTCCTACAATCCCACTTCAGGAAGAATCGAGTTATCCCTCCCTCTCCCAGTAACCACACAAGATTTTTAATCCTTCCTGATCCTGACAGAAAGACTCAAGAGCCCGAAACTATCAGCAAAACATCTGACAACGTATTTGTGCTTTGGAACTCACATGCCGAGTGCTATCCTGGAGCATGCAAACAGATGATCTTCAGCGGTTTGCATGCATCACATCCACTACTACGTTCCTCCCAAATGCGTTACAAAGTACAAAAAATCCAGTACTGCCTCAATACAGTTTGTTTCCCTATTTTCTTTCCCACTTGAATAGCACGTGTTACCTGTCAAGGTTTAAGTTTCCCGTGTAAATAAACTCCAGGAGTTTTTGGAATCCATCAGCCTTCACTTGAGTCTGATCCAAAACGACGTTGTTGTCAGAGGCGTCCCTGTAGAAGGCCCCGAAGTACTCGCTGAAGGAAGCCAGCACATTTCTGTGCGCCTTGAACTGGAACTCGCCGATGACGACGGTGCAGTCACAAAGGAAGCCGGCTTCTCGCTGCTTGTTCAGCCTCTCCAGCAGGTGCTCGCAGTGATGGGAGTACTGCATCCTGGCAGCGGCCTGCGGCCTCCGTTCCCTCCTGGGAAAGCGAAGGAACCCAGTCACACGCCGGATTTTATTTCTTTTTTTCCCCTCCCTCAAAACAAAGTTAATAATGACAAATACCCCAGCGCTGAACCCGCCCCCCCCCCCTCCCCGTGGCCGGCTGGGCACCGGGACCTCCCTCACGGGGCTCAGCGGCCCGGTTCCCTCCTCAGGGCTGCGGGGAGGGAGCGGGGGAGCTCCCGGCCGCCGGGGCTGGACCCGGGGCTCACCGAGGGACAACGGGGGGCGGCGGCAGAGCCGCCTCGGGGCACGGGGAGCGGCCGGGCCGCAGCCTCCCGGGGCCGGGACCCTCCGCGGTCCTTCCCCGGTCCCCACCGGGCCCCTCAGGGCCGGGCCGGGCCCGCCCCAGCCGCCCTCGGACGCCCCCCCCTCGGTCCCGGCCCTGAGGCGGGCGGCGGCGCCTCGCGCACCTGCGGCGGGACGAGCGGGAGGAAGCGGCGGCTCCTCCGCCTCAGGCCGCCATGTTGTGCCGCCGCCGCTTCCCGCACGCCACTTCCGGTGCTCCCGGGACCGCCGGGGCTCGGGGAGGGGCGGGGAGGACCCGCGGGGGGAGCGGGGACTCGGCGGGCACCGCCCGGAGGGGAACGGGGCGGGGCGGGCCGCGGAACGACCGCCGGGACGGCCGGGGAGGCGCGGACTACAACTCCCGTGATGCAGCGCGGCGTGGCAGCGCTGGGGTCTACGGTGTTAGGGAGCTGTGCATGCTGGGGGATGTAGTCCCGCTGGAACTGAAGGCTCTAACGTCCCGCCGCGTTGGTGCTTCCAGTTCAAAGTAATTCGGGGCACCGGTTCCGCAGCGCCGGCGGACCTCCGTTACTTTCCAGCGTCACATCAAAGAAAGAAAAGAAAAAAAAAAAAAAGAAAATGCGAGCCACCCGCCGGTGTTTCCGCCCGGTTTCGAACCGGGGACCTTTCGCGTGTTAGGCGAACGTGATAACCACTACACTACGGAAACTCCGCTTGTACGGAGGCTCTCCAGCGATCCCCTCATGGCACCTACCTCACTGCAGGCTGGGGACCTACCCCCACAGAATCCCAAAATCATCTAGGTTGGAAAGAGCTCCAAGATCACTTGTTCCAACCACCCCCCTACCAGCAATGTCACCCACTGAACCATGTCCCCAAGCACAACGTCCAACCTTGTCTTGAACGTCCCCAGGGATGGTGACGCCACCACCTCCCTGGGCAACCCATCCCAACGCCTGGCTGCTCTTCCTGAGAGGAAATATCTCCTCATTTCCAACCTGAACCTCCCCTGGCTCAACGTGAGGCCGTTCCCTCAAGGCCCAGCACTTTCCTTCCTTCCTCTGCACCCCCAGAGCTCCCCGCTCACCCCCGAGCCCCTCAGCCGAGGGCAGGCCCCACAGCACAGCTCCTCCGTGCTGCTGCCCGCTGCCCCTTCTGCCACAGGTGGCCGTGGCATGGCTGGGGGGCTGCGGAAATAAATAAGCTGTTTGTATTCCTAACGGCAGTGCCGCGGGTTTGTGGTGCCTTTCTTTATAACGCTTTTCATGTGAGAAAAGGCCCCGTGTAGTCTGGTATGGTTTCAGGCAAAAGCAGGTAACCGCTTGGAGCACGCAGGCTGACAGAGCATCCTTTCCTTCTCTCCTTCAGGCAGCGAATCGGGGAGACAGACTGCCACCACCTCACTGCAGAAGAGCTGGATCTGCCACCTATTGGGCTTTTATTTGAACCACGTCGACAGTCTTCGTTGCTGACTGAGAAAGAGCGCTACCACCAAAAATCACAGCACTCACGTGACAGAGAAACTTGGAGATCTCGATTTTCAAAATAATCCAATTCATTTTCAATATATTTAAACCTGCATACGTAAGTAAATAGAACGCCACACCTTGGGTTAATATTTCACACTAAAGTGTCATTTGAAACCGCTTTTCCTTACAGTGCCAAATCTACCTCCTGGGGTGGTTTTAGGCGCAGATTCCAGCCCCTGAGCCCAGCCCCAGCCCCGATCCCCAAATTCTAAACCCCAAACCCGAGCCCCCAGGTGTCCGCCCCTAGACCCCAGCTCCCACCCCCTGTTTCCCAGCCCCTGACTCCACCTCCTGAACCCTTGGACCCCAGCCAGCAGGTGCCGGCCCCGAGCCCCGAGCCCCAAACCCCAGCCCCCAGCCCCCAGGTCTCTGCCCCTACACCCCATCTCCCGACCCCCAGCCCCAGCACTAGACCCCAAACCCCCCAACCACCAGGTCTCTGCCCCCGAGACCCCAGCTCCCGGTTCCTAACCCCCGACCCCAGGTCCCGGTCCCAAACCCCAAGCCCGGACCCCATGAGGGGAGGGGAGGGGCGGGGGCGGGGAGGGAGGGGGGGGGGGTGAGACCCCATCCCAGCGCGCGCCGCGGAGCACGTGGTGCAGCCGGCGGGCGGTTAACCCTAGCCTTCCAAACTCCCGCCGCTCTCCTCGCCCCGCCCCCTGGCCCCCTCTCGCCCAATGGCGGCGGAGGAGGGTGCCGCCTCGTCCAATGGGGGCGCGGCTGCCCGCCGTATAAAAGCCGCACGCGGGGGGCTGCGGGCGGGCCGCGTGGCTGGTGGGAGGCCCGAGCGGATCTAACCCTAATGGCGGCCGCTGCGCTCCCTGCGCCCGCCCGCTGTTTTGGTCGCTGGCTTTCAGCGGGCGAGGGGAGCCGCCAGGGAAGGGAACGGGGGGAGGGAGGAGGCGGGAGGCTGTGAGGGGGGCGGCGGCGGTGGCGGGACCGGCGAGGGGGTGTGGAGGGGCAGGGAGGATGGGAGGGAGCGGGGCGGGTGGTCTGCGGTGGCACCGAAATGGAAAAATAAAGGAAATAAAGAAACAACAACAACACAAAAAAACCCAACAAACAAAAAACGTCAGCGAGGGCTCGACTCCTGCTCGTCCGGTCTGGGGTTCCCGGCTGCCGGGGGCCCCCCGCCGAGCCCCCCGCTGCCCCGCCACCCTCAGGCCGCGGTCGGCCGGCCTCGCCTGCCCCTGCCGCCGCGAAGAGCTCGCCTCTGTCAGCCCGGGCTGTGGCACGGGGGGCACAGGACCGGGGGGTCCCCAGCCCCCAGCTGCCGGGATCGCCCCAGCAGAACAAAAAGGGAACGGCGGCGGCTTTCCTGCAACCCCTCCGCCGTGGGGTGCACAGCCGGCCACGCTCCAACACCACTGGGGGCTCTGAGGCGACCCCCGGGCGGGCAGGGGTCGGGCAGGGCCCTGAGGGGACGGGGGACAGACGGAGGGACACCGCGGGGTCCCCTCTCTCCGTCCCTGACTAGGAAACGGGCAGCGGGAGGCTTGTTGTACGGCTGATCTCGTCACGGAGGGCCTGGCAATGATGTGGACTTGATGCGGACTTGCGGGACTTGATGGGGCCTTGAGGAACGTGCGAGCATCCAAGGACGGGCAGCTGGCGAAAAATATTTGGCGAAGGTGTGGAGAAGCGAATGACGACGGATCCGCAGGAAAAAGCGTCCAGGCTTGTCTGGAGCCGCCTCCCCTCCAGGCCAAGGATGCTGCCCAGCAGCGCGTGAAGCTGCCACGCACCGAGCTGCACCGTGGTGCGAAGAGCTGGTCTTGCCGTGCTCGTCCTGACCGACAGGCTCTGTGCGTAGCTCCAAGGCCCAAATCACCGCCTGAGGAAGGTTTTCTCCAGCCGGGACCAACCTCTTACAGAAAACTCGCCAGAAATACAAAGCCACGTGCACGTCACGCGTGATGGGAGCCAAGCATGCGCCGCTCGCCACAGATCGCACCTCAGCGGGGCAGAGACATGGCCCTAGAAACTTGGGTGGAACGCGGCTCGATGCTCGTGTTTTATCACCCGTCCGACGCTTTCCTGTGCGTTTGACCAGTGCCATCTTGTGGTCTTTTCTTCTTTCTTTGCACAGAGGATTGGTGAACTTGGGCACTCAATTTTTGTGAAACTGTTGGAAAGAAACCTATTGCCCGAATGAGTGGAAATGCGAGAGTCCCGTATCATCTGCTTGAAGATGTGTAGCTCCTTCCTGTTAGCAGGAACTGAACCTCTCTCAACAAACCTGACCTGGCTGCGCCGCGGTTTGGTAACATGCCTTCTAGTTTCAAAGTAACACGTTTTCAGTGTTTTATAGCTTGTTTCTGAGCAACAGATTTCACTTGGAAAGAGATACTTCATCAGACTTGTAATTGCAAAGCCAAGATACTTCACGTGCTTAATGCTTGTTTTTTCAAATGAAGTTTTCCTTGCTATACAAGTACTGGGACAAAACATTGTTTCATGGAATGTGTCTCTCGTGGCATTCACCATTTTTTTTTTGTGTGTGTGTGTGTATTTTTTTTTTCCATGTTGCTTCTGAAAGTGGTGATAAGCTTAAACTACAGCTTTGTGTATGCATGAAGAAGTGAAGGTATGTTCAGCTTATTCATGTACCAGAGAATAAACATTTAGAAATGGAGAACTTGGTCTACTTTTATTTCTGCCTGTTTATTGTAGCAGGGAAGACTTTGCACAAACATAGCTGAATCTGCTGTTCCTGAAGGGTATTCGGCAGCCTCCTTCCTGTGCCTAATGATCACCGAAACAGCCCAGAAAGGGGAGACAGCAGCTTTTTAAGAATTGTAACAGAAATTCTCAGCATTTTTTTTTTCCCAGAGTAGTTTAAAGCCATTTGCAAGTGACACCTACCATTGCATATCAAAGGAATTGCAGCTGATGGCTCTCCTCTGAGGGGAAGGGGAGAAGCAGCTCCGGTGAGAGTCAGCAGCCTGGGAAGCAGGTCGGCATCAATCGCTTGGCGTTAGGCGGATTTTCTTCCCTGCAGAGCATGAGTGCTCTTGTTAATATACCCGCTTGGTGTCGGGTTTTGTTTGTTTTTGTTTTAAATGTATTCGCTAGTTTGAAGCTCGCGTGCACCGAGGAGTTTATCGCCACTAGCTGCGGGGCACAAAGTAATACAGAGGGGTGACGACATTTGGGAGGAGTACGTGTGCTCAAGGAAATTATCAACGCACCTTTCTGAGGTTCGTTCTCCAGGCTGCCATCCAGATGACTTGGGAACTAGGGTTGAGTGTCCTGGCTGATTTATTATCAAGTGTCAGCTGCCTGGAAATTAATGCAAAGAAGTTAGGAGGTCCTCTAAAGATTGTTTAGGTGCTGAACTTTGAAGGACGCCTTGCTCACATCTGCTTAAGACAGATGTTTTCACTGTTCGAGATCAGTCGCATGACACCTGGTTTGGGTGCATGGAAAGTGCTTTGGCCAAAGGTGATGCAGCAACTTCTGTCATGCTAGCGTTAAGAAATGGCCTCACCATTCCCTAGTAAAAAGTCTGTTCCCATTGCACGGCCATATTTCTGGTGTGGCATGCTTTTTCTTAATATCCTAGAGTTTTTTTTGTTTTAAATTTGGCTTTTTATCCCTTTGAGACTGAGGGATTTTTTTTTCCTTTCTGTTGAGAATGTTAAAAAGAAAAAAACAAACAGCACCATGTGGGTTAAATCCCTTAGGAGGCTTTCTCCGTGGGATCCGGGGGTTAGCAGCAGGTGTGACATTGCAGCACTTGTGCAAAGAGCCCTCTTCTGAGGGTGTTTCAGGAGCGGATAGATTTGGGGACGTTGGGCGGGTGAGCTTACCTCCCCCATGGGAGTGGGTTATTCTGCCTGCGGCACTCGGTGGCATGTAGGGTCCTGAGCTGTGCTCCAAGCCTGGGTCTCCCTTGGGCTCTGCCTGCAGCAAACCCCCAGCAGCGGTGCCCTCCTGGCATCACAGCAACGCTTTTCCACTCCGAAGAACTCACTGTGTATGAAATCAGCAGTATTTCATCTCACGCTGCTTTCACTAAGCTGTTTCCAATTTGCATTTTAGCTTTCTTGCGTTAATTTAGAGCCGTTCATGATTGGGATGTACGTGATTTGCCAGTACACAACAAACCAAAATAAGAAAGGTCCAAATCTGTTCAAGAGGTTCATCTGCGAAGATACGTGAATTTCAGTAAATTGGTATAGATTCACATCCCGGCTTGTCTTTGTGTGCAAACTCCAAATACACTTTACTGCGTTCTTCAAATAAACAACAGAAAAGCCGGGTTTCTTTTCAATTATTGAAAACTCTGCTAAGTATTTCCAAAAGCCGTGGACAAGGATGCCAGGACGTGCAGGCATTGTAGGAGCAGTGCAAGTGCAGTTAACATTGAACTGCAGCACTCAGTCTAACAAAACAGTTCAAGCTGACCTTGCTTATGAGACAACAAAAAGTGTCTTAAGAAGAAATAATAATTATCAAAGAGTAAAGAATGGTTTAATTCAAAGGCTGTTTAACCTCTGACAGGTCTGGCAAACATTAATAGAACATACCCGAATGCTGTTGGGAGCTCGCCTCAACAAGGGGCACGTTCAAAAGGTGCTGGGTGTCGTATCTAAGGGCATTTATCAGCAGAAAGAATGGCAAAAAGAATGCATCTCAGCCATGTTTCAGAAACCTAATGGCAACGTGAAGTCATGCAATCTAATCTTTGCACGTGTTAAAAATCCGGACTAAAGGCTGTTTAAGCACATAATGAATTTCTTGTGCTTTCCTTTACACTGCTCGCATTCAGCTTGACGTAGCAGAGCTGCGAGTTGTTTTATCCAAAAGCTGCCTGGAGAAAACAATCCCGTGCAATGCTGTACCTATGACAGAGGCACCTCAGAGAACTCTGCGGGTGTTATCTGGGTTTGGCCCTGTGCAGGGTGGCTTTGACCCGCTTGTTGGGTCAGACCAGGTCTGTCTGCAAGCAGGAGCTCAGTGGTACCTGGCCCTTGCACTGGGAAGGTGGGGGCGACTTTTGCCTTCTGCAGTTGTCGTTCTCAGCTCACACAGGCACGACAGTAGCTTGGGTCTAACGGTACCTTAAAATTAAGGTTTATTCGGTAATCTTTTACTTTGTGTGATTCGACTCCAGCCACAGACCTTGGGGGAATTTTACAAACTGATCCGTTCAAAAAGAACAGTTGTTGAAGTCTGGATTTATGCATAGTTCCCAGGTATGCCAGACGTAAAGTGAGTGATTTAGGAGTAAGAGACTCCTTTTCTGCCTCTCCTTGTTCAGTTGAATCTTGTAGTTCAGTTTTCGATGGAGTAAGCTGCTCTGCTACGGCTTGATCATCTGTTTTCTACATTTTGGCTGTGCTCTGAAGGCGGGCAGTCAGATAGGCTCCTGCTGCTGATGGTTTTTCCAACAGTAGATGGCAATAGCTGTTCATCTGTAAAACATGGGAGCAGAGCTCAATGCGTTGCAGAATGTATGTGTAAGCAGGATCAGGCTTGGCTACGGATTTTAAGGGAAACTCTTTGTAAAAACATTATTTTTTCAAGTACAGGTAAACTGCCATTAAATAAAAACCTTTGCAATTTAAATATTTTTTTTTTTTATAGAATCCACTTCAAAGTAAAAATTCTGAAAGATGTTATTTAAGCTTCGTAGCAATGCACTGTAATGAATTGTCATCCCTATGTAAGAAGGCATTAAAAATGCATTTTTAATGTACATTTTAGCAAAGCTCAGGTCATTAAGGCATGCTGTTTAAAAATTGTTTTATTTTTTTTTAATTTAAATTAAAAAAAAAACAATTGTTTTAAAAAACAATTTTTTATTACTTTTCAAGATTGCTCAAATCAGTACTAATTTTCATTCTATGTTTGGCCTAAAACTAATTAAAACATATCTTTCCTCAAATTAAATATATTTTTTTTCCTGTTCATAAGCTTTAAACCTTGACAAATTAGTTTGAAACCTTAAAATCCATTGAAAATATACTCAGAGATTAACATTTGCAGTTGTTCAATTTCATTTTTTCCTCTACAAAGGCACTGCATAATTTGACACTGGAGGTGCAAATGTTAGCCTTTCTAGTTTGTCAGTTTGTTGCCCTCCCCATGTCTCACTCCTTTAAACAGATTTGCAGTTGGCTTTTGTGAGGTGTATACTTTGTTTTCCAAACACAAATGTGGGAGGTGTGGGAGGGAGGAAGGTAACCGTCTATAACAAAGTTGTAACCAAGTCACAAGACTTTGGGGAATTTCACAGCTGCAAACCAAAGTTCTGGTGCGTTATCATCGCGTTCTGTTTTGCCATGATAACAAGTTTAAAGGCAGCACTTCTCTGTATTTTGTTGGAAAGATAATCAGACTCGTACATTAATGATGGAATATTGGCGGCTATGATAATTCGGGAGCAAACATTTGAGAGCAGAGATTAGTATTCCAATACATTTTTTTTTTTATTATTATTATTATTGTTTTTCTTGCATTGTTGTTATGTGAATCATGCATTTGGATGCTTCGCTGTGCTCTGAGGGGGACAAAATAGGGCAGAAAGGGCAAAAACCAACTGAAATGAAGGGGGTTTGGTCCCAATCTGCTGCAGACTCCTGATGTGCCCTGCTGAGCTCTTCTGCTTGGTGGATCCTCCACCTGCGAAGAGGTGGTGGTGACACCAGCCTCCTCCTCCGAGGTCTGTGCGTGAGAAGTGCTGCCCAGCGCTGTCCCCGCTGCTGTCCCCTGCCAGGCCAGGATATTCCCGTGTAAAGCCTGTGCTGCAGACTTCCAGGACCAGGAATATTTACCCAGCCAGCACACTTAAACCTTTTCTCTCCGTTTCAGCCTCTGAGCCTCCTAAAGCGAGGAATTCCATCACTTCTTTCATCACTCTAATATTCCTTTAAACAACTGTATCATGGGATCTATTGTACTTAGCTACACCACGTCTACCGTACAGTCCATGTTTTTCATCACAGGAAGCAGCTTGAACTGCTTATAACACATGGAGTATACATTTGTCTTGTTGCAGAACAGCTTTATATCGTTCAGCTGGCTTTACAGCCTCTTATGTGTCTAAAGATAAGTATGTTTGAGTATAATCCTGAAGTTTTTATCTTCTGCATCATCAGCCTGCACTTTAGTTACCACTTGGTATTATGCTTCTCCGAGCAGCTTTGAACAAGCCTAGCCTGACAATTAAGGGAGTGAACTGGCAAAACTCTGCTAATTTCTCTCCCTTTCCTTTCACTCTTATCTCGTTCCCCAAGGTACACGTCTTTATCTACCTGTTTCCAAGAAGGTGTTCAATTAATAACTCAGAGGAGTCAGAGCTGATAGGATCTTTTCATGGATTAATTTAACTCTTCCTTTTACAGGGAGTGCCAGAAAATCACCGTTTTCATGCTTTCTCTGTTTATTCTGGCCAATTTTTATTTTTAATTTTTATTTTCTTATAGTGTTGAAGTTGCATGCTCCAGTTCTTTGATTCTGCTCCCAGTAAATTATCGGTAATTACAGGAGGGCCTTACAGGTAGCTGGGGTTCTCACTGCTGTATTGAATAACAGTTTCCTTCTGTATTAATGTGGATTATTTTTTTTTGGTATGGTGATTTTTATTTGCAGTAAAAAAATGAACCTGCAGACTCCCTCCTAGGATCTAGAAATATTAGTGTTTTGTTACTCAGCCTCTTTGTGTTTTTCTGGTGACAAGAATGATGCAATACATCAATGATGAGTACAACAAAATTAATTTTCAGTGGAGACAATCACAAGGCTCATGCAAAGACTGTGTGCAGCAGTCACTTAGCAGTTACAGAGAGCAATGTTTAAAAGCTCCCTGCTCTTTCATTAGACCCGAATGAGAATATATTTAGTTTCCATTTGTGCTGGTCTTGCCATGTTCCAGCTTGGAATAAGTGTTAAGATGAATCGATACTATAACAAATACTCTAGGCTTGTCTGCAATTTAAATTCAGCCGGTCCCTAGAAGTATCTACATCATTGGCAACATGAGCTGAGAGATACAAGGGAAAAAAAAACTAGTTGCTCTTGGCTAGAGCTGGAGGTGAGGACACCCATCTCCACAGAAGAGTGGGTCAGTTAGTGAATGTGAAATGAATGAATTTCACTGAGAAAACAGGTAACCAACAAGCCAAAACATCAAGTTCTACACTGAAAAAAAAAATATTTAAAACCAGAGCCTTTTGTTTGTTTTATTGGAGGTGGAGTTAATTTTTTATTGTGTTTAATATTGAAATATACTGATAAAGGATTTTACAAATTTCTGTTCCTATGACTTGTAAATCACTGTTCTAATTGCTTTCAGAGGGAGTAGAAACCATGAATCTGAAACTGCCAAAAATGGATGGCAAATACTGGTAAACGACAAGTGGAGTCTTGCTCTTGATTTTGCTTGTTGAAAGCACACAAAGCTTTCAGTGAACAATTTTCCTGGAAAACCCACAGAATCCAAAGGTAATGGTATCTAGTGCAGAAATTGTTATGAAGTACAGAAAAACAAACAAACAAAAACCCCCCTACCCATTAATCAGCTTTTCAAAATTATCTCTTTTTCTGCCAAGTTGTTTTTTCATTCACCACAGGACTTTCCATACCGATTTTTTTTTTTTCTCTTGGAAATGTCATTTTTCAGGTGGCAAAGTTGTATCACCAGGACAAAAAGTTGGTTCACATCCAGTGAGGATCATAAAAAAAATGTGGAGTAACAGTTAAATTACTGATCCTGTGCTTAATATCGACTACTGTTTCAGTTCTCAGCCTATTTCATGGAAATCTTAGGAGTGTGAAGTCCAAGTTAAATAACCTCTGGGATACGGCAGCTCTGGAATATTTCCAGTGCTTTGTTCCTATTTTCAAGTTTATCTCGGTGGTGTCACTGGAGCAGATGACATGAGAAGCTGCAGGTGACTTGCTGGCTTGCAAACCTGCCGTGTTGGAGGGCTTGGCTGCCGCGTGGTAACGTTAAACGTCTTTAAAGTAGGGTTTAGTCTTGTAATATCAGCCAGTTTGAAGCATTTTAACTGTGCCTCTCAACTGCAGGTTCTGGCCAAGGGTTTCAGATAGCTCAGGAATATGGTTTAAAGAGGAGTTATTGCAAAAGGGAACAATACATAAAAAGTGGAATTCTGCCCTCCTGAAGCCAAGCTCTGCAACGTTATTTTTTAAGTATAGTGAAGGCTTCAAGTATTTTCCTTAATAACCGTGCAAAGTAAAACACAAACAATTAAGGACAGTAGCCTTAGCTATTTTTCTGTACATCTATTCAGATTGACTGGATTCTGGACAGATTACTGCAGCACATAACATCAAAGTGAAGGCAAGATACTGGACATGGCAAAGGCTTGGCGTAATTGTGAGCGACCTGTTGGACTGAGAAGGGCACACATTATTTCTTGGAACCCGATGGTTGGGTTTGTGATTTACCAGCTGTTACTGCTTTTTCATGGGAATCATCGTGTCCTAAGTGTGCCTTTTAAACTAGCCCTTTCTAGTAAATCAGCGGTAGGGAAGTCCATTGGTTGAAGGCTTGGGAACTGAACCCGAAGCCCAGAGGAGAGGTTGTTGAATGCCCATGGGTAGAAGCCAGGGACCTCGGGCTGCTGCGGATTCCCAAGCGCCGTGTGCTGCTCGACAAGGAAGAATACGTACTGACAGTGTTCCTGAAGGCAAGCTTCAAGGACAGAATTAAAACATTTCCGTAGGGTGTAGCCATCAATCACCAGAAGGATGTTCGTGTACACCAAGTAAAACACAGCGCAGCTTTCCAGCGACCTTAACGCACTAGCCAACACAGGAGCTGCTAGAGTAATTACAGATTACATTAAGTATCAAGTAAAAGCCAACAGCCAACTACGAGGCAAGCCTTTTATGCATTATTAAAATCATATCCTTCCCAGAAGATTCAAGCAAATAAAATTGTATTTGATAATGCAATCAGTAAAGAGTGGGTTTGAAAAAATCTTGCCTTTGTTGATAATTTCCCAAGAAATCTTAGGTTTTATATAATGCCTAATATACATATATGTTGAAATAATCCCTTAGGTAAATTAACAGTTTCAGTTGCACAGGCCGATACTGTTGAATTTTTTTTTTAATAGTTATACTTTATTAAGAAATAATTGTTATATACCAGGCATGCATTGCACTTAGGTTAACAATTAAAGACTATGGTCGCCTGATATTTCTGCGAGTAGAATATAGAAAATTATAAGAAGCATGAAATTGAAAGAATTGTTCCTATGTATCAAGAAGCTAGCTCTTCTTCCCAAGGCCAGTTTCTTTTAAAACAAGGCACATGCTATTCCCATGTATCACATACACAATTTTGAAAACAAGGTTGACATTGAAGAATATTGTAGAAGTGGGTTAGCGTGCTGCTTCTCTCAGCCTACCTGGTCCAGGAGCAGGCTGCAGAGCTGTCAGCAGATGGGCTGAGGCTGCACTGACCATCGAGAGCGTGCCTCAAGGCGGGATGCTGTGCAGATCCTCTGAGTAGGTGGTAAAATGATTAAAAATAAATAAGGATAAATCAGTTTCGTGACAATACATTTTACACACAGAACACCACAGCTGCAAAGATCTCACTCTTCAATCTTTAGCTGGCATAGTGGTGTAAGAGCCTTCCCCCACGGTGCCTAAATGAGGACCTGTGTGCTTGATTGTTCTTTAATTCCCCAAATCTGTAAGAGTTGCTGCAGCTGTGTGCATCCCATCAGAGCCGTTATCCAAAGCAGCAATTACTGTCTGGTCTGTCCCTCTTGGAGCACAAGGCAATGCTGCTTCCAGCGGGAGCCAGCTGAGAGCTTGTCCTTAACTGAGGCAGTTTGTTGGCTGCTCCAGATCTGGATACGGTCTGAACCGTGGCTTTTGAATCAAAGTTGCCCTAATAAATTTTATTTTTTACTTTCTAAAAGCCAGATCGCTTATTTAAAAAACAAAGCATAGGTTCTATTTTTTTTTTTTTCTAAACAAACCAGAACCTCTCAGGCCGAAGACCTTTGCCAGGGTTTCATTGCTTGCTGTCGCAGGGAACCTGCCCATGGCTCTGGGACCGGGCACAGAGAGCCCAGGGCAGCGCGTGGAGGTGTGCCTGCTGAGCCCGGGGCTGGATCTGGCCCACCGTTCTTGCTGTGTGAGTAGACATCCTCTTTCAGTACTTCAGAGCTTTGTAATTGATGTTTTCCACTCATTTTCTTTTTCTGCTGGTTCTGTATTTCGGTCGAGTGGCGTTTCCCCAGCTTTCAGATCTATGCTCGAACGCTGGAAATGCTCACTCTCATGCATAATGAAAGAGGAAAAGTTGCAGGGGAGGAATTTATTGGCTACGGTCTCCATTCCTGCTCTATATCTTGCTCCACAAGCTCCCACAGCAAGTGAGTGGTAGAGCCAAGAATAGAACAGCACTTCTCCGACACCCAGTCCCGTGCCTTAACCCCTGCCTCCCGTGAGAAATTTTGTTTCGGTTTTCTGTGCGGCTCAAAGATAAGATCATACTTTATTTTGGTGTACAAATTGATCTCCAGGGTGGGTGAATAAGGTTGGGAAATAGCCAGAGAATAACACAATGTAAACAGTGAAACACAAGGAGGACGTATATATATAATGCTGCGGCTTCTCAGACTGCTGTCTGAGAATTAAGGTAGAATAAATTAAAAATTATATGAAGGGACAGAGTTCTTGCGAGTTTGTCTTGGACACACGAGCTCTTCTTCAAGGAGAAAGGGGGACTCCTTTTGCTCTTGTGTTCTCAGGGAGCAGGCAGAGGAGGTGCTCTCCTGCCGGTGGCACGGGGCTCTTCTCTCCGCTGGTACCTGCTTTGTTGGGGATATCGACGGCAGGTGCAGCGGTGACTGCTTCGGGAGCCAAAGGTATTTGGCAAGAGACAGGATTAGCATGGGTTGGCTGGTGTGTTCCAGCTGCTGTTTTTGTGGGTTGAGTCTAATAAGGAGCAGCACAAAGTCCCCAGCTGCACCCAGCATTCACAACTGGCCATCGCAGCGGTGGGCGCTGGAAGTGCTGGCTCAGCACCCTGGGCTCCTCAAACGGCCACTCCTGGAAGTACGGACAAGAAACTAATACCCTCCCCAAAATATCTAGCTGCACTGGCTTAAAACGAGCTCGGCTGATATTGATCAGCCTCAGGATCTCGGACGTGATCTTTGCACCCTACCCTGGATCCCACTTCTCTTTTAAAAAGTCATATGGGTTTGAAGAGTAAATATTTGAGAGAGATTTATTTCTAAAATCTCTTCACACATCATGAACGGGTGTGTATGTGTATATGCGCACACACACATATATGTGTATGTATGTGAGAAAAAAAAACAGAAATCACTGTGACAGGATAGATTAAAGGTCATGGTAATTTTCTGTGTCCTTTATTCATGCTTTTTGTATAAGCATTTACAATACAAACTGCAAGTATGTTTGAAAATGACCCCCCATTATTTTTGGCACCTAACTGAGCGGAGGCAGAAGCAAATAGCTGGGGGAAGCTGAGGCATGTGCTTACAGCACCGCTGGGACACAGAGATCCTTCTCTCCTGATGTAAAGCAAGACATTTGCTTGCTCACTGGCTAGAAATGATCGGGACTTTTTTTGGCAGCGCTTTACACTCGGGAACTCTTTATTTCTCACCACTGAAGCATTTGGTGGGAACATGCCAGCTTCAGTGAAACTTTTGTAATAAAAAGTTTGTTTTCAGGCTAGAATTGAGAGGGAGTGTGTCCTAACCCTGAGTGCCCGTCTGAGAAGAAGAACTTAAACCCCAAATCTTCATGTTCCTGGAGAGCCCTAAGTCTGGGTTGCAGTGTTACTAGAGTGCTCTTTACTTTTCCTGTGCTTCCGTAAAAACAAAACAAATAAGCCAAAAGCAACGAACAGAACCCACTTCTAAGTGCGTCTTGCTGCATTTGGGAAAAATTCTGAAATTTTGAAATGATTTCTGGGATGGGAAAAATTATTTTTCTTCTTCGCACTTCAGCACTCTGTCATGAAATTTGCATGCATCTGAGGTATTGCTCTTGATGAACGAGCTCTCATCCTTACAGCCTGCTGTGAAATAAGCTTAAGGAACATTCCTGTGCAACGAAAACTAAAAGGCTAAACCACAGATACCCTAGGAAATGCGAGGAAGGAGAAAACCAGATCTTTGCTTTCCTGCCTTTTCTATAGGGTTTTATCATTCGTCCTTCAGCCAGATGCCCCGGTGTGGAGGCTGGCTGCTCTGGCTGAGCAGGACATGGGAACAGAGCAGCTCTGTGCCCTCCGCGGGGCTCCGAGCTGGGGCTGCAGCAGCTCCAGGGCCTGGCAGCGCCTCACCGGCACTTCCCCAGCTGCTTCGTCCAGATGGGTTGGGCTCTTACGAGCTCTTTGGTTGCTGTAGGAAAAGCTGAAGAAAAGGGCAGACCTGCAACAAGCGTGAGATGCCGTTCTCTGCCCTCCTCCGGGCAGCAGGTACCACGAGGCTGCTCCTGCAGAGCTGCCAGGGAGCTCACGGTGCTGAGCTTTTGGTTGGAGTCCATCAAAGGCAAAAGAAACCTTACAAATCACTACACCGTGTAAGCATCCCCCTCGGGGAAGATGCTGGAGAAGAAACGGTCGAACAGATGTGTGCTATTAAAATGTACTCAGATTAGGGTGATGAGTGCAAATGAAAGAAACAATATAGAGCAGCAAATGGGAATACTGTGGAAATTTTCCCAAAGACCTTTTGAAAAGATTACTCAGTAGTCATAGTATCAGGATGCTGTACTTGATGGCTCTAGAGCAGCGGGACTTCAGAGTACATTGGGTGTGATGGAGGTGGTGATACCCAGCCTTTGGGGAATCCTCAGCCAGCAGAAAGGGCTGAGCAACGCTATCAGTGCTTATCCCCTAAACAGATGCAGCAGACTGTGACACAGGAGCGAGTGATTCCTATCGGATGGGGAAGGAATGGAGCACACTCGGCTTCTGCCAGCTGCAGGTGTTGTCTGTAAATGCTCTGTATTGATATGATGTATTGGTCGATACGCATTTTCATATAATCCTCAACAAACTGAAGCAACAGAGCTCTAACGCTATTTTCCTTCTTAACACCTCTTAGAAACAGCTGTTGCATCAACTACGAATACAGTCATTTTCTATGCATTTATGCTTTCATATTAATGAATGCCATGTAAAAAAAAAAAATTTAAAAACACATTTCAAAGAGAACAAAGGCAAAGAAAGAGCGTGGTTCAGCTCAACCACTATGGAAGTCTTAAAAGTCCTAGTGAAAGGTAGCAACAGAGCAGAATATTTGCTGGGAACTGGACAGCAAAGCAAGAGAAAAAATCATATGTTTTCTGAATTATTTGTGTGAATACCTCAAACTTGCCTCAACAAACTTTTTGATTTCAAGTTTAATGTTAATAGATTGAAAGAGTTGTTTTTTTTTTCTCCCCCCCCCGACCAATTCTTACTCAGACTTTGAAGCTGACAATTTTAATTCAGCAGGGAACGGACGATGGTGTTTTATGTTTTATTGCAATAAACATGCTACATCTAGGCACCATTTTCTCTTCCCTGTTCTCTTTTATTCTTTATATGATGTTATTTGCCTGTTAGCTACAGCAGGCATCAAATAAAACGTTTAATTAAAAAATATTATCGGAGGTCCAACGTAAGATCGAAGACCACATGCTCTCAGAGATCCAGTACCTCGATACCGCAGGAACGGGTACCTTAGAAATAGTCAGATGGGGTAGATTAGATAGTAATTTATGCTACCTTGTTTGCTTTTCCTTAGTACTTATTCCAGATACTGTAACCTGTTTGAGGTTTTAAGAAGAAATAGTAATTTCTAAAGTGAAAAGTAAAAGGCTTCCAGTTTAAGCAAAACTGATCAAAAAATTATGGAAGTAGGAAAATGAGACCTCTAGAATAAATATGACCAAAAACATAATAAACACTGACTGGGAGCATAATCCTGAATGCTAACATTAATCCGTTTGTTGTAACAAACATTTAGTCTAATTTAATCTTTGAGTGTATTACTGCCAGAAAGAAAAGGTTTTACAGGCTCTAACGTGTTGGTTACTCTAAAAATTCAACTCCAACTATTGATGCCGATAGCGTTTCCCGCTGAAAAGACCATTTAAATTATCACTGTCATCCATTTCAGTGAGGTCTATGTGCGTGTATTATTTACAGATCATTCTTCAAACTGCTAATAAGTTGGGTACGGACACGGGATCGAGAGATAAGATCTTCTCACGCAGCCCGTGGAAGTCGATGGGGTTCGGTGGTGTGCTCTTACCTGCGAGCTTTGCTTTGCTTCTGAGTCACTTTGACTTCAGATTAGGTAATCTAAACGACTGGTAGGGAACAGTAATTCTTTTTGTATTCTTTCATGCTCAGAAATTATTCCAACAGTTCTTCCGGCTGATAAATCATAACCAAGTTGGTACCTAATGCGTTTTAACGCTCGGCCGGTATGCGCAGAATGTTATCAGTTGTAGCGTTACAGATAGGGGAGGTGGAAAAGTGGTTTTTAAATCGTGTCGAGCTACTGCAAAGAATTTCCATTTGCCTCTCAGCCATTGCCTTTTGCAGTCCCAAGGCAACTGCATCTACGTGGTGGGGTCTGCCAGGAGGGACGCTCTGCGAAACACCCTTTGGACCCAGTGGCTCTAAAGAACTTGTGAATTGGATGAAGTGCTGTGATTCCCCAGCAGGGCAACAGAGAAGACCTACGGCAGCTTCTTATCATCTTCGCTGGCACCTTTCCCTAAAAGACATTAAATGTTTTTTTTTATTGTTTTTTTTTTTTTTTTTTTTTCCCAGAACTGGTTGTGGTAACAGTGCAGGAATGCAAATAAACAAGTAAAAGTCATTCTAATCAGGCATGCTGTTGTCAGAACTTCATTACTCTTCATTAGCCAAAAAATGGCAGTAAAGGAAGCCAACGACAGCAGTGCAGAGGTGCACCTTCACATCTCAAATTTTGTATTAAAAGATATATTTGTGAGTGCCAACAAAAAGCCTAAGATCCAAGATTTTGGCACTTGGCTTCATTCTTGGGAGTGACCACTGCTTTCAGAAACGAACTCAATTTAAATATTCCTATATCCAATGGAAATGGACATCTTGTTTAAATTCAGAGGCAAAAAAAACAAAACGGGGGGGTTAAGTGTAAGACCCCCGATTCAATTTGCATGCTGAGTAATCCAGACTGTAAGAGCAGCTCTGTTGTGTTAAGGTTAGGTCTTTCCTGTGGCTGTTCAGGTGGGCTCTGAAGACTTTTTACCGTGTTGCAGGATATTGAGGGGGGAAGGTCTGACCTCCATCCATTTTTTCAGACACCCTTCTGCAGGTTTCATCACGCTCCCCGTGTCTCGCGCGCGGGACCTTGCTGAGGGCAGGATAGGTGCCCAATTGCCTACATACAATTTCATCAGGAAAGGTATATGATTTATTGCCCTGTAAAGGGTTTTGACATGAAGCCTGTGAAAAGCACTATATAAATGCCAATACAATATAAAACGTCACACAAATACTTTACTCATTAATTCCGACCCTGTGCTTTTGGACTGGAGAGAAATGGGAGTGAAATATGAATGTGTTCCTTATGTTTTAGAGGGAAAAATGGGTTTGTGGATTTTATAAAGGCTGATGTGTTAACCTGTCTTTGTGGTTCCTGCAACGAGAGGCAGGAAGAAGCCCGCTCTTTGCTGACAGTACGGCTCCCAACGAAAGCAGCTGAAGGACCAGCAAAGAGAAACTCTGGGATCTCGCTGACAATCCTGGGTCGGGGTCCTGCTCTCGCTGACACAAACTGATTTTATTTTTGACTCAGAAATTTCATTTACTCCAGCGTTGCCAGCCAGAGGCCTTTCTGCTGTCGCCCCGTTACGTTTCCCCCCTTACATTTGGTCGCGTTACCTCGTTCAAGCTGCCAGATAACCAAAGATTCCCCAGCCTCCCTGGAAGGGGCAGGCCTGCTTCTGCACGGGGCTCTGGTGAAAGAAATCATGATTTGGGGGATGGCAGCGCCCCGCTGGAGCTGCTGGGTGCTTGTTGCTCCATTTCCCCCGCGAGCGCTGCCTAGAGGGGACCGCAGCTCCCCAAGCCCACATCCCACCCACCCACGGCCCCTTCCTTCTGCAGAGCCACCGGGGAGGCCCCAAAACACCCCTCTCCGCTTCTGTAGGGATTTTCTGACCCTGTCCATGCCACTGTGCTTAGCGGGAGCCAGCCTGGTGTAAACCAGCCCCTGTGCCGAGTCACCTACCTGCACGGTGGGGCTGTCTTTTTATTTTTATTTTTATTTTTTGCCCTGTGACCATTGCTGAGCATTGAGGTAGAGTGCTCACTCCTTCTCACCTCCTTCCTTTATTTTTACTTGGGTTTGCTTTTCAAATCCCTTCCCCTTTCCATCTTTCTCCACTATTTTGATGATTTCAATTTTCGCTTTTAATAGGATGTTCACTTTCGGCTGATCTCTGCTGACATTTTTCCCTTCTGATTTGTCACACTATTAATTTGACTTTGCTCGGTGTTTTGTCTACGTTCAGAGCGTGTTTGTTTTCTCTCTAGTGGCCTGTAATTACTTCCCCCTTCCTCCCCGTCAGTTTTTCCTGTTGCATCTCCTTTAGGAGCAGGCAGACCAGGGGTCACCTCCTGAGGATACGAAGACACGACTTTTTTGGCTAAGTGGTGCTCTAATTCTTGGAGAGGAGCTTGGTTTGGGGGCATTGGTTGTACCTCTTTTTGGTAAACTGGTAAATAAATGTTATGTTTGCAGCTGGGGGATGCACAAGTCCTGCTGTATGTCCTGGGATGGCCCTGCCCTGCCTCCTCCTTGCAGGGCTGGGGGCTTTGCTGGATGGGTTCCCCACTGGTGAGGATGTTTGTGCCTCTTCGAGGCCTCCCCTAAGGCTTTCAGGATTTCCCTGAAAAAAGGTTAGATGTGCATTTTAGACGTCCGCAGTGCTTTGCTGCGGTGCCTTGAGGCAGAGCCCTGGGGTCTGGTGAAGCCTCCCTCTGGTTACGGGAGGCTGCAAGTCCCACAGGAAGGAGCTCAGGAGATCCACGATGAGGGGGAAAGCAAAATTTGCTTCTTTTGCGCCCCGGTTGGCCACGCTAAGCCAGGTCCTGCTCTTTCCATCCGGCTGCTGACCTCTCTCTTTTTTTCCCTTCAGCCCCAACGGTGCAGAAACCCAAGCCCCCACGGGCAGATGCGCTTCACCCAAGCCCCCGCGGGCAGGAAGGCCACGTCCCTCACCTCACCCTGCGTCCCGCGCCGTTTCCGCGGGGAATCACCCCCCCGGCGGCGACCTCACCGCCACCCCCCCCCCCCCCTGCGCGCCCCCCAAACCCGCCACCTCTCTCCCTCCGTCCCCCGGGGGTCGCACCCCCTTCTGCCGGCCACAGGAGACAAGCCGCGCCCGCGGAAATCTCCGCGGGACGCCGGGGGCAGCCTGGGGGTCCCCTCCCGTGTCCCCCCCCAACCCCCCCGAGCCCTGCAGTGCCGCGCAGGGGCCGCGCGGGGGCGCCGCAGACCGCGCAGGGGGCGCGCAGCGTTGCGCGGGGCGAGCCCGGCGGCGGGGGCGGCGATTTGCGCGCAGCCCCGGCCGCAGCTTTGCGCCCTTCTCCGCGGAGCAGGGGGTCCGGGGGGGGGGGGGTCCGGGGGGCACCCGGGGGGGGGGTCAGGATCGGGGTCCCTGCACCGGGAGGGAGCCGAGGAGGGTTTAGTGCGGGAGTAAAACCGGGGGGGAAAAAAAAAAAAGAAAAAAAAGAGAGAAAAAAAGGGGTCTGTGGGGGTTTGGGAAGGGAGCCGGAAAGTTGCAGGGCGCAAAAATGAAATGGCTGGGGCTTACTCGAAGGCACGTTTTACAAGGGAGAGGGAAACTGTGCAGAAAATGCACGCGCTTTTATTGCTGGGTTTCACTGCCTGCGTCGCGGTGGATGCTTTATGCTCCGGGGAGCAAGTTTAATTGAAGCAGATCGCTGATTTCGTCTACCAGGGGGGCACGGGTTTTGGGGTTTGGGTTGCTTTGGGTTGGTTTCCGAGTTAACCGTTTCGGGGAGCAGAGGCAGCCAGGAGCGGGCTCCGCAGCCTCCGAGCTCGAGGCAGCAAATAAAAACACGGCACATGAAAACAAACACCGAGCCCGGCTATCAGAGCTCCCATCTCTCTCTATTATTTTCCCTCGTATTTGGACCTTTTTTTTTTTTTTTTTTTTTTTTTTAATCACATCTGTCGTTCCCAGCCTTTCCCAGGACCGCCGAGCAGAGCGGACAGCTTCCATGGGACCACCTAGCACAGGAGGCGTTTTCTACCGGGAAACTTCGGAGCCGTTTTCTCCCTCCCTCACCTTCTGGGAGCTCGGAAAGGAAAATTTGCAAGCTTCCCAGCGATTAAAGCCTCCGTATTTGTCTTCAGACTCACCGGCTTTATCCAAACTTTTGTGTGTGTGCGTGCGTGCCCCCCCCCCCCGTGCATTTGTAAAGTAGCCCCATCTAGCAATGATAAATATCCCTGTTGATCACTTGATTGATTACCTCTCGGAAAGGTCACGCGGGCTTGCAGTAATTTCCTTTTGCCTAAGGCTCCCTTTTCACTTTTACTCCCCGCACGACAGCTCCAAGTATACAGGATCTTTAGGTTGGATTTTAACCCCTCCATCGCTCCCCGAAAGCCGGCGGGGGAGCCAGAGGCGCTCGCCCGGCGGGGTCCGGCTCTGGGAGCCCCCTCCCCGGCTCGGCCGGGGGCTGGGGGCCGGCTTTAAACAACCAGACAAGCTATTAATTTACCCGTGCTACCCGGGGTCCTGAACCCAATTAATTTCTAATAATTACAGCCCAAGGGGGCTGGAGAGATCCCTCTGCCTCTTTCTAGCCTTGCCACTCGGCGGCACCGAGGTCAGCGTATAATAATAAAGTGTATATTTTGAAAGTGATCAGCAGAACAGTGAGTTATTGCAATGAATGAAAATTGTTTCCATTTTGCCTAATTGAGCCCATGGCTGAAAGCTGGAGTCCTGAGACTAAATAAAGAGGACTGTTTCATTTCAACGCGGGCTGGAAATCCCTGCGCTGCTTTTTTTTTTTCGGTCGCCCAGCGAGGAGCTTAATTTCTTAACAGCAAACCTGAAATCAAGCGTTGGGTAAACAGTATTAATAATTGCATTACAATGATTAAATTAATCTTACTGGTAGCTAGGAGAATATAGATTGCGATTGAATAGCACGACGTAAAGTTCACTGCACAAAGACAATAGCCCAGCAAAATCCCTCGATGAAGAATTCCAACTTTTCTCCAAGCAGGCTGCGGGGCTCGTTCAATTGTCATGTAAGGAAGGGAAAATTTCCTGTTACGGGGAATGTGCGAGGGGGTGCTTGTGCTCTCCCGGCGTGTACGAGAAAACCGTCGCCCACCCACCCACGCACCCCCCCCGAAATAAATATTTCCGCGTGGCCGTGGACCCGCTGCAAACGGGCTCTCGTCCCCGCAGCCGGCCGCGCGGGGAGGCAGCGGAGGCTGGCGGCGAGGCCGAGCCTCCTTTCCCCTCGGGAACGAAACGGATTTCCCGGGGGGGTCGTCGCGAACACGCGGGGACGGGAGCGAGCGTGGGGAGCCTGCGGCTGCCGACCCCGGGGGAGGCGGGGAGGGCGGGCAGGCGGCGGGGGGCGGCCGGGAGGCGGCCCGGGACGGCGAGGGGGGGTCCCGGAGGGTGGCGAGGCACCTGCCGGGCTCCCGAGGCCGCCGGGACGAAGGGCAGGTGGCGGTGACAAGAGGGGGGGGGGGGGGGTGAGGGCCGCCCGCCCCGGGAACGCCGCATCTGCGCTCCCACGCGTGTCCTCCCCTCCCCGCGGGTGGGCAGGGGAGCGGCAGGCGAGGAGGGGGGGAGCAGGGCTTGGGGCTGGCCACCGGGAGGGGCTGGGGGCTTCGAGGGAGCTTCGTGGGGGCTTCGCGGGGGTCCCCGCTGAAAGAGGGGGTAGGGGGCTAGGGGAAGGGGGCAGTTTTGCAAAGCCCCCCCCCCCCCCCCCCCCCCCGAGGGATTTTGCTTTTTCCAGACGCGGTGGCTGCGTGGGTCGGTCCGGGGGGTGTTTTGGAGCCACCTCCCGGGCAGCCCCGCTCCGGTGGGGGGCTGCCTGGAGGGGCTGGAGGCGGAGAATAACGCCCGGCCTCCGAGGGCAGCCCCGCAGCCCGGCCCCGAGCATCCCCCTGCGGCGGGCAAGGGCTGCAGGGCTGGGAGCTGCCCCCACCCCCCCGAATAAATAATAATAACAATAATCATCACCATCCCAATCGCAAATCCCAAATAACGCCCGGCATCAAGGACGGCTCGGCAGGGCGAGTTCCAGCCCTCTGGGGAGCGGTGCGGGAGAAGGGGGACCCCCATCCCGCGTGGGTCCGTGGGGGGGACACGGGTGGGGTGCGGGGGTCCTGGCCCGCGGGGGGGGCCCCGATCCGCAGCACCGGCAGCCGGGAGGCGGGGGGATGGGGGAGAAGGGGAAGGGGCGATGCTGAGGATTTTATTAAAACAAAAAGTTGAGCAGCGTGTATGTACTGGCGCAGCACCGAGTCTGAAAGATTGTAATTTTCTTTTATGGTGTCTGGCAGGATTTGCAACAGATATTAATGGGAACATAAATAGCGCAGGGAAGGTATTGAACAAAACTGTTTAATGCAAGGAGGTTGTACCGGAGGAAAATCTATATGTAGCTGGGATTGATTCATACCTCGGACACAGCCATCCCCTAAAGGAGTTCCCAATTTCAGCGCGCTCCCTCTTTGATTGGCAAAGCCTGTAATTAAAACAGATTAGAGCGGTCGGTGTTTCTGTTTTAAAAGCTCTTTTTTTCTGCCCAACTGGCGGTGCCTGAGCCGAGGTCAAGGTGGGGAAAGTGTCCGCGCCGGGCGAGCGCTCAGCGCAGCGGTACCCGCACCCGGCAAAAGCCAGCACCGCGTTATCTCTGTCCACCCGCGTGTACGCGGGGACCCACGGGAACCGCGGCCGGATGAAAATAAACTTAAACTTAGGGTACGGGCGCCGGAACGGCGGTAATAAGCGAAAAGATAAAGAGAAAAAATAAAATAAAAATAAAAAGGGAAAAAAAAAGGAAAAAAAAGGGAAAAAAGGAAAAAAAAAAGGAAAAAAAAGGAAAAAAAAGGGGAAAAAAAGGAAAAAAAAAAGGGGGAAAAAAAAAAAAAAAAAAAAGGAAAAAAAAAAAAAAGGAAAAAAAAAAAGTGTCATTTCTTCCAGCCCCGGCCCCTGCCCCGGTGGGGGCGCGGAGCTGCCGGCTCGGAGCCCTCCGGCGGCGGCTGCCCGGCCCGGGCCGGCCCCGGTGGCGGCTGTCAGGGTCCCCCCCGGCGGTGATGGATCGCTGCAAACTTTTTTTTGGCGGCGCTGAAATGTTGAAGAGCGGGGGGGAGCCGCCCGTGCGCATGTGCGAAGGTGTCCAAACTGACAATGCTGGAGAGATAGCGAGCCGGGTTTGCGAGAAAGGGAGAGCGTGTGTGTGCGGGAGAGGGAGAGGAGAGAGGGGGAGCGAAAAAAAGGAGGAAAAAGAGAGGAGGAAAAAAAAAAAAGCCAAAAAAAAAGCCCCCCCCGCGCCCCCCACCCCCCCCGGCAGCATCGGCCGCGGGACTGGCAGCATGCGATCCAAAGGCAGGGCGAGGA